>NC_045781.1:8618332-8921362 GCF_008692025.1 Phocoena sinus
GATAAATAAGATATTCTATGTCCACACAATCAATTCTTTTTCAGCCATAAAAAGAAAGAAGCATTGATATGTACTAGAACATGGATGAACTCTGAAAACGTATGCTGACTGACAGAAGCCAGTCATAAAAGACCACGTTTTGTATGATTCTATTTATATGAAATTTCCAGAAGAGGCAAATCCCTGTTGACAGAAAGTAAAGTAATGACTGGGAAGGGTCGCGGAGAATGGGCTTTGGAGGTTGATAGCCAGAGGGTACAGGGCTTCTTTTCGAGGTGATGAAAATGTTCTAAAATTGGTAGTGGTGATGGTTGCACAACTCCATGAACATACCAAAAATCACTGAATTGTACACTTTTTTTTTTATCTTTTCTACTTTTGTTTTTTTGGGTTTTTTTTTTTTAAAAGATTTAATTTTATTTATTTTTTTGGCTGTGTTGGGTCTTCGTTGCTGCGCGTGGGCTTTCTCTAGTTGCGGCGAGCGGGGGCTACTCTTAGTTGCAGTGTGTGGGATTCTCATTGCGGTTGCTTCTCTTGTTGTGGAGCACGGGCTCTAGGCCCACGGGCTTCAGTAGTTGTGGTGCGCGCGGACTCAGTAGTTGTGGCATGCGGGCTTCAGTAGTTGTGGCTCACGGGCTCTAGAGTGCAGGCTCAGTAGTTGTGGCACACAAGGCTTAGTTGCTCAGCGGGATGTGGATCTTCCAGGACCAGGGCTCGAACCCGTGTCCCCTGCATTGGCAGGTGGATTCTCATCCACTGCGCCTGTGTTTTTGAATTGTATGCTTTAAATGGGCTTATTGAATGGTATGTGAGTTATAGCTTAATAATGCTTAATCACAATAATGAATGAATAAATGAGTAAAATAAATAAATAAAATTTACCTTGCAGTTGCAAACAGAAAAACAAAACCCCAAACCCCAGTGTGTTACTGTTTACAGTGGCTTTATTCATAAGCACGCCAAATCGGAAACAATCCAAATGTCCTTCAACAACTAAATGGATAAACAAACTGCGGTCCATCCAGGCGATGTACTATTCTTCAGCATGGGTAAGGAAAGCAGCTGATACATTCAACAACATGGATGAATCTCAAATCTCAAATATTTATGCTGAGGGAGAAAAGCCAAACCTGGAAGGCTACATGCTGTGTAATTCCATCATACGACATTGTTATAAAAGCAAAGTGACTGGGAATTCCCTGGCGGTCCAGTGGTTAGGACTCTGCACTTTCACTGCCAAGGGCCTGGGTTCAATCCCCAGTCAGGGAACTAAGATACTGCAAGATGTGTGGCGAGGCCAAAAAAAAAAAAAAAAAGCCAAGTGACTGAGGACAGATCAGGGGTTTCCAGGGACTGGGAGTGAGCTGGGGGCTCAGTCAAAGCGGAGCATGAGGGAACTTTTGAGGGGTGATGGAATTCTTCCATATCTCCATTGTGAGGGTGGTTATTTGACCTTCTGCCCTGTCAAAGCTAATGGAAGTGTCCACTAAAAAGGGTGAATTTTAGTATATACACCTTATACCCCCATCATCTGACAAAAATGCTTCTGAAGCCCAAATGTTGATCAACTGATGAATGGATAAGCAAAATCTGGTATATCCATACAAGAGAGTATTATCCAGCCATTGAAAAGAATGAAGTTCTGGGAATTACCTGGCAGTCCAGTGGTTAGGACTCTGCGCTTCCACTGCAGGGGGCACTGGTTCAATCCCTGGTCCAGGAACTAAGATCCCACACACCAGCACGTTAGAAAAAAGAAAAAAAGAAAGAAAGAAAGAAAAAGGGAAGGAATGAAGTTCTGATGCATTCTATGATATGGATGAACCTTGAAAACATTATGTCAAGTGAAAGAAGCCAGACACAAGAGGCCACAGAATGTATGATTCCATATAGTATAGAAAATATTTGGAATAGGCAACTCCTTAAATACAGAAACTGCATTAGTGGTTGTCAGGGGCTGGGTTGTTGGGGGAGGAATGGGGAGTCACTGTTTAACACACACAGGGTTTCCTTTTTCGGGCGATGAAAATGTTCTGGAGCTGGATAGTGATGATGGTTGCACCATTCAGTGACTATATGAAAAACGACTGAATCACTCACTTTAAAAAGGTGAATTTGGGGGACTTCCCTGGCGGCGCAGTAGTTAAGAATCCGCCTGCCAATGCAGGGGACATGGGTTCGATCCCTGGTTCGGGAAGATCCCACACGCCATGGAGCAACTAAGCCCGTGCGCCACAAATACTGAGCCTGCGCTCTAGAGCTGTGAGCCACAACTACTGAGCCCGTGTGCTGCAACTACTGAAACCCACGTGCCTAGAGCCCATGCTCCGCAACAAGAGAAGCCACAGCAATAAGAAGCCCATGCACCGCAACGGGGTGTAGCCCCTGCTCTCTGCAACTAGAGAAAGCCTGAGCACAGCAATGAAGACCCAACGCAGCCAAAAATCAATCAATCAATCAATCAATCAATCAAATTTTTTAAAAAAAGGTGAATTTGGGGAATTTTCTAGTGGTCCAATGGTTAGGACTCAGCACTTTCACTACAGGGGCCTGGCTTCGATCCCCGGTTAAAAAAAAAGGTGAATTTTATGTGGTGGAATGGAATACTACTCAGCCATTATAAAGAATGAAATAATGTCATTTGCGGCAACATGGATGGACCTAGAGATTATCATACTAAGCGAAATAAGTCAGACAGGGAAAGACAAGTATCATATGATATCACTTATATGTGGAATCTAAAATATGACGCAAATGAACATATCTACAAAGCAAAAGCTGACTCACAGACATAGAGAACAGACCTGTAGTTGCCAAGGGGGAGGGGGTGGGGGAGGGAAGGATTGGGAGTTTGGGGTTAGTGGATGCAAACTATTACAATGAGATGAAGGGGCAACAGGGTCCTACTGTGTAGCTCAGGGAACTATATTCAACATCCTGTGATAGGGATTTCCCTGGTGGCGCAGTGGTTAAGACTCCATGCTCCCGGTGCAGAGGGCCCGCAGTTTGATATCGGGTCAGGGAACTAGATCTCACACGCATGCCACAACTAAGAGTTTGCATGCCGCAACTAAGGAGTCCAGGCTCTGGACATGCAGGCTCAGTGGCCATGGCTCACAGGCCCAGCCGCTCCGTGGCATGTGGGATCTTCCCGGACCGGGGCACGAACCCGTGTCCCCTGCATTGGCAGGCGGGCTTTCAACCACTGCGCCACCAGGGAAGCCCTCCCCCACTCTTTTAATGCAAACGATGGTATATTGATCACACAATTTCTTCACCTTGGAGATGATTCCAAAGGAGTAGGGAAAGAACTTTGTTATTCCTTTAGCAGTGTGTGTGGTAGAGAAAGATTTCTTAGGATACAAAAAGTACTAACTTTTTGTACTAAAATAGTACAAAAGGAATATTTAGTACAAATAATATTTGTACTAAAATAAAAGACTGCATTAAAAGTAAAACCTCTGGGCATCAAAAGATCCCAAAAACAAAATGAAAAGATGAGCCACAAGTTGTGAGAAGATATTTACAACACATGTAACTGACAGAGGGATTCATATCCACAATATATAAAGAACTCCTACTAATCAATAAGAAAAAGACAAAGAGCAGAATGGGAAAATGTGCAAAAGAGGGAGGGGAAAACAGCTTCAGAAGTCCTGGCAGATGGGGGAAGGGGGCAGGTTATGCACATGGGGTGGGAGATTGGATCTCTACCTCAAGCCACACACTCAAAATAGCTGAGATGTGGCCTATCAGTAGTAGTTATCAGTGACCTGAGTGAAGGAGGGCCTGGCAGAAGACTGTGGGAGCCTCAGTAACACGGCTGAGAGTGAATTCAAGGTGGAAATGAGAGATTATTTCTTTCTGGCCTGGGGAAGGGAGAGGCCGGCTCAGCCCAGAGGGAAAATGTTAGGTGAAAGACTGGCTCCATGCCCGACACCTGCCTGAGTCTTGTCGAGGCTGGGTCAGCCTTGCCTTTCCTTCCCTGTGATGCAATCCTGCCCTCGTCTGACAACATCCTCTTTATTTATTTATTTTTTTGATATCTTTACTGGAGTATAATGACTTTACAATGTTGGTTAGTTTCTGCTGTACAACAAAGTGAATCAGCTCTATGTATACATATATCCCCATATCCCCTTCCTCTTGAGCCTCCCTCCCACCCTCCCTATTCCACCCCTCTAGGTCGTCACAAAGCACTGAGCTGATCTCCCTGTGCTATGCAGCAGCTTCCCACTATTTTACATTTGGTAGTGTGTATATGTCCATGCCACTCTCTCATTTTGTCCCAGCTTCCCTTCCCACTCCCGACGTGTCCTCAAGTCTGTTTTCTACACCTGTGTCTTTATTCCTGCCCTGCCACTAGGTTCATCAGTACTGTTTTTTTAGATTCCATATATATGTGTTAGCATACGGTATTTGTTTTTCTCTTGCTGACTTACTTCACTCTGTGTGACAGACTGTAGGTCCATCCACCTCATTACAAATAATTCAATTTCGTTCCTTTTTATATGGCTGAGTAATATTCCATTGTATATATGCACCACATCTTCTTTATCCATTCTTCTGTCAATGGACACTTAGGTTGCTTCCAATGCCTGGCTATTGTAAATAGTGCTGCAGTGAACATTGTGGTACATGACTCTTTTTGAATTATGGTTTTCTCAGGGTATATGCCCTGTAATGGGATTGCTGGGTCGTATGGTAGTTCTATTTTTAGTTTTTTAAGGAACCTCCATACTGTCCTCTGTAGTGGCTCTTATTAATTTACATTCCCGCCAACAGTGCAGGAGGGTTCCCTTTTCTCCACACCCTCTCCAGCGTTTATGACAACATCCTCTTTATCTGACATAGTACATACAGGTCGGGCACTTTCTCATGTGTGGCTGGGAGCTGAGTGCTTTGAGTACCCTATTTCCTTCAGTGGTATGGAAACCACCATCCTTCCTTAGGCTGGAAACTTTGAAGGGATCCATGCGTCTTCTCTGCTTCTCACACCCCACGTCCCAGCCAGCAGGAAATCCTGTTGGCTTGACCTTCAACATGTATCCAAAGTCTGACTCCCAAACTACCACCCTGGTCCAGCTGCCAGCATCTCCCACCTAGACTATGGCAGTCGCCTCCTTGCTGCTTCTGCCCTTGCCTGCAACAGAAAGTTCCCTGCCTGCTAGCAGAATCCTTCTATGGGAAGTGAAGGTTGTCACTTCCCTCCTCAAATTCCTCCTGTGGCTTCCGCCTCAGTCAGCATGACCCATGAGGTGCCTGTCCCCTCTCTAACTTCCTCCCTCCCCTCCCCTTCACTCATTCTATTCCAGGCACACTGGCCTCATTGCTCTGTTTTGACCTTACCGTGCACAGTCCTGCCTCAGGGCCTTTGCACTTTCTGTTCCTCTGCCTGGGACCCCCTTCCCCCGGATTTTTGTGTGGCTCATTTGCTCACCTCCTTCAGGTCTCTGCTCAAACGTCACCTCCTCGGTTGGGCCTTCTTGACCTCACCAAAGAAAATAGTTATCCTTGTCTTCGTACATCATATCACCATTTATCTCAGAACCTATTTTATTTCTTGATTTCTTCCCACTACATTTATTACCACTGGATGTGATAGATAGATAGATACATAGTGTCATCGCTAGAGTGTCAGCTCCACAGGACAAGCACAGCTATCTTGTTCACTGCTCTCTTTCATGCTGAAAAAGGTAGATATTCAATAATCACGCTTAATAGATACTCAATAAACAGTAAGTAAATGAATGAACAAATAGCCCTAAAAGGTAGGTACTATGACTATCCCATTTTGCTGATGGGAGACTGAGGGTGAAGTTGCCCACCCAAAACCTTCCCACTTGTTGAGTTCTCATGGCAGGTCAGCCCTGGATGTGCAGGCTCTCGAAGGAGGTCAGGATTGTCTCCCCGACTTTGCAAGTGAGGGGCCCGAGGATCAGAGATGTGAAGTCACTTAGCTGGAGCCACAGAGCCAGGAAGTTCCGGGATTGAAGGAGGTCTGTCTGCAGCCAGGGCTATCCTCTCGCCTTTACTGGCTGAGGAGTCTCGGTGCCAAAGTCTTCATCGAAAGATCGAGCATCCTCTTGTCATGTGTTGTCGTTTTGAGTGTTTTTGTTTGTTTGTTTTTTGTTATCAACTCATTGGCTCACCCTGGGCCCTCTCTACCCCATCCAGTGCCCACCCCTGCATTTATTTTTGAAGCAAATCCCAGGAGTCATATCATCCGTATGCACATTCCTTGGTGTTCAGGCAGCCTTAGAAGTGCTCACTCTTCAAACACGAGAATCATGAAATGACGGATTGGTCAGCCTCTGGAAGTGATGCTGTGATCTCCACGATGCTGGTTGACTTTGTGGAATTGATTAGAGTTGGGACCAACAGTGAAGTCACCAAAGCCAGATGGCCTGGGTTCAAAGCCAGCTTCCCCACTCACTGGCTGGCTGCACAGCCTCGGGAGCAAGCCTCAGTTTTCTCATCTGTCAAATGGGGGCAATTATAGCAGTCCCCACTACACAGGGCTATTGCGAGGGGTTAAATGAACGAATATGCACCAAGCACTTAGAACAGAACCGGCACTTAGTGAGAGCAAATATTTGTCTTTGAGATTTCAAATCCTTGAGCTATAAAACTCCCAGCAGTCATCTAAAACAAACACCAGAGCACAATTTCCTGTGGCACGATCAGTGAAGATGACTAAACCAGTATTTTGGTACATGTTTTGAAAAATGCCAAAATGCTATTAGTAGCACAAATATTTTAGTTTGAAAAAAAAAAGATGGTGTTTGAGCTCCATCTTCTCCACTCTGTTTCAGACCTTAAGAGTCAAGCCCGGGGCTTCCCTGGTGGCGCAGTGGTTGAGAGTCCGCCTGCCGATGCAGGGGACACGGGTTCATACCCCGGTCCGGGAAGATCTCACATGCCGTGGAGCGGCTGGGCCCGTGAGCCATGGCCGCTGAGCCTGCGCGTCCGGAGCCTGTGCTCCACAACGGGAGAGGTCACAACAGTGAGAGTCCCGCGTACCGCAAAAAATATATATAATAAATAAATAAATAAATAAATAAATAACTACCCAGTGTTAAAAAAAAAAAAAGGGCTTCCCTGGTGGCGCAGTGGTTGAGAGTCCGCCTGCCTATGCAGGGGACACGGGTTTGTGCCCCGGTCCGGGAAGATCCCACATGCCGCAGAGCGGCTGGGCCCGTGAGCCATGGCCGCTGAGCCTGCGCGTCTGGAGCCTGTGCCCCGCAAAGGGAGAAGCCACAACAGTGAGAGGCCCACGTACCGCAAAAAAAAAAAAAAAAAAAAAAAAGAGTCAAGCCCGATCCATCAACTGATGAATGGATAAACAAAATGTGGTGGATCCATACAATGCAATATTATTCAGCCTTGAAAAGGAATGAAGTTCTGATCCATGCTACAACATGGATGAACCTTGCAAAGGTTATGCTAAGTGAAAGAAGCCAGACACAAAGACCACCTAGCACATAGCCTATGATTCCTTTTTTTTTTTTGGCTGCACCTTGCGGTTTGCAGGATCTTATTTCCCGCGCCCAGGGATTGAACCCGTGCCCTCGGCAGTGAAAGCGCAGAGTCCTAACCACTGGACCTCCAGGGAATACCCTATGATTCCATTTATATGAAATCTCCAGTGCAGGCAAATCCATAGAGACAGAAAATAGATTGGTGGTTGCCAAGGGCTGGGAAGGATGGAGACAGAGGGAAGTGATGGCTAAGGGGTGTGAGGTTTCTTTTGGGGGTAAAGAAAATGTTCTAAAATGGATTCTGGTGATGATTGCACAACTCTGTGAGTATATTAAAAACCATTGAATTGTACACTTTTAAAAGGATTCCCCCAAAGATATATGCTATGTGAGTCCATTTATATAACATTCTTTTTTTTTTTTTTTTTTAATATAACATTCTTAACATGACAAAATTCTGGACATGGAGAAGAGATTAGCGGTCCCCAGGGGTTAAGGAGGGGGGTGGGAGTAGAGAAAGTGGGCTTGGCTGTAAAAGGGCACCAGGCAGGATCCTTGGGATGGAAACGTCTGTGTCTTGACCACTTCAGTGTCAATATCCTGGATGTGGTACTGAACAGCCAGTTCTCATTGTTCGCGGATTTCCTATTTGTGAAAGCAAATACAGAGAAATCCGTACCGGCGGCAATTTCGAGGTCATTTCCAGACATGCGCAGAGCGGCCAAAGAAATTGAGTCACTCGACACACGCATTCCCAGCTGAGGTCGACCGAGGCGAGGCTCTGCCCGCTCAGTTCAGCTCCCACACTGTAAACAAACGTCCCTTTCACGGTCTATTTGGTGCCACGTTTTTCACATTTTTTGTGCTTTTTGTTAGTGATTTTGCCGTTTAAAATGGCTCCCAAGCCCTAGTGCTGAAGTGCTAATCAGTGTTCCGAAGGGCCAGAAGGCTGCGGGGTGCCCTGCGGAGAACATGCATAAGATTTTTATATGTTATATAAGCTTCCTTCAGGCGCGAGTGTAGCGTTGTTCGCCTGAGTTCAGTGTGAGCGAATCAACAATGTACATTACAGAAAGTATCTTTAAACAGAAAAACACATAAAAGAAAGTTATATATTGACGGGTTCAGAAAATGTTGTCACCAGAATTTCGCGGGAACCTAACTCCGTATTCCCCTAGGAGCGGTGGTTCAGTATTCGCGAATTCAGCGTTTGCTGTAACTTTATAGAACGCTGCTGCCTCCAGTAAGGAGAATCAACTGTAGTTTTTATAAGATGTTCCCATCAGGGAGAAACCGGGTAAAAGGCACACAAGATCTCTTTGTATTTTTGCTTCAAAGTGCATGTGAATTTACAATTACCTCAGAAGAAAAAGTTCAATTAAAAAAGAAAAAGACGGGGTGTGGTGGTGGGATGAATTGGGAGATTGAGATTGACATATATACACTAATATGTATAAAACAGATAACTGAAACTATACTGCAATTAAAAAAAAAAAATGGAAGCAATGCTTGGCCTCTCTGGTGAGCCAGGAAAAGTGACCCTTCACCAGTAAGATACTTGTAAGGTTTTTAGCAGAGAGGCATGGAGTCAGAAAGCTTTCTGAATGAGTGAGCCCAGTTCCTCTAAATTATGAGGTAGTCTGCAACTCTCTGGGCGCAGCTCAAGGTCAATGATGCAAATGTCTGATTACCAAAAAATACTGAAGCACAAAATACCAGTATTTTGGTGATTGAAAATAGCATGCTATGGGACTTCCCTGGTGATCCAGTGGTTAAGACTCTGCGCTTCCACTGCAGGGGGTGAGGGTTGATCCCTGGTCGGGGAACTAAGATCCCCCATGCAGTGCAGCACGGCTGAAAAAAAAAAATAATAAAAGCATGCTAGCCTGGAGTACTGAAAACAGCTTTTGTAATCATTACACCACACACATACACACATACCCTGATTTTGGAGATTTATCTATCTTCTCAACAAACACTCCCTGAGTACTTCCGGTGTGCCCACCCTATGCTGGGCACTGCTGGGGACCCAGAGGTGACCAAGATATTCCCAGTCCTGCCTTCATGGGGCTCATAGTTCAGAGGTGGAAACAGACCATCCCAGACAGACTGGTAGAGGGGAGCCCAGGATCCACTGAGGGATCCCAGAGTGGGTATTGCATCCAGGTTGTAAGGAGAAATCAGAGAGGGCTTCCTGGAGGAGGGGGCATTTGAGCTGCACTATCAAGGATGAATAAACACAAGCCAAAGGGAAGAAGGGTAAGGAAGGAGTTCCAGGAGAAGGGTGCAAACGTGCAAAGACCAGGAAGAAAAAGGCATGTGGCATAATCTGGGGGAAATGACTGTATTTCTTTTTGGCTGCAGTATTATGAGAATAATAATAGCAAAGACTTAAAAAGCACCTACTAGTTTCCAGACTTTGTTCTAAGCACTTTGCACGAGCTAGCTCATTCATCCCTCACCATCACCATATGAGGAGGGTCAAATTTATAGATGAAACAACAGAGGCACAGGGAAGGGTAAGTGATCCCACCAAGGTCATAGCACTGGTAAGCAGCTGACCTAGGAATCACTTGCAGGCCATCTGACTTTGAGTCTGGCCTTTTATGTTGTACTTTAGGAAGTGCAGAAGGCATGGGGAGAGGGGGGCTAAAGTGGTGAATGAGGGGAGAGTTGGAGTCATAGGCCATGGTAGGCAGTTTGAGCTTTGACTCAAGGGTACTGGGGAGCCATGGAAGCTTTTTTTTTTTTGGCTGTGCATTGCAGCTTGCTGGATCTTAGTTCCCCAACCAGGGATTGAACCCAGGTCCACAGCAGTGAAAGTGCAGAGTCCTAACCACTGGACCACCAGGGAATTCCTGGAATAAACTTTTATCGAGAGATCTATTAGTTATCTGTTGCTGCATAACAAATTACCCCTATATTTAGCAACTTGAAGCAGCAAATGTTTATTATCTCACACAGTTTCTGGGTGTAAGGAATCCAGGAGCAGCTGAGCTGGGCAGTTGTGGCTTAGGGTCCCTTAAGAGACTGTGGTCATGTTGTTTGCTGGGACCACCATCATTCGAAGACTCAAGTGGGGCTGGAGATCGGCTCTCAAGGTCACTCAGGTGACTAATGGCAGGAAACCTCAGTTCCTCAGTGGCTGTGTCTGGACCCTTGAGCCTCTCCTCAGAGTCCTTATGACATGTGTTAAATTAATTAAACAAGGAAGCCATTAGACGGGGGTAGCTCAAATACATCAGCAGCCTACATAAGCAAACCCAAATATAAGTCCATAAATGCCTCAAGGTAATGTCGACTGAAGAAAAACACAACATAAAAGCTGCGAGTTATGTTTTATTCGGGGGCCTTACTGAAGACTGTAGCCCAGGAGACAGCCTCTCAGATAGCTCTGAGGAACTTCTCCAAAGAGGTAAGGGAGGAGCCAGCATATATAGGAATTTTTGCTGAAAAAAAAAAAAGACCAAAATGTAGTCAAGCATCAAAAGATTACTGCTAATCACAAAAAACCAGACATTTCAAGTTAGTGATTTTAGTGCTTTTCTAAGTATGGGAAGATGCAAGAGTCTGGTCTCATTGAAATGATTCCTTAGATATGCAGCTTAACTATCTAGGGCCAGTGTCTTGTTTTTCTCCATCCTGAATCCCCCTCAGGGCTCACCATGGGGGTGGCTGCAGTGGCTGATGCATTGATGATGGGCAATATTCAATGTTTACTGGAATGGCAGGCAACATTCTTTGTTATTGTTTTTTTTTATTTTAATTAATTAATTAATTAATTTATGGCTCTGTTGGGTCTCCGCTGCTATCGTGGGCTTTCTCTAGTTGTGGCGAGTGGGGGCTACTCTTCGTTGCGGTGTGCAGGCTTCTCACTGCGGTGTCTTCTCTTGTTGTGGAGCATGGGCTCTAGGTGCATGGGCTTCAGTAGTTGTGGCTTGTGGGCTCTAGAGCGCAGCCTCAGTAGTTGTGGCTCACGGGCTTAGTTGCTCCGCGGCGTGTGGAATATTCCTGGACCAGGGCTAGAACCAGTGTCCCGTGCATTGGCAGGTGGATTCTTAACCACTGCACCACCAGGGAAGTCCCAACATTCTTTGGTTACTAAAGTGGCAGGCAACATTTTTTTGTCCGAAGTAAGAATCAAAATCCAAGGGCAAAAAAAAAAAAAAAAAAAAAAATCCAAGGGCAACCAATCACAGCCAATGAGCCTTTCCCTAATAAGGCAAATGCTTAAGCTACAGCCAATCAAATAATTTCCTTGCTTTGTTTCCGGGTCTTCTCTACAAAAGTCTTGCCCCAGCTCCTGTCGGTGGAGTGCTCCTAACCACTTCTAGTTTGGTATTGCCTGATTGGGATTGATTTTTGCTTCATTCAACTGTTAAAAATTTTTATATGCCTCAGTTTTTCCTCTTAACACATGGCAGCTGGATTCCTCCAGGGCAGGTGATGAGAGACAGAGGGCCCAATATGGAAACTGCAATCTTTTTATAACCCGATCCAGGAAGTGACATACCTTTGGTTTTGCTATATTCTATTCATTGCAAGTTGAGTTACTAAACTCAGCTCTCACTCAAAGAGAGGGGGATTCAGCTACTTGACTTGAAGGGAGAATACTGTGCTATAATAAGACATGTATTTTATCTTTGTCCCTGGTTCTGGCACAGAGCTCCTAAAACCCTTGGAATTTCCTGAGTGATAGAAGTGTCTTTTATTATCCACTAGGAGCCCCTTTGATCATCGTGAGTTTATGCTAATGAGGTGACTTAGCACGGAGTCACCTCATAGCCTCAGGACGGAGCTGGTCACCAGAAAATTCAAGTGATCAGGGGCTTGGAACTTTCAGCTTCACTCACCCACCTCCGGGGAGTGGGGGGAGAGGGGACTGGAGATGAAAACTTTATAAAAACTGCCCCCCACACACACCAGTTTACTTTCCATTTTAATTTAAGTGAATTTTCCATCAGTTCATTTATTTTTTTCCTTTTTAATCACAAATAGTATAATTTAAAGTTTTATATTGAGGATTTTGGGAAAAAAGGCAACAGTCATCTCCTGGCTCACACTGAATCTATCTTCGCTTTCACTGTCTAGGAGAAATGAGTAGTTTCAATATCAGTGGGGCATAATATGGAGTTTAAAACAGTAATGAAGTTCCCTGTGATTTCGTTTATTTGGTTCAATTTTAACTATTCTATCTTTATGTGTCTGCAGATGTACCTTCTGCAAGATTTTACTTTGTTCGCATCATGACCAAAGACTGTACTTGAAGGTTAATTTTATTATAATTGTTAACTTCATGTCGGAGGATTTCTCTTTCCTGAGCAGAAAAAGTGTTGCCATTCCCTTTATTTCGCAATGTTCTTTCTACAAGAACCATGTGATGGCATCTTGAGTTTAGATTCTGAAAGTCTCAGCATGGATTTTTGCTTGTGAAAACAAAATTTTGTTGAACAGTGAAAGATGCGAACCCCAGTGTACGGCGATTTGTGGCTTTTCTGTCGCAAACATTTACTAACTGTAGCAGTTTATTCACCTCAGGGACGTGATGACATCTTACCATAAAGCTCCTCTGAGACGTTCTATTTTCTTCATCTCAAATCAATCCTCTCTTCTATAAAAACTCTGGAACGACAAGATCTGATGAGCTTCTGGGTTGGTGAACGCATCCACATGCCTGGAGGTGCCATATTCCAGTTCTATGGGGATAGAAGCTCCTATGCTTGGGACCCTTCTGGACCTCACCCTGTGCATCTCTTCACCTGGCTGTTCATCTATATTCTTTATAATATTCTTTATAATAACCTGGTAAACGCAAGTTAAGTGTTTCCCTGAGCTTTGTGAGTCGTTTTAACAAATGATCCAACAGAGGAAGGGGTTGATTTATAGCGAGTTGGTCAGAAGCACTGGTGACCACCTGGTTTTGTGATTGGGGATGGTCTTGTGGGACTGAGCCCTTAACCTGTGGGATCTGAGATTATCTCCAGGTAGTTAGTGTCAGAATTGAGCTGAATTTGTAGGACACCCTATAAAAGAATGAGAAAGTAAGGACTTCCGTGGTGACAGAGTGGTTAAGGATCCGCCTGCCAATGCAGGGGACACGGGTTCGAGCCCTGGTCCGGGAAGATCCCACATGCCAAGGAGCAACTAAGCCCGTACGCCACAACTACTTAGCCTGTGCTCTAAAGCCCGCGAGCCACAACTACTGAGCCCGTGTGCCACAACTACTGAAGCCCACGTGCCTAGAGCCTGTGCTCCGCAACAAGAGAAGCAACCACAATGAGAAGCCCAAGCACCACAACGAAGAGTAGCCCCCACTCGCCGCAACTAGAGAAAAGCCTGCGTGCAGCAACAAAGACCCAACACAACCAAAAATAAATAAATAAGGGCTTCCCTGGTGGTGCAGTGGTTGAGAGTCCGCCTGCCGATGCAGGGGACGCGGGTTCGTGTCCCGGTCCGGGAAGATCCCACATGCCGCGGAGCGGCTGGGCCAGTGAGCCATGGCCTCTGAGCCTGCGCCTCCGGATCCTGTGCCCCGCAACGGGAGAGGCCACAACAGTGAGAGGCCCACGTACCGCAAAAAAAAAAAAAGAATGAGAAAGTAAGAGGGGAAGGCCTGGAAGTTTTCTAGTCCAAAGAGGGGAGCAGGCCCAGGGTGGGGAGCCTTGGGAGGGATTATATACATAATATATATAAATATTACTTAAGTAGAAGTATAGTATATAGGAATACAAAAACATACTATATATATGGGATTATTCTATATAAGAATACTATGTATTGATATATATGAATATACATAGAAAAGTACTATATATAGAAATATATATGGAAATATTTATATAGGAACATTATACAGAGAGACATATGAAGGAATATAAATGAATATATTATATTTATGAATGGTATATGGGAATATCATATATAAACAAATATAAATATTATATTTAAGAATATTTTATATACCATTACTTTATATAAGAATACATAGGCATCTTACACCTATAAGAATATATACATAGGAATATTATATAAGGAAAACTGCGTTATAGTAATATGCACAAATATTATATATTTACTATTATATGTAAAAATATATGTGAGTATTACATATAAATACTACATGTAGAAACATATGTAAGAGTATTATGTATATAGAAAGATTAGAGTTATAGAAATATACACATAGGAATATTACGTATCTAGGAATATTACATATCTAAAAATGTGAATATATATTTGAATACATATATGTGTATATAAAGTTTAGCAATTAAGAGCCCAGAACAGTTTTAGGAGCCAGATGACCTCATTTCAAATCCAACTCCACCACTTAATAGCCAATGGCTTTGGGCAAGTGCCTGAACCATTCTGAGACTCAGTTTTCCCATCTGTAAAGTGGGGATAATAGCAGTCCCACATCATATAGCTGTTATGAGGATTAAACCCTTAGAGGAGTGCCTGGCACATAGCTTGATAAACCAATACACAGGGAACTTTTTTTTCTGTACTCACATCTCTGCAGCTTCCTTTTCCTACTTTATGCCACAGGAAATCCCTCTAAGTCAGTAGTTTTCGCTCTGGCTATCACTTGGGGGAACTTTTACAAAATACTGATGCTCTGGCCCCTCAGGGACTCTGATTTGGCTGTTTTAGGGTTTGGCCTGAAGATCATGATTTTTAAACATCCTGCCCAAGGTGATGTTAATACGCGACTGAGGCTGTGGACCACTGAACCAAGCCCGTCAGAAGAGAATCTTTGGAATGGTTGCATAAGCGTTCACAGAGTGAGTGGACCATCATTTTTCAACCCAAAGATAGGTTTTCGTCTTCAATTCCCAGCTTTTTGCTCCTCTAGTCCTGCAGTGAGCACTCTTGCATATAAGCCCTTACCTCATTCCGGAGGTTTGATTTCTATGAGATGCTTTCCCAGCAGTGGGGTTGTTGAATCAAGGGTAAAATGCATTTCTGATTGTAGTGGTTGCTGCCAAGATTCCCTTTCAAAAAAAGGCTGTAACAATTCTCATTGCCATCAGTGATATACGAGCCTGCCCTTTTCCACATGTGTGCCATTTGGCGGGTGTAAAAGGAAACTTCCATGTTATTTGAATATGCTTCACCCTGCCTCCTGCAGAGAGGCTACGTTTTCATATATGTATTAGCTGGTTCATTTTTCTGCTTAGAAAATTATTATTCAAATCCTTAGTTATCTATTCAAATCCTTAGTTTCCTTTGGGGTGTTTGTCTTAATTGATTTACAAAAGCTCATTATACATGTAAAACTTTTATGTGTCATCTGCGTTACCAGTATTTTCTCTCCATTTCTCATTTGCCTATAGGCTTTGTTTAGGGTTTTTGGTTTGTTTTTTTGCCACACAAGTGTTTTTCTCTCTTTTTAAAAAAATATTTATTTATTTATTTATTTGGCTGTGCTGGTCTTAGTTGCGGCATGTGGGATCTTTAGTTGCAGCATGCGGGATCTAGTTCCTTGACCAGGCATCGAACCAGGGCCCCCTGCATTGGGAACACGGAGCCTTAGCCACTGGACCACCAGGGAAGTCCCATGTTTTTCTTTTTAATGTGGGCAAATATGTCTATCTTTCCTTTTAACTTCTGCTTAAATGCCATCTCCCCTAAATGTTTTATTTAAAGCTCCAAATTATTCCCCTTCCTACCTAACACCAGCACTTCCTAACCTCCTCCCTGTTTATCACCATCTCGCATTCCAGAGTTGTGCTGTCAGATACGGCAGCCACCAGCCATGTGTGGCTATTCAATAATTGAAGTGTGGCAAATCCAAACTTAAATCTGCGATAAGTGCAAAATACATACTGGGGTTTGAAGACGTAATAATATGAAAAAAGAGAATGCAAAATAACTCCATCATTTTTATATTGATTACACGTTGAAATAATAATATGGATGTATGCGTATATTCATTTCTTACTGCTGCTGTAACAAATTACCACAAACTTAGTGGCTCAGTAGAAGACACTTTTTTTTTTTTTTTTAATTTTTTGGCCACACCATGCGGCATGTGGGATCTTAGTTCCCTGACCAGGGATCGAACCCACGACTCCTGCAGTGGAAGGGCGGAGTCCTAACCACTGGACCGCCAGGGAAGCACCCCGAAGACACATTTCTAAAAAAAATTTTTTTATCGAAGTATAGTTGATTTACAATGTTGTGTTAATCTCTGCTGTGCAGCAAAGGGACTCAGTTATACATGTATATATATTCTTTTTCATATTCTTTTCCATTATGGTTTATCACAGGATATTGAACATAGCTCCCTGTGCTCTACAGTAGGACCTTGTTGTTTATCCATCCTATATATGAGTTTGCATCTGCTAATCCCAAACTCCCAATCCATCCCTCCCCCCATCCCCCTCCTCCTTAGCAACCACAGGTCTGTACTCTATGGAAGACACTTTTTTTTTTTTTTTTTTCCCGGTACGCGGGCCTCTCACTGTTGTGGCCTCTCCCGTTGCGGAGCACAGGCTCCGGACGGGCAGGCTCAGCGGCCATGGCTCACGGGCCCAGCCGCTCGGCGGCATGTGGGATCTTCCCGGACCGGGTCACGAACCCGCGTCCCCTGCATCGGCAGGCGGACTCTCAACCACTGCACCACCAGGGAAGCCCCGCCTGTGAACTTTATTCTACTTTCCATCTCTGTGACTGTGCCTATTCTAGGTACACTGTGTAAGTGGAATCATACAATATTTGTCCTTTTGTGTCTGGCTTATTTCACTTAGCATAAGATTTTCAAGGTTCATCTATGTTGTAGCATGTGTCAGAATTTCACTTCATTTTTTTTTCCATTGAGGTATTGTATCTGTATGTTCGTATGTATTACATCTCTAGAAAAAGAATCTCAGGACTTCCCCTCCTGTGTGTGTTTTCTTTTTTTAAATTTTAATTAATTTTATTCTTATTTATTTTTGGCTGTGTTGGGTCTTCATTGCTGTGCTCGGGCTTTCTCTAGTTGCGGCGAGCGGGGGCTACTCTTCGTTGCAGTGCACAGGCTTCATTGTAGTGGCTTATTTTGTTGCAGAGCATGGGCTGTAGGCATGCGGGCTTCAGTAGCTGTGGCACACAGACTCAGTAGCTGTGGCTCACAGGCTCTAGAGCGCAGGCTCAGTAGTTGTGGCGCACGGGCTTAGTTGCTCCACGGCATGTGGGATCTTCCCGGACCAGGGCTCAAACCGGTGTCCCCTGCATTGGCAGGCAGATTCCTAACCACTGCACCGCCAGGGAAGCCCTCCCCACTGTGTGTTTTTGTCTTGCTTCCTCTTGGTCCATGATGCCAGCTGTGGTCGTCAGTATAATGAAACCAAACTAGTGGGATGGTCTTGTGAGGTTTACAACAATCTGCCCAGCTCTGTGATCATCAGTGATTTCAAGTTTACCAATGTAACCATGCTTCATCATCACACTTAGAAACTGGAAAATGACTTTGGAGCATAGCCTAACAAGAACTTGGCATGTGACTCTCATTTCGGCATTGTTGATGCTCTTGAGAACATCGTCCTGGTCATTCATGCCAGCATCATGGTGGCACAAAAAGAGAGGCTGAATAATATTCCATTGTGTGATATAGTGCGTTTTATTTATCCCTTCATTCTTTGATGGATACGGGTTGTTTCCTAGACTTTTTAATAACTTCTCCTCTCTCCTCAAACTCCTGCACCTTCTCCCTTCAGTGGGGACTTTGCTTCCTACTTCACTGAGAAAGGAGAACCCATCAGAAGAAAACTTCCCCAACTCCTCTACTCATCTACCCACCTTTTCTTCTATTATTTGGGGTACCAGTTACCTGCTGCTGCATAACAAATAGCCCCAGTATCTAGTGGTGTAAAACAATCCTTGTATTGTAGTCATGGATTCTATAGGTCAGGAATTGGAACAAGGCACAGCAAGGACAGCTCGTCTTTCCTCCTTGATGTCTGGAGCCTCAGCTGGCGAGGCTTGCGGACTGGGGGTGTAGAATCAGCTGGAGGAGTCTTCACTCATGTCTGGGCAGATGGTGCTGTCAGTTGCTGGCTGGGGCCTCGGCTGAGCTGTCGGCTAGAGCATCTTCATGGGACCTCTCCACGTGGTCTCTCTGCGTGGGCTAGCTGAGCTTCCTCACAGCATGGCAGATGGGTTCCAAGAATGAGCGCCCTAACAGCAAGTGGGAAGTGCCTGGCATTTGATGATGTAGCCTTGGAAGCCTCACCTCCACCGTACTTTATAGGTCAAGGCAGTCACAGATTTCTGCCCAGGTTCAAAGGGAGAAAACATAATCCCACACAAAACACACACAATAGGAGGAATGTTGAGGTCACCCTGTAAGAGCATGTGGGACAGGAGAGATTGTCATGGCCATCTCTGGAAAACAGACATTCCCTACTAATGACGAACTACTCTGGAGCCCAGGGACCCTTCCCCTCTTGCCAATTCAAGGACCACACTCCAGCCGTTCTCCCCTCTTTCCTCTGCTTCTCCTCTCGAACTAGGAATCTAGATCATCCCCATCAAACTGCAATTTGATCTTCTCTCACCTTTCTATAAAAGAAAACAAAAAAATTGATTTCCCAGTACCTGTCTCCCACCTGTTCTTTATTTTTCTCCACAGAATGTCTCACCTTTTGACACACTCCATAGTCTCCTTGTCTGTGTGTCTAGCGTCTGTCTCTTCCATTTAGAATATCAGCTCCATGATCACTGGGACTTTAGCCTCTTTCGTTCACCATTATATCTTCAGCCCATAGAATAGTGCCTGGCACGTAGTAGGTGTTCACTAAATATTTTTTGAATAAACATTTTGGGTGAAACTTGTAATGATAGTTGCCTCCAGGAAGGGTAACTGGGTGGACAGCAGATCCACATTGTTTAAAAATTTGATTCGACGCCAAAACAAAACAAAAAAAAATTGAGCTTCCCCCACTCAACGTGAGGAGTGCTTTTTTCCAAACTTTAAAAATTGTGAAATAGAGATACTTTCTCCCACAGGCTTTTTGAGGCTTCTGAATTTTGCACCCTGACCAGATCTTATCCATTTAAATTAATAAATGACATTATTTTTAAAAATTAGCCCAGCACCTGGCACGAAGTGAGTCAGAAACTGGAAGTGATGTGATTTTAATGATGGGGAAACAACTTTGTGCCTTGGCTGGTTCCACATGCTGCCCAGCCCCCCTTCCATCCTCCATGCTGGAACACTCAAATCTGGGAAGCTGGGTCTCCTCAGAGCCTCCCTGACGCTGGCCCAGCCCAAAGCCAGCTCTAGAGGTGTTTGATCTGACCACTTCAGAGCCTTCACCTTGGGTCTGCAGCCCATCAGAGGTGGCTGGAGCTGGGAATCCTCCCCAGATGGGCCTTTGAGGATAAGATGAAAGAGGATGGGCATCCTCCCCAGATGAGCCTTTGAGGATGGGATGAAAGAGGCTGGGCTGGGTCAGGAAGAGGCATAGGCAGAGGGGAAGCAAGGAGGTAGAGAAGGCAAGCCTTCCTGGGGATGACCAGGGCATTTTCTGAGCACCTGCTGTGTACCCAGGCATGTGCTGTGCAGTGCTGGGAAC
The DNA here is from genome assembly GCF_008692025.1 of Phocoena sinus. Taxonomy (NCBI): domain Eukaryota; kingdom Metazoa; phylum Chordata; class Mammalia; order Artiodactyla; family Phocoenidae; genus Phocoena; species Phocoena sinus. The sequence continues at coordinate 8,638,374 of NC_045781.1, forward strand.
ACAGTGGTGACTGGCTCTGCCCTCAGAGGGCAGTGGGGCAGACAGGCCTGTGACCAGACAGCTACAACTTAGAGGGAACAGGGTTAGGGTGAGTGTGCCTGACGCAGTCAAGGAGGGCTTCCTGGAGGAGGAGACGCCAAGCTCCTCAGAGTCTCTGACATCCCTCATGGAAACCTACCTTTTTGGCGCATCTGATGACACTTTCCCTCACTCCCTCGAATCTAGCCACACTGGCCTTTTTGATTCCTGAACTCTCCAAGCTCATTCGCATCCTCAACAGCCATTGCACTTGCTGTTCCCTCCTCCTGATTCTCCCCAGTCCCTCAGCAGGCGGGCTCCTTCTCCTCTTTCAGACTGCAGACAACTCATCCTTGCAGCATTTAGCTGTTTTTTAAGAATTCCCTTGTTTCTAGTTTCTGCTGACTACTCTACTCCCTGCCCTTCCCAGTTAGGATGTGACCTCTCCTCAGCGCCTGCTCCCTCACACCTGGCAGGGCGCCCGACCAACTGTCGATGCCTGGTAAATCTTTGTGACGTGAAGGAAGGAAGCTAAGATCTCTGGGATAAAGCAGGGGCCGGTGAAGAGGTAGGGGAAAGGAGTTCCAGGCAGAGGCAACGGCATGGGCAAAGGCGTGGAGCAGAGAGAGCGCTGGTGTTTCAGAGGCGCTGGGGGAGGTGGTGCGTGGCTGGAGGGAGGAGCCAGCGGAGGGAGGGGGAGAAGGAGGATGGAGGAGGAGGTGGAGAGAGGAGGGAGGGCAAGGGGAGGGGAGGGGAAGGGAGAGGAGGGGAGGGGAGGGGAAGGGAGAGGAGGGGAGGGGAGGGGAAGGGAGAGGAGGGGAGGGGAGGGGAAGGGAGAGGAGGGGAGGGGAGGGGAGGGGAGGGGAGGGCGAGGGGAGGGGAAAGGGTCAGGAGATGAGCCGGAGGGAGGAGGGAGGGGAAGAGAGAGGAGCTTTTATCCACTGGCCGGTTGCAGAAGGTGGCATCTTATTGGGATCTTTTTATGTAGCGGCGGAGGGGGTAGCCAAGGTGCCTTTTTGGGAGACCCGCCTGTCTGGCTGGCAAAAGCCAGGCCTGAGGGACAGGCCTCCCCTCTCAGAGCCTTCTAAGGGCTTCGTGTAGAACATTCCACAGCTGGACCTTCTGAAACAGGCCGTGAAGTATTGGCAGCCCCATCCGGTCCCCGCTCCCGGGTCACTGCCCTGGCCTCCTGGCCCAGGCTCGCCCTCTTCCAGGGCCCAGCTCCCTACACCAGCTTGAGGTGGTGCTTTTAATAGAACACTGGAAAAAAATATTAATAGGTAATTAAAGGCACATGGCACAGATTTTTAAAGGTACACGAGAGGATACAGTGAAAACTCTCTCTTCTCCCTTCCCCCCTGGGGCCCTTCCTGGGAGGCACTGGGGCCACCAGTTTCTTGGATTTTCTCCCAGAGATAGTCTATCATTTGTAAATACAGATAGGGGAATATTATTCAGGTTATTTACATGATTCGGCACCTCATTTATTTTATTTTACTTATTTGTTTTTTAAATTGAAGTATAGTTGATTTACAATGTTGTGTTAGTTTCTGGTGTACAGCAAAGTGATTCAGATATATATATATATATCTTTTCAGTTTCCTTTCCATTATAGATTATTACAAGATATTGAATAGAGTTCCCTATACTATACAGTAGATCCTTGTTGTTTACCTATTTTATATACAGTAGTATGTATCTGTTAATCCCAAACTCCTGATTTATCCCTCACCCCACCCCCATTCCCCTTTGGTAACCATAAATTTGCTTTCCATGTGTGAGTCTGTTTCTGTTTTGTAAATAAGTTCATTTGTACCTTTTTTTTTTTTTTTCGGCACCATGTGGCTTGTGGGATCGTAGTTCCACAACCAGGCATCGAACCCAGGTGCCAGCAGTGAAAGTGCTGAGTCCTAACCACTGGACCACGAGGGATTCTACATATAAATGATATCATGTGATATTTGTCTTTCTCTGACTTACTTCACTAAGTATGATAATCTCTAGGTCCATCCACGTTGCTGCAAATGGCATTGTTTCATTCTTGTTTATGGCTGAGTAGTACTCCATTGTGTATATATACCACATTTTCTTCATCCATTCATCTGTTGATGGACACTTAGGTTGCTTCCCTGTCTTGGCTATTGTAAATAGTCTGTGCTTTATTTTTTTTCCTTAAGTTTAGTCAACAAATATTTATTGAGCACCTACTATATGCCAGGCACTCTTCTAGGCACTGGGGATACAGCAGAGAAGAAAACAGTCAAAACTCCCTGCCTTCATGGAGCTGACATTCTAGTGGGGGAGACAGACAGTCAATAAATAAAATGACAAGTACATTTTAACATTACATAGTAGGTCAGATGGCACAGTCAGTGCTGCTGATAAAACATAGAGCAGTCAAAGAAGCTGGAGTGTTGAGGCGGCAGGAGGGTTTCTATTTTTTTACAGGATGCTCAGAGAAAGCCTTGATAAAGGTGACGTTTGAGCAAAGGCCTGGAGGAGGTAAGGAAGCGAGTCATGTGGTTATGTGAAGGGAAGAGTGGAAGAGCAAGTGCAGAGGCCCTGAGGTGGGTGTGAGCCTGAAGTGTCCCAGATCCAGGCTGGAGAGGAGTAAGTAAGGCGGAGAGTTTGTGTGTGGGGGTGAGATACAGTCCTGTAGATCCTTGTCCATAAATTGTGCTGTCTCATCTTGCAGCTGTCTCAGTGGTGTGCGGGGGCTGGCTTGTAACAGTTTGTGAGGGCTGATTGCTAAACTTCCGGGAATTTTGCAAGCCTGTTGTTAAACATAGCTTTTACTAAAACTTAAATTCTACAAACTTACAACTGAATACGTTCTATTACACAAAACGATGAGAAGTAGTCAATTTATCACTTCCTAATTATTCTGCTACATTTTAATGCTATCTCTGTTCTAGAGGTTACGAAAATCCCATATCATGGTGAGGTATTGAGGATATCTTCCAACTCTGCATTCAGCGAGGTCACATTGGTAAGCTTAAAATCAGCCGTGATGGGAGTATTTTACACCACAGACGTTGGCAAATGCTACAGATCGGGACTGTTTTCTCCCCCAAAGAGCCGACGGTTAAACATTTACCAGCACACCACCGAAATGCATATAGATCTCGCTTACTCTTTTGTAAAGCTGCATGGATGGGTCATAATGCATTTTGCTGGTCCCTTCCTGATGGGTGCTTGGCTGGCATCCAGTCTCTTGCAAACACAAACAGCGCTAATTTCCCACGTGTGCGACTATAACTGTAGAACCAATCCCTTGAAGAAGAACTGCTGTGTCAGAGGGCATGGGACCTTCTAACGTGAATGTCTGTTGCCTAATGCCTTTCCATGGAGGCTGTACCAATTTCCACAGCCACCAGCAAATGGGTCAGAGTGCAGAGGCTTCTAATAAGGATACAAATTTGATTGTATCACTCCGCTGCTTAAACCGTCTGATGACCTGCTGCTCCTAGGACGAAGCCTTGAGGTTCTCCCAAGGCCTAGGCCCCTCATCGTCAGGGCTTGCCCCTTTCTGTTTGCAAGTGGAAGGTTGCACCATGACCCCACTATGACCCCTCGTAAATTCCACATTGCAGCCACCTTGATAATCTGTTGTCTGTCCCCTGAAATGGGCCATGTCCCCACCCACTCTTGTTTGTTCATGCTTGTCCCTTCTCTGAGAACTTATTGCCCAGCACCTTAATCACCAGGCTAGCTCCCACTCCACTGGTTCTGTCCCTTTCTTTTTTTTTGGCCGGCGCCACATGGCATGGAATCTTAGTTCCCCGCCCAGAGGTTGAACCCATGCCCCCTGCAGTGGAAGCTCGAAGTCCTAACCACTGGACTGCCAAAGAAGTCCCAGTTATGTCCCTTTCTGTTTCAAGAGGCTGAAAACCCCAGCGTAACTGTCTTCGGCAAAATCAGGAATTGATTGGCTCATTTGAGTGAAAAACTCGTCGAGTTGGCTGGCTTCAGGCATAGCTGGTTTCAGGAGCTCGGACGATCCCATGAAGCCAGTCTTGGCCTGTCAGTTCTGTTCTCTTCCACATTGGGACCTTTTGGCAGCTCCTGCCTTTAGAAATCCCCCTCATGGTCACAGGAGGCAAAGGGCTGGGAGGTGGAAGGGAAGGTTCCAGGCAGAGAGAACAGTCCAGAACTGGTGCTAGTAAACCCAGATCCTGGCTGGGCATAGTGGACAACCTGATAGTCGCATAGCATCCTGCAGGCTGAACTCCAAGGGGAAGACAAGTTCTCGCCCCCATGCTAAATTCTTCAACTGAGAGGCAGGGTAGGAATAGCTGCTCGGGCCCTGGAGGTAGAAAAAGCCTGGGTTCAAATCCTGGGGTGATGAAAAAGTTTCAGAACTAGATAGTGGTGATGGTTGCACAACACTGAATGTGCTCAAGGCCACTGAATCGTGCACTTCAGAATGTTTAAAAGTGTCAGCAACATGTTATGTATATTTTACCTCAGTACAAAAATAATGAGGCTGAGACTTCCCTGGTGGTCCAGTGGTTAAGACTCCGTGCTTCCACTGCAGGGGGCACGGGTTCAATCCCTGGCTGGGGAACTAAGATCCCACATGCTGTGTGGCTCGGCCAAAACAAACAAACAAACAAAAAAACAGGCTGATGGTGCTAAAAATAAAAAAATAAAAATAAAGAGGAGAGAGAAAAGCCTGACTCTACCACTTACCAGCTGTGTGACTTCTCTGTACCTCTGTTTATTGAGCTATACAATGAGGACAATCAAAGAACCCCACATGCCTGCTTATTGAGAGGCTCAGGTAGGTTAATACATGCATAGTCCTTGGGGTAGTACCTGGGATATAGTTAAGTGTTCAATAAATGTTAGTTATTATTGTTAAATCAAAATATTGGGTGGATTGCCCAGTGAAATAAGCCAGATGCAAAAGGTGGCTGCCTTAGCTTGTTCGGGCTGCTACTATAACAAAATACCACAGATGGAGTGGCTTATGAAAAACACAAATGTATTTCTCACAGTTCTGGAGGCTGGAAGTCCAAGATCGGTAAATGGTTGGGTGAGGGGCTCTTCTGGGTTGTAGACTTCTCATTGTATCCTCACATGGGCAGAAGGGACAAGGGATGTCTCGGGCAGAAGGGACAAGGGATGTCTCGGGGGCCCCTTTTATAAGGGCACTAATCCCAATCTTGAGGGCTCCACCCTCATGATCTAACCACCTCCCAAAGGCCCCACTTCCTAATACCATCACCCTGGGGAGTTAGGTTTTTTTGCTTTTTTTTTTTTTAACATACATATATATCTATTTTTTTTCAGATTCTTTTCCCTTATAGGTTATTACAAAATACTGAGTATAGTTCCCTCTGCTATACAGTAGGTCCTTGTTGGTTATCTATTTTGTATATAGTGGTGTGTATATGTTAATCCCAAACTCCTAATTTACCCCTACCCCCTTCCCCTTTGGTAATCATGTTTGTTTTCTATGTCTGTGGGTTCATTTCTTTTTTGTATGTAAGTTCACTTGTATCATTTTTTTAAGATTCCACATATAAACGATATCATATGATATTTGTCTTTGTCTGGCTCACTTCACTTAGAATGATAATCTCTAAGTCCATCCATGTTGCTGCAAGTGGTGTTAGTTCATTCTTTTTTATGGCTGAGTAATATCTCATCCTTCTTTATCCATTCATCTGTTGATGGACATTTAGGCTGCTTCCATGTCTTGGCTATTGTAAATAGTGCCGCAATGTAGGTTTCAACGTACGAATTGGGGCGGAGGACACAAACACTCAGACTATCACAATCCCATATTGTATGATTCCATTTGTATAAATGTCCAGAATAGGCAAACCCATAGAGACAGAAATCAGATTAATGGTTGCCAGGATCTGTGGGGAGGGGATGGGGAGTGACTGCTGAATGGGTGTGGGGTTTCCTTTGGGAAAATGATGAGAATGATATGGAACTACGCAGAGGTGATGATTGCACAATGCTGTAGATGCCACTGAGTCATACACTTTAGTATTGTTAATTTTTGTGTGAATTTCAACTCAAAAATTCTTTTACATTGGTACTTTGTTTTTTTAATTAATAAATAAATTAATTAATTTTTGGCTGTGTTGGGTCTTCGTTGCTGTGCGTGAGCTTTCTCTAGTTGCGGCGAGCGGGGCTACTCTTCTTTGTGGTGCGTGGGCTTCTCATTGCGGTGGCTTCTCTTGTTGCGGAGCACGGGCTCTAGGCATACAGGCTTCAGTAGTTGTGGCATGCACGCTCAGTTGTTGTGGCTCGCAGGATCTAGAGCGCAGGCTCGCAGGCTGTGGCACACAGGCTTAGTTGCTCCGTGGCCTGTGGGATCTTCCTGGACCAGGGCTCAAACCCGTGTTCCCTGCATTGGCAAGCAGATTCTTAACCACTGCGCCACGAGGGAAGTCCTTCATGGGTACTTTGAAAAAAGAAAATTGGATGAAATGTAGCCTGATGTTCTTCTCAGGCTGTGAGACCTTGAAGCTTTGTTATCCTGGATGGTTCGGGCCCTTCTCTCTCCCAGGCCTGGTACCCAATCCCCACCAGAGGTCTTAGCTGGCATGGCTCACGGCTCCTCCCCTGGCTCTTGCAATAATTTGCTGTGGGTCTTTTTTTTTTGCAGTACGCGGGCCTCTCACTGTTGTGGCCTCTCCCGTTGCGGAGCACAGGCTCCGGACGCGCAGGCTCAGCGGCCATGGTTCACGGGCCCAGCCACTCCGCGGCATGTGGGATCTTCCCGGACCGGGGCACGAACCCGCGTCCCCTGCATTGGCAGGTGGACTCTCAACCACTGCGCCACCAGGGAAGCCCCTGCGGGTCTTTGAACTCAGTTTCCTTGTCTGTACCAAGAGGGCATTGGACCCACTGGTTTTTCTTTTTTCTCTGTTTTTGTTTGTTTGTTTCTTTTGGCCACGCCGCCAAGCTTGCGGGGGATCTCAGTTCCCCAATCAGGGATTGAACCCTGGGCCACGGCAGTGGAAGCGCTGAGTCCTAACCACTGGACCGCCAGGGAATTCCCTGGACCCACAGGTTTCTAACATGTTCTCAGATTTCATGGGCCCAGGCCTTACTTGAGCCCGAGGTGGTAACCCCCTTCACCCTACCTTTTCCACCCCCAAGTGCTAACTCTCTCCCCCAGCTCTGGCAGGACTTTGCCCAGGGACAGTTAAACGGACTTCAGACCGCCGCCCTCATCTTGGGCTGCAGACTCAACACCTCTCAAAGTCAGGCCGCCGGCCCCTCGCTCCCTTCAGAAAGTGAGGCAGGGGCTCTTTGGACTTTTCTCCTGGGATGCAGCCCCGCTGCACACTGAGGTGAGGGACCTCCAGCTCTCTAGCCCCAGGCAGTCAGAGGTGGGAATTGTATGCAGACTCACAATGTCCTAGTCCTTCAGGCCAGCCTTCAGAGGTGGCGCCCACACAGTCCCAGGAACACACTGTGTGACTATCTGCCCTCAGAACTGGCTCCTGCCAGGGCCTCGTCCTTCACACCCCCAGGGCAGGCCTGCGTCCCCTCCGCCTCCCCCTTGTACGGGGCCTGGCTCGCCTCTGACCAGGGCTCTCTAAAGGGAAATGCTAATGATCACAGGAATAAAAGCCTCCCCGATATACCGGCTCTTGTTACATTGTCCAGACCCATGCTAAGGGCTTTTGTCATGTGGTTTCGTTTCATTCCCCTGCCACCTCTGGGGTAGAAACTACATCCTGTTTCAGACACCAGGACCTGAGGCTCAGAGGTGGAATCCTTTGTCCGAGGTCAGCTAAGAAGTGGGAGGGCTCATCTCTCTGGCCCTACCCCCACGCCCTTGCCCATTATCCTAGCCTGTCTCCCTGGAAGCATCAAACGTCTTTCTCTCCAGGTCACCCGAGCCCCTGGACACCTCTGGGGTCCCAGGGCAGGGCCTGGAGTGGTGGCAGGGGCAACTGCCTTGGAAAACAGCTCTTATGGCCTTGGCTGGATCTGGGGGGAGGTGTGGAGGAGAGCGCCAGACACACCTACGCTGGGCCTCAAGAAACCCGAGTTACACGTTGTACCACAAGCCACAGGGGCTGGACAGCCTGCAGCTGGGGGAGGCGGGGCAGAGCAGCCCAGACAAGCCAACTTTTAAATAAATAATTAGAAATGTAGGAAGGGAAGGTCTGGGCCGGTCTCCAGTCCCCCAGGCTGCAGCTTCCCAGCCAGACCAGAATGCGTGAAGTTCACATGATCCTTGGCCCTGATGGACCCAAGGGTTCCGCTTCTTCCTTTCTTTCCTGTTTCTAAAAGACTCAACCCACATTCCCAGAGTCCCCATGCAGGGCAATGCTGGGGGGACTCAGCGGTGGTTGTGACGGTTCCCATCCCTGGACCAAGGGAGGGTACAGACCCATCCCCAGATAGTGACCACCCAGAGTGGGCAGGGCTGGGATGGGGGCATCCAAGGGGCTGGAGGAGTCTTGAGGGACATCTGGAGCCAGCCTCAGGGTCTTGAAAACTCAGGGGATTCCTGAGTGGAAATCTGAAGATTTTGGTTAAGTGAGGAGGAATGCATATGAGAAAAAGAGGACTAAAAATTTAAGGAGGGGGCAGATCACACAGGGGTCCACAGACCACTGTTTTTCAAACTGTTTTGAATTTGAGACGGTTGATACACAATAGAATGTATATTTTGCTTGCAACACAGTATGTGTATGAACAGGTCTGCACACACACATGTAAATTAAAATGTCGCGATACAATAATTACTTGTACAATACGCTCTATTTGACATTTTTAAAAATTAACTGCTTGGGACTCACTACTTTATTTCATGCCCTACTAATTGGTTGACACCTGAGGTTGGAAAATATAGATGTCCAGGCTGTGCTAAGGATACTCGGACTCCAATCAAAGGAGCAGAATTCTAGAATCAGCAGGTGTGATGTCTTCAGGACTGTTTACTGATACTCCCATCCTCTTCTCCTTCTGGGCACCTGGTGGGATTGTACTTGCCTCCCTTTGGAAGGTAGCCTTGGAGCCCAGGAATCTGCATTTTAACAGACAATGGGAGCTGTGAGACTTGGGAAATTTAAGAAACAGTGACATAGGTGATAAACTCCATGAGGACAGGGCAGAACCCACCTCGGCCACCGCAGAGACCCCGGCAGGACGCAGCACAGAGCCGGGCGCTTAGGTAAGATGTGTTAAATGAATGATTTTTAAATTTTTTATTTATTATTTATATATTTATTTTGGCTGTGCTGGGTCTTCGTTGCGGCGCGCGGGCTTCTCTAGTTGCGGCACGCGGGCTTAGTTGCGGGTATATGGGATCTTAATTCCCTGACCAGGTATCAAACCTGGGCCCCCTGCTTTGGGAGCGTGGAGTCTTAACCACTGGACCTCCAGGGAAGTCCCTAAATGAATTATTTTAACTCCAGTCTTTTTATTTCTGTCTACCTGATCTAGCTCATCGTTCCAACTTCATTTCACATCAGTTTTCCCCAATTTCCACTGTGACCAAATGGAACTATTCTTCGTTTCATAAATTTCTCACCTGCAGGTCTTTGCCCTTGCTGTGTCCTCTGCCCATACCTTCCCTTTTCCTCCTCCCTTCACTGGCTAGCTCTGACATCCTTCCAAATTCAGCTCAGATTGTCCCCTCCTCCAGGGAACCTTCCCTGACCCCACTTCCCAAGCTGCGTTTCCCCTCGGAGCTCCTCCATTCTAGCCCTACTCACTCTGCATCATCATTGTCTGTCTGTCCTGCTGACCTATGAACCTGGGAAGGTGGGAGCAAGGCTCGTCTCAGCCACTGCTGGGTCCCCAGTACCACTCGGCACAGGGCTGGGCACACAATAGGTACTCAGAAAAGGTTTGGTGAATGCATGAATGCAAATTTGAGAGGAGAGGCTTGTTTACAGGTCTGATGGAGAAGGCTGAAACCCTGGAGTTTACGCAATCCCTCCTGCTGTCAGACACTGGTCCTCTCAGGGAGGACAACGTTCACAACAATACCCTTTCCACAGGCACCAAACTGAGGCCAGGAAAGGCCTTCTTGATCTGTGGGGTTCAGATTCCCACCGCTCAGCCCAGCCTCCTCCTGGGCCCTCTTACCTCCTTCCTGGAGTCTTTTTTTTTTTTTTTTCTGATGATGAAATCTGAATCTGGGTAGGAGGTTTGGCTGATTGGGAAGAAAACTGGCTGAGACCAGCTGGTCTATTTCTCTCTCCAAGCCTGAGGAGGGCAGGGGGTGGGACATGCATGGCCAATCCTGAACCAAACCCTCAAACCTTGTCCTCTTGGTCCGGACCCACCCTGCACTTCCTGAAGGTTCTGGGATTCTAGGGTCCCCTGAATCCTGGAGGCTTCTCCCTCCCTCTCCTCCCTGTCTGGCACCCCTGTAGGTGGGCAGTGACTAGACTAAGCCCGGCCCACACCCCTGTCGCTCAACTAGCAACATGGGTCACTTCTCCATCCCCCGGGGGCCCTGATTACCAGGAGGGGCGCCAGGAGCTTGCTGGCCGCCAGCCTGGCCACCAGCTTCCGGGTCCCAACTGGGGCCTCTCAGGCTCCTTTGCTCAGTGGTCCCTGGGGCCTGAACATTCCTGCGGAGGAGAACCAGCCTGTGAGTCTGTGGGAACTCAAGGAAGAGGCCTTTTTTACTTTCACCCTTAGGTATAATGTTGATCTCAAAAAGGTCATCACAGCTTAAAATACCATGAGGCTGTGATTTGCCAGACACCAACCAAAGCGATTTATACACATGAACTTGGTTCCCCCTCCATGACCCCAGAGGCAGGTGCTACCCTTTATCCCTATTTCACAGTCAAGCAAACTGAGGCTGGAGGATTGAGTGACTTGCCTGAGGTCACTCAGCTGCCAAGCCGTGAGACAAGGAGACAGTTTCAGGGTGCCAGTGCTGAACTGCAAAGCCACAGATTTCCTTCCTGAAAGCTCCCATTCTGAGCAGTTTCTGTGAATTCTCGCAGAGATAATCAATGCATTTGAAACAGAGGTTGTTATATATATATATATATATTTTTAATATTGTTTATTTGTTTTTCCCACAGGTGATAGGGTGCCCTGTCCTATATTCCCCCCAACCCCGTATCCTGCCTTTACCTCCTTAGCAATATTTCTTAATTAATTAATTACTTTTTGGCTGCATTGGGTCTTCGTTGTTGCACTCGGGCTTTCTCCAGCTGCGGCGAGCTGGGGTCACTCTTCACTGCGGTGCGCTGGCTTCCCATCGCAGTAGCCTCTCCCATTGCAGTGCACGGACTCTAGGCGCGTGGGCTTCAGCAGTTGTGGCTCTCAGGCTCTAGAGCGCAGGCCCAGTAGTTGTGGCACACGGGCTCAGTTGCTCCACGGCATGTGGGACCCTCCCGGACCAGGGCTCAAACCCATGTCCCTTACATTGGCAGGTGGATTCTTAACCACTGCGCCACCAGGGAAGTCCCTTAGCAATATTTCTTGACCACCTGATTTGGTACTGAAACCTGCTCTCCACCCATTTCCCCATCTGTCTCATTCTATTTGATGCCTCTCAGCATTCCGTTCACTAGATGTGGTTTGTTGAATGATTGAAGGAATGTAGTACTGAATAGACAGATGCCTGGCTAAAGAGTTTGGACTTTATCCCCAGGGAAGTCACTGGGGTTACTAGGTTAGATCTGTGCTTTCAAACATTCCAGGCCCTTCTCAACTCTGAGGCTGTACATGTACGTGTCCCTTTACTTGGAATAATACTCTTTCCCTGGGCTCGGTCCAAACTCTCCCTATCCCAACTGGGATTTCTCCTCTTCCAGGAAGCCCTCCCAGTTCTGGTCAAGCATCCCTTCTGGGCTCCTTCATCCCAGCTCCGCTCACTCTGTGTTGTCACTGTCTGAGGATGGGTCTGTCACCCCCTCTGGACTGTGCTTCCCTGGAGGATAGGGCCAGGACTGTCTTGATCGTTGCTGGGTCCCTGGCACCTCCCAACATAGGGCCCAACACTGATCAGAATAAATGATAGTCCCTTGAAGGAAATGTCCCTGCTTGGGGAGGAGTCAATTGCAGGGTAGCTGGCGTGTCAGATAAGAGTTGAGGACGCAGAGACACCTGAGGTCAAATCCCTGCCCAGGTTGGGGTTAGGCCGCAACAAACCTCATTATCCCCTCTGCTTCCAAGTCACTAAAACAGGATTGATCGCAAAGATTAGTGAAGATATGATAACTTTTTTTTTTTTTTTTTTTGCGGTACGTGGGCCTCTCACTGCCGTGGCCTCTCCCGTTGCGGAGCACAGGCTCCAGACACGCAGGCTCAGCGGCCGTGGCTCACCGTCCCAGCCGCTCCGCGGCATGTGGGATCTTCCCGGACCGGGGCACGAACCCGCGTCCCCTACATCGGCAGCCAGACCCTCAACCACTGCGCCACCAGGGAAGCCCAGCTATGATAACTTTTGACATTACTTCAGACAGGGTCGGAAGCCTCTCCTGCTGCCTTAGAGCTTTGCACCTGATCTTCCCTTTGACTAGAAAGTTCTTCGCAGATTGTCCCGGGGGCTCCTTCTTGCCATTCTGGTCTCATCGCAAATGTCACCTCCTCAGAGGGGTCCATCCTGACTGCTCCCTCTCTCTCTTCTGTGCAACGGTTTCCTTTTCTCCAGCTCCTATTCCACCTGACAGCCCAAGTTCATTTCCTTGTCTCTCTTCACTAGAATGCTGGCAAGGAGTTTTGTCTGAGCTTTTATTTTTTTATTTTATTAAAAAAATTTTTGAAAAAAAAAAAAATTTTGTATTGAAGTATAGTTGACTTAACAATGTCGTGTTTGTTCCCGGTGTACAGCAGAGTGATTCGGACACACACACACACACACACACACACACACATTCTTTTTCATATTCTTTTCCATTATAGGTTATTATAAGATATCGAGGGAATTCCCTGGTGGTCCAGTGGTTAGGACTTGGCGCTTTCACTGCCAGGGCCCGGGTTCAATCCCTGGTCGGGGAACTAAGATCCCGCAAGCCACGGCAGCATGGCCAAAAAATAAAAGATCATGACTATAGTTCCTGGGTTTTTATTTTTAATTTTTTTCTCACTGTGGAATCCCTAGAAACTTAAACAGCAGTTGGCCCTTAGTAAGGGCCCGAGGAATATTTGTGGAGCGAATAGAGTGCTCAGCAATTGTCCCCTCGTGTTTTGATCGAGGGTCACCGTGTGCACCATCAAATTTACGCTCACACTGACTCTAGGACAAATGAAGAACCTGATGCTTAGCTGGTAAGTGGTGGCGCAAGGATTCGAACCCGTGTCTGTGTAGCTTTAGTGCCCATGTGCCCCGTGTCTAGCACAGAGCCGAGCACGTGGGAGTTTAACATGAGTTTGTTGAATGAATATGACTTCAGACTTGGAGGGTGGAACGGGGAATGGGGGATTTCTGAAGTAGGTGGCGTGGAAGCTGGGAGAATTTGGGAGGGGAGAGCGTCCAGGAGACACAGCAAGGAGGTCTGCAAGGCCACTGGTGCCTGGGTGGTAGGTCCATCAGATCCTGTGCAAATTCTCAGATCCTGCAGGATGTCATCACAAGCTCTCAAAGCTCTTTCCCAAGCAGGGCTAGGGCTAGGGCTGGCAGTGACCAAGTGACCAATGCCCAGCAGTGTCTGGAGCTGGTTGGGGCCCAAACCATGTTCTTCAATAATAACGACAATAACAACAACAGTAGTAGTAGTTAACTTTATTAAGGGCTAACCTATACCCTGTCTAAATGCTTTGAACATGGGATCTCATTTGCTCTTCAGCACCCAAGGAGGTCTGAGCTACTATTATTCTTCCCATTTTACAGATGTGGAAACAGGCTCATAGAGGCGATGACTTGCCTAAGGCCCCACAGCTGCTTCAGAAGGAAGCCTCCGATGATCACTATCCATCTTCTTTGAGCAAGTGTGGACACCTGATATGTTATCAGAGAACAGGCCAGGTGGGGAAGGAATTAGGATTTCAGTATTGCCAATCACAGCTGATTCCCTTTAAGGTTAGGGCCTTGAGAGGCAGGCTTGCAACTCCCAGCCTCCCCAGGTGTGGCCTCAAGGCGAGTGACTTCCTCTTGCCATAAGCCCCAGTTTTGCCCATCTGGAGAATGGGTAGAATAGTGGGCCCAACCTCACCAAGCAGTTACGAAGATCCCAGTGAAATCAGGCATGTCATCTGTCAAAAATCAGCAGATGTCACTTACGGTTTGTGCATTTTGTGAAAAAGAGGACTGCAGACAGGGAATTCCCCGGCGGTCCAGTGGTTAGGAGTCCGTGCTTTCACTGCCCAGCGCATGGGTTCAATCCCTGGTCAGGGAACTAAGACCACGTAGAAATATTGAACTGTGATTAATAAATGCATACATACTGAAGTGTTTAGAGGGAAAGTGCGCTGGTATCTGCAACTTTGACATGCATCAAAAGGAGGTAAATGGGTGGATGGCTAGAGGGGTAGATGAATGGTTAGAAATTTTATATAGAAGTACCGTGAAATAATTGTAGACGCTAGGTGGTGGGTATATGGATGTTCACTCTAAAATCCTTTAAACTTTTTTGTAGGTTTGAAAATTTTAATTAATTTTTAATAATTAAAAAAGGGGGAAATATCTGGTGAAAGCAAAAACATTAGCACAGTCATTAAACTGAATTATAATTTTTAATGGATGAATTGCAAATTGCGTACCTAGGGGGAAGTGGATGACAGTCCTAATATAATAACTGCCATTAATTGATACGTGTGGGGCTCTGAACTGAGAACTTTTATTTTGAAAATTATTAACATTATTAAATAAATCAGTCCATCTCATTTAACTCTTACACCGATCACGTGAGGGATCTGTATTTTACATTCGAGGAATTGACGAGAAGGGACAAAAGACCGGAATTTAGGGCGGAAGAGGAGTTTCAGGCTAAATTGATTTGCAGACCCGCGGATCACCTGGCACTTTCTAGAGACCCTCGCGCCAGGCACTTTTGTGGCTTAAAGGCCCCCAACCCAATACCCTCCTCCCAACGCCCCGCCCCCTTCGGACCCTCCACCCCCACCCCACCCGGACCCCGCCCCTGAATGTAACCATTGTTTTTCTGCCTTCTGTATGGGTGACTTGGCCCTACTCCAGCCAAAGCCCCGCCCTGGAGGGCCCTGAACCCGACCGAGCCAATCGGCACCGGCGGGTTTGTCCCCGTTCTCTCAAGCCTCGCCCCGGGTGCTTAATCCGGGCAGCTTCCGCCAAACAGTCTCAGAGCCACGCGGCGAGCACGGGAGGTCCGGTCTCGGCTAACAGCTGACTCTTCCCGGGATCCCGGGCCGCCGCCTTCGGCACCCAGGGGATCGGATCTTCCCTCCTGGACCCGAGAGCCTGGACCCCCCTCTTCCCGGAGCTCTGTCTTCCGGCTCCCAGACTCAGGCTCCCCAGCTCTCCGTTTCCAGGACCCAGGCACCCCAGGTCCCCGCCTCCCGGATCTGCGCCACCAGGACCTAGCCTCTTGAAGACCTCTGCCGCCTGGGCGCCTTCAGCCTTCCGGAGCCAAGGACCCCAGGTCCCAGCTTGAGAAACTCCCGTATTCCTAATCCCCAGGGTAAAGAACCCCAGGTGCTCCCACCTCCCAGCTTTCAGCGCCGGGCGCAAACGAAGAGCAGAGGAGCCTCAGCGCCCAGCCTAGGGAATCTCAAACACTCCAGCTTCCAAGAGACAAGGAACTTAAGCGCTGTGAACTCACAACTCCAGGGAACCCTCCAAAGTTCCAGCCTCCAGGCTCTGTTAACTTAACAAAGTTTTAAGAAACGAGAGCGTCCTGGGAAGGAGCCCCAAGCGCTCCCAGCTTCCAGGCTCTTAGGAACCCCGTGGCGTTCATCATGGTGGCCGATCCGCCTAAGGGAGACCCCAAGGAGTACGCGGCGGCGGAGCCCACCGCCAACGGTGTCTCGGCGTTGGTCCCCCTAGAGGACCTCGGCTCGGCAAAAGGCGGCTGTTGCGGTTCCGGGGACCAGGTGCGCCGCTGCCTTCGCGCCAACCTGCTGGTGCTGCTGACGGTGGTGGCAGTGGTGGCGGGCGTGGCTCTGGGGCTGGGGGTGTCAGGGGCCGGCGGCGCGCTAGCGCTGGGCCCAGCGCGCCTGGAGGCCTTTGCCTTCCCGGGCGAGCTGCTGCTGCGCCTGCTGAAGATGATTATCTTGCCGCTGGTGGTGTGCAGCCTGATCGGCGGCGCGGCCAGCCTGGACCCGAGCGCGCTCGGTCGCCTGGGCGCCTGGGCGCTGCTCTTTTTCCTGGTTACTACACTGCTAGCGTCGGCGCTCGGCGTGGGCTTGGCGCTCGCACTGCAGCCGGGCGCCGCCTTCGCCGCCATCAACAGCTCCGTCGGGGCCACGGGCTCCGTGGAAGAGGCCCCCAGCAAGGAGGTGCTCGATTCGTTCCTGGATCTTGTGAGGTCAGACCCCGCCCGCCCGGTGGAGGGGTTGGGGGAAGGGGGTGGGTGCTTCAGCCTCGTGGAGAGGGGACGCGTGTTAGGGTTGGCCGGAGTCGCCACGTGGACGGAAGAGGGGTTTTGGGTCCTCCGTGTCCGGGACATCCCCAGGGCCTCAGGAAAACAGGATGGGATAGTTGGGGGGAGCTCTGGCCTCTTGAGGGTCAGGGTACGGAGGGTGAGAACAGACTTCTGGAGATTTCTAAATATGGGGGCCTGCGTACATAAGCGGGACCCCACAGGAGGGTGGTAGGGGCGTGGAAGTCTTATAGAGGGAGAAGTGATGCTTGGCGGGGTTGAGGGGGACATAAGAGGGTCTCTGCTGTGAGGGGGGAGGATCCTGAGGGGAACTTGGAGGGGGATCTTTGGGTGGCCAAGGGCCCCAGGATGGGGCTTCTGGATAAAGGTTTAAGTCCAGTGTCTGGATAAAAGTTCTGGGAGCCCTGGGTAAGGGGCCCCTGCAGGACCTGAAGAGATCAGAATGACCCCCCACCAGGCCCTCTTCCCACGTGGTTCCCCACACGACGTGTCCCTCAGACAAAGCCAGGTCCTTTTTTCAGCCTCTTTTCTCCACCCAGTTCAGCTGGGCAGGACCCTGGCTTCCCCTTTATATGTTCCTGGTAGGTAAGTCCTGCCACCTCCACAAACTTTCCATCCCATTTCCTACTCTGTCTGGTACCCGGCCGCCCTCCCCTCGCACTAGGCTGCCCAGAAAGGGGGCAGATTCTTTTCTTTTGGGCCTCTGCTCCCCTCCCCTCAAGAATGGCTCTTTCCCCCCCTTTTAAGGAGGGCAGACTGCTGGATCCACATGGCCTTGCCTTTGAGGCCTGCTGATTCAGTGTCGCCAGGTTGGTTGGGGACTTCCTGGAAGTGGGGAAGGAAATGATGAGTCACGGAACAGGGTTCCCCTCAGTCTCTCGGGGCATCAGTGCAGGCCGATATTGCGGGCAGGCTTGGTGTCCAGAAATTACAGCAGATGGGCACCTTCTGGCTGGGGGAGATTAGCTGTGTCCTGAACCCAGCCCTGGCTGGCCTGGGTGTGGGTACAGGCCGACCTGCAGACGGGCACACCCACTTGAAGTTTATGTGTGCAAGCTTCCCCGTAGTGCCCAAATCCACGTAACTCATCTGGCCGGCCACTCGGCGACTTAGCTGGAACATCTCAGAGCCACCCGACTTTATGAGCCATTGACACACAACTGGACACGGGCACGCAGACGCTCACTGATGCCACTGACCACACCAGCATGTGGAACACTGCCTAAACACAGCTCAGGAGCACACGCACACTCCCATACGTGCCTCCAGGGCCGCACACCAACAGGATCACACATATCTGAACACTTAACCTGTGCCCCCAACCGGATACCAACACCCGATAAACTACCGACCACCGCCAGCAGCTGCGCACCCACGTCTTTGGTGAGAGGGAAGATCCGAGGTTGCCGAGTGGTTGGGACTGTGGCACCAGCTGGCTGGTTTCAAATCCCAGTTTTGCCACTTCCTAATGGCAAGTTTCTTCACCTGTCAGTGCCTCGGCTTCCTTTTCTGTGAAATGGGGATAATAGTGCAGGGCCCTGAGGGCTGTCAGGAGAATTAAATGAGTTGATTTATGTAAAGCACTCAGTACAGCGCCCGTAGTCACCTTGGCTGTTAGTTTTGTCTTGCCCTGAGGCACACGGGGCCACTGTCCGACTTCTTTACATGCTCAGTGGGGTTTAACGCGCGCTTAATCACACCCAGACACCCTCACACGGGAGTGGCTGCATAAACACAAAGGCGCATTCACAACACAGTCAATCCTTGTGCTTTCTCACCACCTCTTCCCTAACACACCCAGATCTTCCCCACAGCCTGCAAGCCCCCAGGCAGCCCCCAGGGCCAGCCCTTTCCTCAGCCCTCCCAGGCCTCTAGGAGGAAGTGGCTGATGCAAGATGTCCAGAGTATTGAGGGTGCTGAGTGTGGGATGGAGCCAGGCCCCGTAACCCTGCCCCAGCCTGCCTTGGGAAGCGGGCATTCCTCACCCTCAATCCACATTCCCTCCGGGGTAGAACACCAGCCTCCTGGGCCCCAGGATTCCAGCTGAGACTCTGCACACCCTGGAAAGATGTGCAGGCCCAGGTCCATCTCTGCCTGTCTGAACCTGGCTGAGGCATGGGTGAGGACCACATTTGGGTACAGATGGGGCCTCCAAGGTGCCCCTCGCCCCAAGAGGCCAACCCAGTTCCCCTGACCTCCTCCTGTGGTATCTAATACTCCCCCCCCACCATGTTTATCTCTGCAGAAATATCTTCCCCTCCAACCTGGTGTCCGCAGCCTTCCGCTCAGTGAGTCCTCTGGGGTGTCCCTCAGGGTTGGGGGGTGGGCAGGAAGGGAGGCAGCCAGTTCCAGCCCCTTGGCGCCTGATTTTGGGTGGTGCCTGGAAAAACGCACGTGCCCACATATTTACAGGCCATATTGCAGGGCTCCTGGGTGATTTCTGAATGAAACCCATCCACGCCCCTCATGAGAATATGGGTTCTGAGCCCCCTCTGGGTTCTAATTCTAGCTGTGTGACCCCGAGCAAGTGCCTTTACCTCTCTGAGCCTCAGTTTCCGCCTCTGGAAAATGGGGCTATGAATAGTCCTACTGCAGCAGGGTTGCTGGTGGGATGGAATGAGATCACGTTTAAGGGAAGCTTAGGGCGGGCTTTGAGTATTGTCAGTGCCAGGATGGGGTGGGGGAGCCTCGATGACAATTGATGCTGACTCTTCCCAACCCCACCTGCAGTACGCTACCTCCTATAAGGAGAGATTGTTCAACGGAACCCAGGTGAAGGTAAGAGCTGGGAAGGCGGTGGGGGGCCCTGCACCTTGGTTTTTCCATTTTGTTCTTACCCTGGCCTCGTCTGCCTTCTGGGTCTTCTTTTTTATTTATTATTTTTATTTTTGGCTGTGTTGGGTCTTCGTTGCTGCGCTCTCTAGTTGCGGCGAACGGGGGCTACTCTTCGTTGCGGTGCGCGGGCTTCTCATTGCGGTGGCTTCTCTTCTTGTGGAGCACGGGCTCTAGGTGCGCGGACTTCGGTAGTTGTGGCACGTGGGCTCAGTAGTTGTGGCTCGCGGGCTCTAGAGCACAGCCTCAGTAGTTGTGGCGCACGGACTTAGTTGCTCTGCAGCACGTGGGATCTTCCCGGACCGGGGCTCGAACCCGTGTCCCCTGCATTGGCAGGCGATTCTGAACCACTGTGCCACCAGGGAAGTCCCCTGGGTCCTCTAACATTTGGGTGCAATCTGTTTTAAACTCTCTGAAGCCCCTCCCCAATTTCTGTCTTTTCTGCCTTTCTGGAATCTCCATTTTGTCCTCTCTTCTCCCTCCCCACAGCCACACTCAGGTCCAGGCTCCTCTTTTCCCCTCCCTTCCCACCCCCTCCCGCCCACCTTCAGCCTGGCAGCTGGAGAATTCTTTCCAAAGCACAAACCTGACCCAGCCTCTTGCCTGCCTAAAGCCCTGTCATATTCCTTAGTGCCCTCAGAAGAAAGCCTAGGCTCCTCGCCATAGTCCCTGGGGCCCCTGTGAGGTCCTGTCCCTGCCCATCCACCCACCCAGCCTCATCTTGTGACTCTGCCTGGCCCATTCTGCTCCAGCCACAGTGAATTTCTTTCTGTTCTTTGAATGCCTAAGTTAGAGTCATTTCAAGGTTGTTGCATATTGTTAACTCTCTCTAGAAGAGGTAACAATACCCCTCCCCTCCCTTTACCTTGTTCACCCCCGGTCTCTGGGTCTTAGCCCCTTCCTCCAGGAAGCCCTCCCTGATTCCCCTCCTCCAAGCTTGGCAGCACAACCTTCCTTGGTTCCCATACTCCCCTGGATTCCCCCGTCCCAGCCCTGTCCACTCTGGGTGGTCCCTGGACCTGGACTGTGAGCCTTGGGAGGATGGGGCCTGGGGAATGGTCTCGTCTCTGCTGGGTCCCAGCAGTGCGCAGGACAGGCCCTCAGTCACTGTGCAGGTTGACTGAATGGCCCCGCCATCCCCATGTGTTCTTGCCCAAAGGTGCCCATGGGGGTTGAGGTAGAGGGTATGAACATCCTGGGCCTGGTGGTGTTTGCCATCATCTTTGGCGTGGCCCTGCGGAAGCTGGGGCCTGAGGGAGAGCTGCTCATCCGCTTCTTCAACTCCTTCAACGATGCCACCATGGTGCTGGTCTCCTGGATCATGTGGTAAGTGGTGGGAGAGGGGGCTGGTGAGGCGGGGTGGGGCGATCCTCTGTCTGCTCCTTCAAACTGTATGCCGTGAGAGCTAATACTGATCCTGGAACCTTCTCGATCCTATTGGAAGGTGACAAAGAGACCGCCAAGCTGTGGCCGCAGCCTGGCTAATGCATCTCGGTTTCTGAGATTTCACTGTCATCAAATGTTTGCCTTTGGATCAATAATGGAAAATAGTGCCTGCTTTATAGGTTTATAATTAAGATGACATGAGTGACTGAGGTGTAAGTAAAGCACTTAGAAAGTGTTTTAAATGTCTAGCACCTACTGAGCATTCAGTTAATGTCAGCTACGATTATCACCATTATGTATGAGCTTTTGTTAAATGGCCTCAGATAATGAGGGAAGAAAACATGTGCAGAGGCCTTCAGCTTCACCCTTGCCACCTCCCCTGTCTCATCTCCACATGGTGTCACACTGATTCTCAGGACCCATTCTGGGTCAGAAGGTCAGAAATCAGGAGGTTGGCTAGGGCTGCTGCATTTTTACCAAATCTCCCCCAACCCCAACCCTGATTCCAGGGTAGCTGACATCTAAGAAGCTGCTGTGTGGAACTAATAGAAACACTTGGTGTGTGGGTAAGAGCAGGCTCTGCAGCTGGGCAGCCTGAGTTCCTATCCCGGCGCTACTACTTCCCAGCTGTGCGCCCTACGACAAGTTACTTATCCCGCCGTGCCTCAGTTTCCCCATCTGGAAAACGGCGTTGATAGTACCAGGCACGAGTGAGTTAATACGTGTAAAGTTCTTGGGACAGTGCCTGACCTATAGCGTGCCTACAGTAAACAAGCTTAGTTAATATTTGTCAAGTACTTGTATAATTTCTGGGCACATCTCACTGGCTAGAACTTGGGCATTTGGGCAAACCTAGGTGCACAGGTGGCTGGGAAATGGTGCTTTTCTTCTGTAACTAAAGAGGAGAAGGGGTTTGGAGACAAGTAGCCATAGCGATCAGGCAATCAGGGAAGTGATGTTGGGAGCCCTCCTGGCTGGGAGACACATGCAACCCCTGGGATCTTCCCTCCAGGAGAGGGTGATAATAAATCCCAGCGGAAGTCTATAGACTTCACTTACTGTGTACAAAAAGCTTTCAACTCATTTCAACTGGCATCTCATTTCATCCTCCCAAGATTCCTATGAGGTTGGTAGCATTATGGCCCCTGTTTTACAGACCTATTTGATTTTAATTCAATGATAGCGGCAAGAGATTCAAAATAGGAGCTCCCTGGTGGGGTTGTGGTGAAGATTCAGCCCCGTTCAAGGGCTCGGCACATCATAAATGCTTCATACCTGGGAGTTGTCATTAAGACATGAGCCACGGTTTTTATTTTTCATGGTGAGAGAGTGTATTGGTTTATGTCATATTAGCTGCTGTAACAAACAAACCCAGAATATGAAAATGATATGCATGGTGGGTGTTTCTTTCCCGGTCATGTGTTAAGTCCAAATCTGGTGGGTGTCTCTACTCCAAGTGGTTGATAGAACCACCCAAACTTCTTTTATCTCCCAGTGGCGCTATGTTCAAGGGGAGAGAATGGAGGATGGCAGGGGAGGTGCCAGAACGTCAGCCCACATTGCTGTGGGCGCTTCCTGACTTTGAGGGAGGCTGAGAAGTGTGGTCAGGCCATGTGCCCAGCACAATGCCTGGCCCTGGGTGGGCACATGGTCAGAGGTGGTGATCTGTCTCCTGGGTAATTAGGTATGCCCCTGTGGGCATCTTGTTCCTGGTGGCCGGCAAGATCGTGGAGATGGAGGACGTGGGGATGCTCTTCGCCAGTCTCGGCAAATACACCCTGTGCTGCTTGCTTGGCCACGCCATCCATGGGCTTCTGGTGCTGCCGTTCATCTACTTCTTCTTCACCCGCAAGAACCCCTACCGGTTCCTGTGGGGCATCGTGACGCCGCTGGCCACTGCCTTTGGGACCTCCTCCAGGTGTGACCTTGGGGCAGACCAGGGCGGGGTTTTTAAGCTTAAGGGGCCTGGAGCAGGCATCAGATGTCTAAAGACCCCTGAAATTTTGTCTAGGGACATGGGATCTGGGTAGAGGGAACCGCCCCCCCCCATTAGGAAACTACTGCCTTGGAGATTTATTCCTTCCTTCCTGAGAACCCCTCCCCGTCCCAAGGCCTGGCCTTGGGGGACTCTAGTGCTTTACCCTGGATCCAACCTCTAAAAGCTCCTTCCGCCTCTCCTGAGTAGTTTGTCCATCTCTGCTGGCCCTGTCCCCTCAGGATCCAACCCTCCCTATAGCAGCATCCCCAAGAGTACAGTAATTCTTAGTCGAGGTCTGTTATTGGTAGAGATGGGGAAGGGGTGTGAGTCAGTGAGCGCTCAGACATTCTAGAATTTAGTTATGAATTTTTATGTGTATTTTAAGGAGTCGCCGTTGGTGATCTCCCAGGGGTCCAAGATTCCCTATATTTTGGAATGCTTCCATTCTGTGGGATCCCTAGTGCCTTCTGGCTCTGAGAAGAGAAGGGCATGGCGAGGCGGGGAAGGCTAAGGGGTGTGGGTGGAGTCCCCGGGTTCATGGGAAGCAGAGGTCTAGGCTGGTGGGCAGAGCTTGCGCCTGAGATGAGGTGCTGTGTGGGTGGGGCCTGGGCCAGGGGATGGTCAGGGGAGGTAGGTGGGGCGTGGCTTGAGCGGTGGGCGGGGCCCGGTCGGGCTGGCCAGGTGAGCTGGCGCCAACTCAGATCTGCGGTCCCCTCGCAGCTCCGCCACGCTGCCGCTGATGATGAAGTGCGTGGAGGAGAAGAACGGCGTGGCCAAGCACATCAGCCGCTTCATTCTGCCCATCGGTGCCACTGTGAACATGGACGGTGCCGCGCTCTTCCAGTGTGTGGCTGCAGTGTTTATTGCACAGCTCAATCAGCGATCCTTGGACTTCGTGAAGATTATCACTATCCTGTGAGTGCGCGGGCTGCGGCCAGGACCCCCAAGGCACCTGACCCCTCCCTTGAGAATGGACACGAGCTGGGAGGAGCAGCCCCACCCCCACAGCTTCTCCCATTACCGAGCGGCCTCTCCCTGACCTCTCCTCTCCTCCCCCAGGGTCACCGCCACAGCATCCAGTGTGGGCGCCGCGGGCATCCCCGCTGGAGGTGTCCTCACTTTGGCCATCATCCTCGAGGCGATCAGCCTGCCGGTTCACGACATCTCCTTGATCTTGGCTGTGGACTGGCTAGTGTGAGTGTGGTTCGAGGGTTCGGGGGGCTCAGGGGTACTCCTGAGAAAGGGGACGAGCAAGAGGGTCATTGAGAGCCTCTGAGCAGAAGAGAGGAAGGAAGGGGTTCTAGAAGAAAGGGGAGGGGACCTTACCTTGAGTGTTCCAATCAGAGGGAAGAAAGGGATCTTTGGGGTTCCGAGAGGAACCCCAGAAAGGTAGCATGTCCCAGTGGTTAATAGAGCAGACTCTTAGACCAGGCTCCCAGAGCCACTGTTGCTAGCTATAATGACCTTGGGCAAGTACTTAATCTCCCTGTGTCTCAGTTTCTCCATCTGTAAAATGGAGAGAATAGTTCCTCCTGGAGGATTAGATGACTTAATACGCGCAGCTTTCTTAGAACTACTTAGAACAGTAAGTAGAAAATGCTACGTAATTGTTAACTATCATGATTAAGCTGTTAAGAGTGTAAAAGATTAGAAGACAGTCTGGCTTCAAAAGTTAGAGAGTTACCATGTGTCTTAGCAATACCACTCCTAGGTTTAAACCCAAGAGAATTGAAAACATGTCCACAAAAACTTGTACCTGAATGTTCACAGCAGCACTTTTTTTTTTTTTAATTCAACACCTTTTTAAAAAAATTAATTTACTTATTTGGCTGAGTCAGGTCTCAGTTGTGGCAGGCGGGCTCTCTAATGGTGCATGGGTTCTAGAGCACAGGCTCAGTAGTTGCGGCACATGGGCTTAGTTGCCCCGAGGCATGTGGGACCTTAGTTCCCCGACCAGGCATCGAACCTGCGTCCCCCGCATTGGAAGGCAGAGTCTTAACCACTGGACCACCAGGGAAATCCTCATAGCAGCTCTATTCATAATAGTGAACAGGTAGAAACAACCCAAATACCTATCAATTGATGAGTGGATAAACAAAGTGTCATATGTCCACACAATGGAATATTATTCAGCAGTAAAATGGAATGAAGCAGTGATACAAACGTACGTGCTACGACATATGACCCTTGAAAATATGATGCTAAGTGAAAGAAGCCAGACAAAAAGGACCACATTGTATATGATTCCATTTATATGAACTGTTCAGAATAGGCAAATCTATAGACAGAAAGTAGATTAGTGGTTGCCTAGAGCTGGGGGATGGGAGGAAATGGGGGATAACTGCTTAATGGACATGAGGGTTTCTTTCTGGAGTGATGAAAATATTCTGGAATTAAATAGTGGTGATTGTTGCACAACCCTGAATAAACTAAAAACCACTGGGTTGTATTCTTTTAAAGGGTGAATTTTATGATATGTGAATTGTATCTCAGTTTTTTTAAATGGGAGGAGAAGGACCTGAGGGAGAACTTAGTATTTCAGAAGAAGAAAGAGGCATTGATGGGTCCTCTGGGGCCCCAAGGAAAGGGAGGCATGATGTTTTGAGGTTCCAGAAGGAACAAATCTTGTATTTGATTGGAAGAAGGATCTTTGGGGATCCAGGGAGGATGGAGGAGATCTTTGGGGTCCTAAGGCAGAGAAAGCCTGATGGGACACTTGGGATTGTAGGGGAAGGAAGATGGGTAGGAGGCTTCTGGGGTTCTAGAGGAAAAGATCTTTAAGGTTCTAGAGGAAGGGATATTTGGGATCCTGGGAGGATGGAGGGATGAGCCCCTAAGAGGAGTAGAACAGGGTTCTGTGAAGGAGGGCATGATGGGGACTTGAAGGTAACAGGCAGGGAGAGGGGAGAGAGTTGGGCCCTGACCCTTCCCCTCCCACTCACTTCCCCCTCACTGTTCCCCCTTCAGCGACCGGTCCTGTACTGTCCTCAACGTGGAAGGTGACGCCTTTGGGGCAGGACTCCTCCAAAATTACGTGGATCGCACAGAGTCCCGCAGTTCAGTGCCCGAGCTGATCCATGTGAAGAGTGAGGCGCCCTTGGCTGCGCTGCCGGACCACACCGAGGAAGGGAACCCTCTCCTCAAACGCTGTCCAGGACCTGCTGGGGACGCTGACACCTGTGAGAAGGAATCAGTCATGTAAATCCCAGCAGGGACCCTCCCTGCCCCAGTCGGGGGGTGGGGTGCTTTGGACATTGGAAGCACGCGGCATGGATGAACGGACAAACAGGGCCTCTTGGAGAGTCCCACCCACACGCTCGGGGAGCCACAGGCCTCAGCTTCCCTCCCTGCCATGAGATCTGGGAGGCCTCACTGCTGGGGTATATGCGTTTGCTTGCGTGTGTGTGACTGTCTGTCCCCAAATCTCCCCAGTCGTCAACTCCTGTCCTCACCCAAGGCTAGGAAACAGCAAGATGGAGAAGTAGCGGCCTCCACACCCCATCCTGGGAGCCTGCATGGCCTCGTGTCTCAGGGCGCAGGGCACCATGGGAAATTCTTCCCTCTTCGAGCAGAAGGATGTTCTGACAGGTTGCTGGCTCCTTTGATGGTTATTTTGGTGGCTGTAGCTCTAGCTGTGTGTGTGTGTGTGTGTGTGTGTGTGTGTGTGTGTGTGTGTGTTTTCTGTGACTCTCCACGGTACCATCCCACCCTGTCTCCAGGCCCTCTGTTCCCTTCACAGTAACAGAAACACTCCCGGGAACCCTGAGGGGAGACTGAGGACACACACTGCTGTTACTCCAGAGGATGCTTTTCAGCAATACAATTGTCAAGTATATCTAATCAGATGTTTTCCAGAGTTTGACTAAAAGTGCTAGCCACACAGAAAACAACAAACAACAACAAAATGATAAATTGGACTTCATTGAAATAAAATATCTGTTCATCAAAAAACACGCGGCCAAAAAATAAAAAATATATATATACACACACAGCACTGTTGGAAACCACAGCGGGATACCACTACACACACTTATTGGCATGGCAACAAACAAAAGCAATACCAAGTGCTGATGAGAATGTGGAACTGGACAGAGCCTATGCATTGCTGGTGGGAATGCAAAATGGTCCAGTCACTTTGGAAAATCACTGGGCACTTTAGGGCTTCCCTGGTGGCACAGTGGTTAAGAGTCTGCCTGCCGATGCAGGGGACACGGGTTCGTGCCCCGGCCCGGGAAGATCCCACATGCCGCGGAGCCTGTGCGTCCGGAGCCTGTGCTCCGCAACGGGAGAGGCCACAGCAGTGAGAGGCCCGCGTACCGCAAAAAACCCCCCCAAAAACTGGGCACTTTAATATCAAAGTATATTTTAAAATATCTACTTACCATGGGGCTCATGAGTCCTGCCTCCTGGGGATTTACCCAAGAGAAATGAAAGCTCCTATTCACACAAAAGCTGGTACACACATGTTATAGCTGCTCTCTAATTGCCAAAATTTAGAAACAAATCAATTGGATTAGCTGGTACCATCATCGTTCGATGGAAGCCTGCTGGGCAAAAAAAGTATTGATATACTTAACACCATGCATCCCACAGATAACATTTGAGTGAAAGGAACCAGAAATACTACATGCCTTCCAATTCCATTTATAAATGAAAGTCTAGAACAGGCTAAACTGGTCTATGGTGAGAGAAACCGGAACAATGGTGACCTACGAGGATCTATATATAGATCAGGAGAGGGCGCAAGGGAACTTTCTATGACACAGCAAATGTCCTATATCTTGAGATGACTGATGCTTACACAGGTGTGAACGTTTGGAAAAATAACCGGTACACTTAAGATGTGTGCATTATGTACCCTAGGGATGTTAGCTTCCAGTTAAAAATTTTGTCCCACCTGTGGTAAATTCATTTCCAACTATAACCACCTCCATAGGAATGCAGTTACCCCTGGATAACTCACTATCCTAGTAGTCCCAATAATGACTCGTTCTGTTTTTTTTTTTTTTAAACCCCCAATTTGCTGTGAATCAAAAACCTGTTCTGCAACTGTTTTCAGTTCTATTTGAGTCCCGGACGCGGACGACACCAGTCGAGACTCACCTGTTCTAACAGGATCCTGTCTTGTGCATTGTTGAAGCACGTTACCCGTGACCGATATTCTCTCCCGCTTCCTAGGTCCCTATGTAGACTTCTGCCAGGTGCCTGGAGGCACCACCAATTATAGATGTTACAGCTTTGGCACCTTTTTTGGGTTTATGTAGTTACTTCTGATCATTGCTGTGTGGCAGGGAAATATCATTCATCTCTGATTCTGTGCAAAATTGTGTATTGTACACAAACATAGCCACTAATGAGTTCATTAAGTGTTGAATAAATTAAGTAGTTGTTTTCAATGATTTCTATTATGCCAGAAACCTTAGTGGGTTGTTACGGAAGTGTTTAATAAGAGTGTTGAATGATATTTGGGGAAATCAGTTGGGGTTTTTGGATGGAGCTAGGAGTGCATTATTTTCCTCACTTGAAATAGCTGTTTACTGCCCAATTTTCTATTTCATGCTTTTGGGAGAATGGATGAGATTTAGATGATGAGGGATGCCTATTTAAAGAGATACACACCTACACATGTAATATTTTGCATGTACAATCTATGTAGAAAATCTATGTACATACAACTGGGCCATATTTCACCAAACGGTACTTACCCATTTTTTAATTTTCTTAAAAATTTTTTTAATTAAAAAATTTTTTTTTTATTTTGGCCACGCTGTGCGGCTTGCAGGATCTTAGTTCCTCGACCAGTGATTGAACCCCGGCCATGGCAGTGAGAGCGCAGAGTCCCAACCACTGGACCGCCAGGGAATTCCCACTTACCAAATTTTTTCTATTCCATTTTTAAAAATTGAAGTATAGTTGATTTACAATGTTGTGTTAATTTCTGATATACAGCAGAGTGATTCAGTTACACACACACACACACACACACACACACACACACACATATACATTCTTTTTCATATTCTTTTCTATTATGGTTTATCACAGGATATTGAACATAGTTCCCCATGCTATACAGTAGGACCTTGTTTATCCATTCTGTATATACCAGTTTGCATCTGCTAATCCCAAACTCCCACCCATCTCTCCCACACCCCCTGCCCCCTTCGTAACCACAAGTCTGTTCTCTATGTTTGTGAGTGTGCTTTGTAGATAGGTTCATTTGTGTCATATTTTAGAAAGATACGGAACGCTTCGCGAATTTGCATGTCATCCCTGTGCAGTGGCCAAGCTAATCTCTGTATCATTCCAATTTTAGTGTATGTGCTGTCAAAGCAAGCACTCTATTCCATTTTTTTTAAAGTGCTGAGCACATGCCATTAGTTTGCCTAAAATGCTGATCTAGGTCATATAGAAAGACTGGAGCCATGTCAAGCCTCCTCGGTATTGCTAGGGTCTCAGGTGACTCCCAGACCTTGTCCCCACTAGGACGTGCACTCCAGGAGGAAGCCACCTTTGTCCTGCTCGCGGCTGCATGTCCAGAGCCCAGCAGAGGTCCTGGCACATAGTAGGTACTCAATATTTGCAGAAGGAATGAGTTGGGCTCCAGCTACAGAGCCTCCTCGCTACAAGAGGCTGTTGCCCTGGTGCAGACCCCGCTTCTGCTACCTACCAGCTATGTGACTTTGGGCAAGCACTGCCAGGTGTCACCATCTGGTGACAATGGCTCTGTTACGCCTCACCCAAAGGCCGCTGATGAAGGTTACATAAGAGCAGAAGAAAAAGCCCTGGAGAGCCACTCTCTGGAGCCTAGCCTCCGTCTCCTCCCCACCCTTTCTCCCCTGCTCCACCCACTCCTATTATTGGGACACCCCTCTTGCTTTTTCCCAAGGAGACTGGCATGGGAGGAAGGGCTCGGGCTGGCCTTGGATTGGGCTTGGGCCCGGGTTCAAGCTCAGAGTGACAGTCTGGCGGGCAGGCAGCGTCATGACTCAGCTTTGTCTTCTAGTGACAGATCAGTGTTTCTAGGCCATTTGGCCCCTCTCCGCCATCTGCTTTTTGGGGGTCAACCCTTACTGAGGTATAATTTACATACAATAAATTGCATCCCTCAAAGCAGACAACGGGATGGGTTTTGACAGATACATACACGCTTGAAAATCCACCACCACAATCAAAACACACAGCATTCCTACCTGCCCCCAAACTTCCTCGTGCTCCTTTGTTGTCTTTCCCTCCTTCCCCTCCCAGGCCCAGGCCACAACCGATCTGCTTTTGGTCCCTAAGGATTCGTTTGGACGCTTCTAGAATTTCACATTGGTGGAATCATATGGTATATGACTTTTTGCATTGGCTTCTTTAACTCAGCATAAATGCTTTTGAGGGTTAGCCATATTTTTACACATATCAGTAGTTCATTCCTCCCCCCCCCGTGGCCCCCCCAACCCATCTTAATCACTGAGTATTCCATTGTCTGGATGTACAGTTTGTCTCATGTGTTCACGGACATTGGGTAGTTTCCAGTTTGAGTTAACGTGCATAAAGGCGCATTTGTAAACGTGTCTTTGAGTGCCATTCACTTTTCAGAGCAAATATTTTGTAATGTCCAGGGGCGATACCCGGAAGATTTGTTACTTGGTAAATGCGTTGGCTCATCCCACAGTCCCTGGGACCCCCTTTCCTCCCACTGTGCCTAGTGTTAACCCCTGGGCTGCTGGGTCAGGGGGAGACCCAGGGGGTCCCCAGGGAGAGCCAGGAGGGTAATAGTAGGGAACTCTTGGCAGTGACCATTTACCAATGGATTAATAACCCACAGTTTAATGCTTCTGTGTTTAAGTTCACAGATGATATAACCCACGGGCACGTGATATTAAAAATGATTCCAATAAACAACAAGGTCCTACTGTACAGCACAGAGAACTAGATTCAATATCCTATGATAAACCGTAATGGAAAAGAATATAAAAGAAAAGAATGTATATATATATATAACTGAATCACTGCTGTACAGCAGTAATTAACACATTGTAAACCCACTATATTTCAATAAAAAATAAAAATAAATAAAAATAAAATAAAAGCAAATACTTCACACACACACACACACACAAAGTGATCCCATTGCCCCAACTGTAAGAAAAAGGAGAAATAAAAGGATAGGAATTTAAAATATGCATTTCAATATGCAAATGTGCGGGGCCACCTTCCTAGAACCCGAGGAGGGAGACAAACATTTACACCTGAAACATAGGCCGCTCCTGACGCGGCTGTAAACATGCGGTTTAGGTGTTGAATTACCAAGAACCAGGTGGAACGTGGTTTTCTGATATTGTTGACAATCCTTGGCCAAGTTTCAAACAAACCACAAGCTTCCCTCATCTTACGTGGTAGTTGCACTTCCTGGAAAAGTCAGAACCTATGAAAACCATCTAATAAGACTGTGTTTGCCTAAGGAGAGTTAGGTTCTAGGCTCAGATCATTCTTTTTTTTTTTTTTTTATTTTTAATTATTAGTTAATTAGTTAATTAATTTTTTGGCTGCGTTGGGTCTTTGTTGCTGCACGCAGGCTTTCTCTAGTTGCGGTGAGCAGGGGCTACTCTTCGTTGCGGTGCGCAGGCTTCTCATTGCAGTGGCTTCTCTTGTTGCAGAGCACGGGCTCTAGGCACATGGGCTTCAGTAGTTGTGGCACGCAGGCTCAGTAGTTGTGGCTCATGGGCCCTAGAGCGCAGGCTCAGTAGTTGTGGCACACGGGCTTAGTTGCTCCGTGGCATGTGGGAATCTTCCCGGACCAGGGCTCGAACCTGTTTCCCCTGCATTGGCAGGCGGATTCTTAACCACTGCGCCACCAGGGAAGTCCCTCAGATCTTTCTTAACCAGGTTTTTCCAAGTAAGGCTAAAATTTCGTTAGTTTGCACTAGTATGGATGGGCTGGTTGTTAAAGTATTGAAATACTTCTGGCTGGTGAATAGTATGAGTGAGTGAGAAAGTGTAAAATTCAATAATACATATTGCGATAAATTGTTCAAGTTAGTTGTTGTGATGGGTTTTCTGTCATCCCATTACTTAGTTGGTAATAAACATATTGAATAGACAAAACTATTCGACAATATTTTAAGGGCTAGGAAAGTTTCAGATGTAATTGCTGTTAGTTCAGGAACAGCAAAGAGAGGAGAAAAACACCAAGACACCGCAGTTGCTGCTGAGAGAAATTCTTTATCTATTGAGATCTCAAGTCCTAAGGATTCTCAATTTAATGGGAAGTTGCTAAAAGCATTTGATGCGGTTCCCTTATCAAACCACAGCTAAGACAAGGTTATTTTAATTTAAATATACATATGTACATATATAACATGTTATTTTATGTATATACAGCGGTGCCAATCAAGAAATCACACCAACAATTTCTAAATGAAACAAAACCATTACAATGATTTACGAGTGATTTGAGCTTCAACTTACGTTCTTGGCAACACCTTAAAGAAATATGTATATATAGATAGCTAATATTGATTATTTTGAGAAAAAATATTTTAAGATGTGACGCGGATATTGATTTATGTATTTATATTACCATGCCAGCTGCAAAATATTTTGAACATCACCGCCTTTCATGAATGCCCAATGGGACATTTTAAAATAAATAGTATGTGACAAGGGACCCTGCTTCATTGTGTGGAGGTGCCCTGCATATATTATAAGACATCTCCATCCCTGGGCCGTGCCTTCCAACAGCCAAGAGCACGGTCCGATCACAGCAATAACCCAAATCATCCCCATATGTTTCCAGAATGCTCCCTGGGAACCCAACAGACTGCGAGCCGTTGGCAGG
This sequence comes from Phocoena sinus, assembly GCF_008692025.1. Lineage (NCBI taxonomy): Eukaryota > Metazoa > Chordata > Mammalia > Artiodactyla > Phocoenidae > Phocoena > Phocoena sinus. The sequence goes on from NC_045781.1 coordinate 8,670,889, forward strand.
TTCAGTGGTTAAAAACAGAGGCTGCGTTGTAAGTCAGGCTTCGTATGTCTGAGCCTCAGGAGTCTGGGCCAAATCGGCATTTATCTTCTCTTGCTGGTGTGTGAAGCCCCCTCCTCCAAGGGCTTCACGCTTCTGCAATGTCACCAATCCCTGCCACCCATTCAGTGAAGCAGTGACTTGCCTAAGGTCACAAAGAAAGTAAGTAGCCAAGCCAGGAGCCACATCCAGCCCTGACTCCCGACCCCTTTACCACCCAAGTCCCTCACAGCACTCCTGTGGGGCGAGGGTCACCATTAGCCCTGTTTCCCAGGTGCAAAGCCAAGGTGAAGAGAGTCAGAGTCACTGGTGGCCCAAGTTCACAGTGGGATTTGGATTTGGAGCACTTGGATTTGAACCCAGGCCTCTCCCACTTCAGAGCCCGTGGTCTCAAAGCCAGGTGCATACACCCAAGGGATGTGCGCGACAAGTCACTGGGATGAGGCTGGCAATCAAAACCCTCTCTATTTATTTTTAATTTTAAAATGGAATAATTTAAGCCTTATTACTAATATACAGAATGCTAGTAGTACCTGGATATAATTTATAAATAAATCTACCTATTGGAGGTACATGCCCAAACAGTATTTCCTCTTAGGTGCACGATCACGAGAGGAAGGCTGCTGTCGCTTTACCTGCTAAGCCGTGTGGCTTCCCAAAGCCCCCCTTGGGTACTATCACCAGAGAGGGGCATAGCAGGCAACGGCAATGCAGGCTACAGACGGACAGCCTGGGTTCAAGTCCCCTCTCTGACACTTCCCAAGCTGTCTGACCTTGGACAAGTGGCTTTACCATTCTGGCCTGTTTCCTCATCTGTGAAATCAAAATAACAGCAGCTCTCACCTCAGAGGGGCAAGGTGGGGGATAAGCCGGTTACTCCGTGTGAAATACTGAGAACGATGCCTGACACACGCTAAGTGCTCAGTAAACGTGAGCTATGATTATTGTTTACCCCACCTTGCGAGTGGCTAACAGGTGCAGAGAGCTAAAATAATGAGGTAACAGTTAAATGGAGGGGGCCGGGATCCAGAACCCGGTTCTTAACCACAGCCACACCTCAGAGCCTGTTTGCTTCTCTGCAAGATGGGGTTACGAGCAGCACGCACCTCACAGCGCTCTCCCAGGAGGGAAGGAGGTCGTTTTCAGAAAGAAGGGGATTTAGTCATCCTGTCCTGCCAGGCACGGGAGGCTAGAGGGAAGACCAAAGGCTCAAGAGACGTGAAAGCCGTGGAACAGAGGTCCCGGGCGTACATTCGCCTTGGCCCCAAGGTAGGACAAGGGCGCCCTCTAGTGGCAGAAGCAACCCCCAACGGCCAAGTGTCCTGGGGCTCTTTGTGTGCTAGACCCTGAAGGCACACACTGAATCCTGGAGGAAACCGAGGCGCAGAGAAATTGGGACACAGCAGTCTGGCCCCAGAACCTACACTCTTTCTCCCTCTCTTTCCAAAACTCTGCCCCAGCCCTGGAGCCCCGGTTCTGGAAATTTGGGGCAGGGCACACCTTTGAGGTCCCGGGCTGTGCTGGGCCCAGCATGGTGGCTTGGCATCCCTGGCTTGCCCGCCAAACGCCAGCAGCACCAAGACAAAGGACAATGAATGCCCTGTGCCCGAATGTGCTCCTGACTCCAAGATCGGGCGCTGGAGCTTCAGCTGCTTCCTGCCAAACTCAGGAGTGCTGGGTTGGGGTATTCGGGGTTCTCGATGACCCCGGGGCCGAACTTGAGCTCCAGGAAGCGGCGGTAGTTGTTAGGTGCCTGCGCCACGAAGCCGGCAAAGGGCAGGGGCACGAGAGGCTGCAGGAAGTGTTCGGGGAACTCGACATCCTGCCGGTGGTCCAGCCACGTGTCCTTCGTCATGACCCCGTTTCGAGGGTAGAAGGGCCACAGGTCCACGTGCAGGTGGTTGCTCTCGCTGTACTGCACGCGGAAGAAGTCGCCCTCCACAGCCTTCTCCCACACGAAGCCGCGCTCATCCACCACCGAGCCCGCCTCGGCACCCCGCAGCTGCTCGCAGTTGCCCACGTCCTCCAGGTAGATGCCCAGGTCCACGTCGTAGTCCCACGGGATAATGTCCCCGTGGCGGGCCGCCCCCAGCAGCGAGCCACCCTCCAGCCAGTAGCGCACGCCGGCCGCCTCCAGCACGCCCACCACGTAGCGGGCCGTCTCGCGCAGCGCACGCAGGCAGCACGGGGGTGTCCAGCGCTCCTCGTACAGGTAGGCCGGCGTGTCGCCCACCACTGTCCCGAAGCAGCGCGGGGTCTCCTTGTTGCATCCGAACCACTCGAGCCGCCCGCCCTCCCAGCTCACCAGGCGGATGCCCAGCGCCCGCAGCAGCGCCGCCCGCCGCGCCCGCCCCTCGCGCTCCGCCTTCCAGCGCGCGTGGGCCGTGGTCAGCGGGGGCTGGCGTGCCCTGGCGAAGGGCAGGTCCAGCAGCTGCACCGTCCACCCGCGGAGGGCGGTCTGCAGGAAGAGGCCGGTGCCCACGGGCCGGGCCAGGGGCGCCGAGAGGTTGAAGAGGTCGCGGGCGCGCAGGAGAACCACGGCGTCCCCGTCCAGGGCGTCGCAGCGGGGTGCGGAGGGTGCCGGGCCGTAGCGCGCCGTCCACTCCCGCAGGCTGACGTTCAGGGCCAGGCACCGGGCAGGGTTGGCCGAAGCAACAGGAGCGGCCACCAGGCGTGCGCCTCCTGCTTGCAGCACCTCAGCCATGCGCTTCAGCTGGCCCGGTGCCTCGGCCCTCGCCCCGTCAGGCACCAGGGCCACGTACTCGGTGGCCACGTAGGTCTCAGGGCGCGAGGCTGCAGCGGGCCGGTCCAGGGCGGGCTGGAGCAGCGCCAGGCGAACGCTGGGGATGCGGGGCAGGGCGAGAGGCGGGTAGGGGAGCGTGTCGGCTGCCACCACCACCGGCTGGGCCGGGTCCTGCTGCAGGAAGGAGTCCACCAGCTCTGGCACCGCGTTGTCAAAGGCCTCGAACTCCCGCACCAAGATGGTGACCCGGGGGCTGGAGGCAGATCCACGGCGGGAGCCCCTGGCCGGGGAGTACCTGGGCTGGTGCTGCAGCCACGAGACATAGAACAGGACCAAGAGGTTGAGGGTGATCGCGGCTGCCAGAGCAGCCTGGCAGCGGGTGAGCCGCATGGGGCTGAAGTCAGGCCCTTAGCTGGGCTTCCCGGGTATCCTGGGGAGCGGGGATGAAAGGGGAGACTGGAGCTGGTTGTCAGAAACCCCCCCACCCATCCTCAGCCGTGTCTTCCTGTCCCAGCCTTTTCCTTATTTGGTTTCACTTCCGACATTTCCTCCTCCAGGAAGCCCTCCCTGATCCCAGGCTGGGTCATGCAACCCCCTCTGGGCTCCTTCAGACCCCTGGGTTCCCCGACTCTAGCCTACCACTCTAATTCATTAGTGAGTAGGGCCCAGTCTGTGTGAGGGCAGGTCCTGAGCCTGTCTTGGTCACTGTTGGGTCCCCAAGGCTACTCAGCACAGAGCCAGGTACACATTAGATGCTCAGGAAGTTTTTAACCAATGAATCACCTTCCCTTCTTCCTTGTTCAGTCTCACCCTTTTATTCATTGTCAACTTCTCATTCAGATTCGGGTTCAGTTATAAATGCCCCGACCCCATTCATTCCCTGCTCTCACCCCTGATCTCTTCTTCCCTTCCCCGCACCCCCCCCAACCCGGGCCCCGGGGTCAGAGCCTTGGCCACCAAGCCCCTCCCCTGCTGCCTCCTTCTCACTTCCTCAAATCCTCTGCCATCTGGCCATCTCTTTCCTGATGGTCAGCCAGATGTTTTTGGTTTTGCAAGGAAAGCTAGAAATGTTTTCTTAAATCATAGAATTATTCCAGTTTGTAATGTTGGCCACTAATTAATTTTTTTTTTAATGGAATGGGTCAAACTCATACAAACAGGAAGTAGATGGTGGTTGCCAGGGGCTGTGAGGAGGCAGAAACGGGGAGTTGTTGTTTACTGGGTATAGAGTTCCAGTTTTGCAAGATGAAAAAGTTCTGGAGATTGTTTGCACAATAATATGAATATACTTAACACTACTGAGCTATACACTTGAAAACTGTTAAGATGAAAAATTTTGTTATGTGTATTTTATCACAATTAAAAAACCTTTTTTTTTAAAGTAGAGTGGGCTGCATCCAAAGAGGCTGTGCTCCCTCCATAGGGCACCTCCACCTCTATTCATGGGCCACATTCCTAAGCAACCCCCAGGTGGCGCTGTCTCCATGTCCCCATCACAACTTGAAGATGTGGCTGGTCTCCAGCACAGAAGGAATAACTAACTCTCTCTTCTGAGCAGATACTAAAGTTTCCCCATGAAGGATCTTCATAGGTTCTGCCCCTCCCGGAGAGGGGGACGTCAGAGACCCCGCTAATCTTCCTACCTCCTAAATACTTCTGACCCCCTCCTCCCCATTCCCACAGCTCTCCCTTCAACCCTGGTTCACCCAGATCCCCACCCAGCCTCCCACGTTCTCCTAAGTCCCCTCCTCGTGGCAGCCAGAGGGGTCTGCATAAAGCACAAATCTGACCTCTCCCTCTCTCGCTCAGAACCTGCCATGGCTCCCTAGTGCCCTGGGGAGAAAGTCTAAGTTTCTTACAAAGTCCCACCAGGCCTCGTATGACCTGGCCCTTGCCTGCCACCATTCCAGCCCCATCTCCTGCCATGCATCCTCGAACTCTGTGCGTAAGCCATCTTGGACTTTTCTTCAAACAGATCGTATTTCTAAACCTTTGTGTATCCTGTTCCTCCTGCCTAGAAGAGTCTCCTCTCGATCACCCCTTCTCCCCGTGCCTCTTTTCTCCTGGAGAACTCACTTATGCTCAGGCTTTAGCTCAGATGGCCCCTCCTCCAGGAAGCCCTCCCTGAACCACAGTCTGAGTCAAAAGTCCCCTCTGGGCTCCCGGAACCCCTGGGCTGCCTGTTCTGGTTTGGCACTGTCTGGGGATGGCTCTGTCTGCCCCACTAGACTGTGAGCCCCAGGAGGGTAGAGCCAGGACTGTCTCAGTCACCACTGTGTTCCTCCCACATGACTGGGCACTGAAAATACACTTGGTGAAAAGATGATGACTGGGGGCAGGGGTTTTGTGTGTCTGTAAAGCCCACTCAGGTCCCCAGGGCCAAATTCTGCACTGCGGCCATGCACCTGGGGCCCTGCCCTGGTCTCCCTGTCTCCTCTCTCTCTCTCTCTCTCCCTCCAGAAACGCCCTCTCATCCCTCTTCACCCATCCCAGGCCCGCTTGCCCTTCTCTGACCCAACTCAGATGGCACTTAAGAGTCTGAGTTGCACTTTCAGAGCGACTTGTTATTCTTCAGAACCTTGGAACTGCCTTCTGGACCTGCGATCAATCCCTCCTTCCTTCCATCGTTCCAGGTTGTGGAACTCCTACAACATACCACGCACTGTCCTAGGCCCCGGGGAAACAGCCGTGGACACATAACACACAGAGACAGACAATACCACCGAGCTCAGGCAACTCACATTACTGCGGGGGGAGGAACCATGGGGACCACAGAATCTTCAGGGTCTTAAAAATCTTAGAATTTTAGCACTCAGGTACACAGAAACAGAGAAGAGACCTTTAGATGGTTTCAGAATCTTCTAACAATTCTGAAGAGACCTTCCTCCTGCTTCGGCCTTGTCTCCTATGGTCTGTGCCCCACTCAGAGCCCAGAAGGATCCTGTTCAATCTTCAGTTAGATTCTGTCCTGCGTCTGCTCAAGCCTCCTGTGGCTCAAGACTCACTCAAAGGAAAAGCCAAAGTCTTCGCTGGGACCCACAAGGCTCCACGTGATCCCCCCACCCTCTCCCACTTGTCCGCTCAGCTGCAGCCACGTGGGCCACCAAACACCATTCTCCAAATACACCCAGGAGACCCCAGCTGTGGCACTGGCTGTCCCCTCTGCCTGGATGCTCTCCCCCAGGTAGCAGCTGCATGCCTTCTCCCCTGGCTTTCAGGTCTTTGCTCAAATATCACCTATCCAGTGATCCCTTCCTTTGGCCACCCTACATAAAAATGCCTCTCCCTATCACCCACATACTTCCTATGTCCCATCCCTGGGCTATTTTCCTCCCCTAGTAGTTCTCATGTAGATTTTACTTATCTTGTCTCTTGTTTTGTCTGTTTTGTTCCCTGCTGTACACCCAGAACATGGCTCAGTACCTGGCACACAGCAGGTGCTCAATAAATGTGTGTGGAATGAATGACTGACTCCTGTTATTCAGACGGGGAACCTGCGGCACAGAGAGAGGAAGACCAGAGGGAGCGGAACCCAGGTCTCCGCCCCCGGAACCTGGTTCTCACCACGCGCTATCTGGCTGACTCTGGGCCAGGAGGTGCCCAAAAGGACAGAGGACAGAAGCCAGTTTCTCAGAGACCAGCAGGTATGACAGCCAGCTGAGGAGGTGAGGGAACCAGAGTAGAGAGAGAGAGGAATCACCTAGTACCCTGACAAGGTCAGTCTTGGCTTCCCCAGCTGTAAGGACTCAAAACTCCTTCACTGGGGCAAAGTGGATGAAATGATGGTTTTGAAGGATCATAATAATATCAACAATTCTAGCTGCCCTTGATGTGCCAGTTCCTGTTCTAAGCATTTTACCGATCTTAACTTGTTTAATCTTCACATTATGATCACATTTAAAGATGAGGAAACTGAGGCACAGACAGGTGAAGTCACTTGCCCAAGGTCACACAGCTGGGAAGTGGTGGACCTGGGATTTGACTGGGAAGCTGGCTCCAGTGTTGTGATTTTAGCCAATAAACTCTGCTGTCTCTTTTGGGTCCACAAAGACAGTCCAACTTTCAACCCATCTTCAGTGAGATAACCCCTTTCCCTTGCCCTCACTTGACAGGTGCTTTCAAAGCTGAATATGGCACATTAATTAATTAATTCAACTCATTAACTCAACAAACATATATTTATTGAGTGCCCTCTGTGTTCTGGGGACACGGGGTGAACCAGGCAGTGGTTGGGCAGGCCCTCCAGAGGTAGGAAGACAGACAAAATCCCTGCAAACAACTTACAGATAGAGCAGGAAACCATCAGGGAGCGTGAGAGAGAAAAGGTGGTCAGGGGAGGAGAGACAGTTAAGCTGAGACTTTGTCTCTCCATTACCCACAAAACAAGGTAAGTGGATCCACATTCACTTCAGGCTAGACTTCACCTGGCCCGAGCCTCAGTTGCTGCATCTGTAGAATGGGAATGTGACGGATAGAGAAAATGAGTGATGTGTGGAAAAACCTTTGGGGACAAGGGCAGTTCCCACGTGAGTGCAGGTGACACTGAGGGGCTTCTTACCTCCTAGGTTGCAGGCTGAGGGAGCTCCAGGGGGGCAGTTCCAGCCCAGCTCAGCTGCACTGCTGAGGGAAGGAGAAACCAGAAAACCCCAAATCAGCCAATTTCACACAATAGAGCACAATTTCATTTTACCTAAAAAAGTGGCAACGAGGTCAAGGAATCATTTCTCTTGAAATCTCATAAGCTCAGGGACCACCTGAAGCATCTGTGAAGGGAAGGAGTGAAGGGAAGGACGTCATAGCAACCTATAACCATCCCTTCTTTCATAAATGTGTCCAGAAAGGTAAGGCTAGAAGTGACAGAAGGTGTTACCATGACAACCCCTTTCCTAGACACACTTCATCCTGAGAGACAATCCTAAAATGTCCTGTACCTTGGTGGGCCTGGTTCCTAGGGTCACTGGAAGGGGGACTGCCCCCATTACCATAGTAACCAGGACTTGGCTTTGCTTTTTTCTTACCTCCCTGGGGATGGTCCGGGCCTTGTAACCATAGCGACTACTCCTCAGCAGAGCATCTCCTCTAAATAAAAACACCTGGTTGGTTTGGTCCACAGACCTCCCACGGATGGGAAAGGGGGAGATGGATGGTTACCATGGTAATGCCAACTGGGTGGCTGGGCAGAGGGATTGGGAAAGAGATGTTTCCCTCAGCAGTGTCCTTGGGGCTGGGGTCCTTTCTACCTGAGTGCTAGGTGAGGTTGCCATAGTAACCAATGAGGGTAGGGGTATAAGAACTACCAGGGACTTGGGTTACCTTAGCAACCTCTTCCTGGTGCAGGGCCAGGACAGGTTTGGAGCTCCATAACCACAAAGGTGGAGGGGAGGGGAGGCTAAGGGTGTTCCCGACTGGGAAGAGTTACCATGACAACCGACCTGGGCCAGGAATCAGGATGGGGCCATTGCTGAAACCACCGTTGGTGGTCGCTCTGTCTCTGAAAGAGTGACAGTGATTGTCGAGGAGAATGGTGTTTGGGTATGGAGAGGACTAGAGTCTTTCTTTGGGGTGAAGCATGAGGAGGGGGGCAGAAAGCGGCCCCCCATTAAGTCCCGCGCTTCCCAAAGGCAACCCTCGCGCTGGGCCTGGGTCGCGTTTGCCCTCCTTCGGGCGCGCGCCCCGCCCCGCCCCGCCCCTTCCCCCCCACGCGCGCGCCTTCGGGGTCGACCCGGGTGGGCGAGGCGCGCGTCCGACTTCGTTCCCGTCGCCGGCCCCCCCGGCCCCCACCAAGCGCGCGCGCGAGACTGTTGGCGCGGCCGCGCAGGCGCGCGAGGCACAGCGGGCGCGCGGGCCGGCCCCGGGGCCTCCATGATGGAGGAGCGAGCGGCCGCCGCGGTCGCCGCCGCCGCCTCCTCCTGCCGCCCGCTCGGCTCCGGCGCGGGCCCCGGCCCGACGGGGGCGGCCCCGGTTTCTGCCCCCGCCCCCGGGCCCGGCCCGGCTGCTAAGGGAGGCGGCGGTGGAGGGAGCCCCGGCCCCACGGCGGGACCGGAGCCCCTGAGCCTGCCCGGGATCCTACACTTTATCCAGCACGAGTGGGCGCGCTTCGAAGCGGAGAAGGCCCGCTGGGAGGCCGAGCGCGCCGAGTTGCAGGTGAGTACCGCCCCGGGACCCCCGACCCCCCGCCTGGCCCGGCCCAGCCCGGCCCGGCCTCACCCGCCGCCGCCGCCGCCGCCATCTTGGAGCAATGGCCGCCGGGACGGCCGGGGGGGCGGGTAGGGGACCGCGACCGGCCCCGAGACGGAGTGAGGGGCCGTCCGAGGGGGATCCTAAGGGCACCCGGGCAGCTGGAGGCGGGAGGGGGGCCCAGGGCCGGGAGGGCCCGACCGCGGCCGCCGAGAAAAGGGGCGCAGGGGAGCAGAACCGGCTGTAAGTGGGAGTGGGAGTGAACGGACCGGTAGGGTTCCTGAGAGAGTGGCCTCGGGGCCCCGAGGGGACCCCAAGAGAACTCAGCAAAGGGTGATGAGAGAGGATGGAGGAGTCTTGTATGTGAGTGAGCAAAAAGCTCCAAGGGTGCCGAGGGACTCCCACTCCGTCCCCGACCAGGTGCGCGTTGGAGGTGGAGCCCGCTGGGCCCCGGGTGGGAGAGAGGGGGAGTCGGGGGAACTTGGGAGCCGTTGGGAGCGAGAGCGGGTCGGGGCGGGTAACCCGGGTGAGTCGGAAGAGGAAGTCAGGGAGCTCGGGACGGGTTGTGTTTCGGAGCGTTTGGACAGGAGGGACTGAAAGACGGCTGTGTTGAGGACTCGGGGGATGAGAGCAAGGTGTCGGGGGGGTCCCCGATGAAGATGTGTGCCCTCCCCTCTGAGGAGGAAACTTTGGGGAGTCCTGGCAGGCGTGGCTTCGGAGGGCACGGGAGGGGGTCCCTGGGTCGGAAGCACGGACGGGGCCAGGACGTGCCCCAAGAACCTGTGTTGGAAGAGCCTGAGAGCCGAAACTCTTTGGGGGTGTGGAGGAGCGGGGACCCCCGCCCTGAGATGGGAAGTGTGTAGGAAGTCGGATGGAGACCCCCGAACTGGAGTGGGGGAGGGTCAAACATGTCCAGCTGTGGAGATGGGAGGCGGGATGGAGAATGTGAGGAGGAATCCGGGGGACCTGAGGGATGGCAGGGGGAGCATTTTGTAGAGCAGGAAGGCAGCCAGAGGAAGCTTCTCAGAAGGATCCTGGGGGGAGGTGTTGTGGAAGTTTCTGGGAAAGGACCCTATGGTTTGTCGAGTAGCTTGGGGGAGGGATGTGCCCTCGGATGATTGGAAGAGGCTGAGGCTGGACTGGGTTTTGTGACCTTGAGAAGTGTGGGTCGATTGGCAGAGTGTCATGAGCCTGGGTATCAGAGTTGTGAGGATTTGAAGGGTCCCTGGGCTGGGGCGTTACTAACAGAAGTCAGTACCTGCTTCTAGCAGCTCGTCTTTCCCCTTCCGATTTGCTATTTCCTATCTAGTTGAGGTGGGGACCCAAGTAAATATCAGATTAGAATTTTGTCCTTAGGATGAATAAAGAGAGCATCCTGCAATTCTCCCACCCCAATAGGGATCTTAGCTGTGTGGTGGCAGAGGCTTGGGGTTGGGGTGGGAGAGAAATCCTTATGTAAGTACCCCCTTGCTTTGGTGTCCCATGGTGTCGCATCTCTACTTACAGAACTCTTCCCCAGGGTACATCTTATTAGATCTTCTCAGTACCCTGTTATGGAGGCAGAGCCAATGGCATTGCCCTCACTTAGCAATCATGATAGCAGCTGCTGTTTGTTGAGCACATATTATGTGCCAGGCACTGTATTAGGCACTTCAGATACATGGTATCATTTAATCCTTGCAACATTCTGGGAGGGTAAGTGATTTTATTCCCCCTCCACCACCACCCCCTTTTTTTTTTAATAATCAGAAGAGGAAATGGAGGCATTGAGAAGGTCAGTGATTTATCTAGGGTCACAGCCTGTGGGTGGCAGGGGTGGTCTGTGGGCTTTCAAGCCCATGTATTATTACCTCTCTGACACCCAGGACAGATGAGAAGCCTCTTCCAAGGAAACCCAGTGGCCTCCCCAGGATCATCCAGCACTCATAACAGACCAGTGTACCCTACAGCACTCACCACCCCGCTTCCTCATCTTTGAGACAAACAAGAGAAAAGATGTGTCTGTTCCCACATTTGGTGGTCCTTCCTGGCGTTTGAGAGGAAGTTGTGGATAGCACCCAGTTAGGCTCTCCTTTGTCTAGGCTCCAGCATTTCTTATTTTGTACCTTTATTTTCTTTTGTTCTGTTACATTAGTAAAAATTCAAAGATCTCAGAAGCGTCAGAGCGTATAGATGTGTACACGCGTGCGTGCGCGCGCAAGTGAAAAGGGAAAGTCCCCCCCAACTGTTATTGCTATGAAAGTAATTCACCTCTGTGTGTAATATATGTGATCATACTACATGTATCATTCGGTGACTTTTTTATCCCACATACTCATGTGTCTTTGTGTTCCTTTCATATCAGCAGAGAGAGGTCTTATTATTTTTGAAAATTCCATTCCACCGGTGTCTGTACTGTAGCTCATTTAGTTTGAGCCCTCTTGCTGAACTTTTAGGTTGTTTCCCGTTTCTGCCCGTGGGAAATGGCTGCAGTGAATGTCCCTGTGTTCCCCTGTGAGTATACAGCAGAATAGATGGGTGGAATGGTAGAATAGATGTGTTTATAAAGGGGTGATTAGTTGTGCCAAGTCGCCCCACGTTTACACTCCCAGCAGCAGCACCCCTTTTTATACACTTTTGCTCGAGCCCTTATCACTTAGGGAGGTGTGACTTCTCGTGTGAGATCCTTTAAGGCCTGGACTGCGTCAGATTTTTCTGATAAACTCTGAATACCTTTTCTCCAAGTAGCTGCGTGCAGCTGCTCCTGGCACAGCACCCACGTGCAGTCAGCATGTGGGGAGCGGCAGAAAAGGCAGCCTCTCGTGAGGTCCTGCCAGGAGGCGCCCGAAGATGGGAGCAGGGAGGTGGCATCGACGTGGTCTGATAATAAGCTGGACTTTGCCAGGTAGGGGAATTCCCAGAAGGAGGTGGTGTGGTTTCTGCCCTTCAGAAACTTCCAGGCTAATAGAGAAGGCTGGTTTGTGCAGGAGGTTACAGAGAACTGTACACACTGACGCAGTTGAGTCTTTGATTGCGTGGCTCTGCCCACGATCTCTGGTACTTCTGCAAAGGGGAGCAAGCTCTTTGAGTACCAGAGGGACCTTGGGGGCGGGGCCTGAACTGGACATTCATGTAGGAGCAGCTGGTGGAGAAGGTATGGAGCTGGCCCGTCTCTACTGCCAGCCTCACAAGGGGCTCTGGGGGATCCATGGGGACTCAACCCTGCCAGGGGCCCCCAGACCCTGGGGAGGACAAGTGGAGTGCAGGAGATGCAGGGCCAGATGGGACTGAGCCGGGATGGGGAGTGGGCTGGGACAGAAAGGTTGGGGTACAGAGAGTCATCAGCGGCCCCTCGGAGGACAGATGCTCAGGCCCCTCCGGAAGCTTTTTCCATGCCGCCTGGGTGGAAAGGGAACAGCCGGAGGAGAGGCGGCGGCCCTGTCTCAGAGTGGCAGTGGGTGGATGTGGTGGGTAGAAAACTTCCAGATCCCAGCCTTACCTGCCAACAGATCAGACAGCCATGGCTGCTGGTGTTTGCGGGGTGGGAGGGACTGGCCACCAGCACTTCCCCTCTCTGTGGTATTCCACCAACTCGGGACACTTCAGCCACATGTTTCTGGTTCTCTTTTTTCCCTTCTTTGCCAGAGGAACTGGGAAGAGGCCCACAGAGCAAAGTGAGATTATTTTTGACCGCGGCACATGGCCTGCAGGATCTTAGTTCCCCAATCGATCAGGGATCAAACCCCTGTCCCATGCAGTGGAAGCGCAGAGTCCTAATCGCTGGACTGCCAGGGAAGTCCCCCAGAGTGAGATTCTTGCATCATCATTAGGAGAAGGGAAATCAGGGCTTGCTATGGGGCAAGGGGGGTGCGGGAGGCCAGGTGTGAGGTCTGACCCTGCTTTCTGCCCCTTGACTCCACTTTCTTCCCCCACAGGTGAGGGCCACCTCCTTATTAACTTAAATCCACTCGTTGCCCCCCTGCCTGATCCTAGTGTGGGCCCCTGTCATTTCTCCCTGGGATTCCTGGGATTGCTTCCTTCTGTGACTGGTCTCTCGGCCTTTAGCTTTGCCCTCCCCTCGCCCCCTGCAGCTATCATTTCTCCACATTCTAGCTTGCGGAATTACCTTTGTAAGATGTAAATCTGATTATATCTCTTCTCTGCTTAAAAAACCCTTCCATAGCTTCCCCTGTGCTCTTAGGATGAATTTCAGACTTGCTCACATGGTCTGTGATCCTTTGTCAGGCCTGCAGCCTTCTCTGATTTTCCTCACTAACCCTTTTACACATTCGGATGCAGGCATACTGGCCTTTGTAGAGTTCCTTAAGCCCACCTTGCCACTCTTATCTCTGGCCTCGGCCAGCTAGATGCTCCAGCCCCTGGCCGACTGCTAATCAGCCTTCAGGTCTCAGCTGAACTGTCACTTCTTCACTCCAGAAGTGGGTTGGGTGTCCCTCCCATAACCACCTCTGCTCCCTCCCTGGGGTCCTAGTCATATCCTGTGTTAGTTGTGGCTGCTCATGTCTGTCGCCTGAGCCAGACTGAGGGCTCTGCGGGGACAGGAGGCACTCGTCTTCTGCGTTCCTTCTCCAGCACCTCACGTAGAACCTGGCCCGTCACAGGCGGTCACCAGTGTCAGATACTGAATGCGTGTGGGCTCAGCAGGCCGCACAGGCACTGGGAAACAGAAGCTCATGGACGGAAGCCCAGAAGGGTGAGGGTACAGGGAGGCCGTGACCCCGGACTTGTATTTGGTGATCGACCTTTTCTTCTCCACTGCTCCCCCACCTTCTAACAACTCATGGACAGAGTAGACCTCAGGGTGACTGAGAAGGTATACAAAGGACAGAAATTCAAACTTCCAAGACATTGATCACGTATGAGTCCACCTGTCTGGCCTTAGGTGTTTATGTACATATATGTTGATTTAAAGTATAGAAAGAAAAAAAGTATTGGGGGGAGTCCCTTTCTCTCAATGGACAGATGAGGTTTCTTTTCCATAGCGTACCTGTGACGTGTATTTATTTGTTCGTTGTTTTTCCCACATCCTCTTCTAAAATATAAACCTCATGTTGTTCAGTGCTGTATCCTCTGTCTACAACTGTATCTGATACATAGTTGGGACTCAATAAATATTTGTGGAGTGAATAAATGAATGAATGATACTTTTGTCATACACTAGTATACATATATGCCTTTTTATTTCTTCAAAAGGAAGTCTACCATTGCAGTTATGCCTGTGGGGTAAATTTCTTAGAAGTGGAACTGCTAGGACGAAAGGCATGTGCATTTAACATGTTTGTGGATATAGCCAGATTGCCCTCCCGGAAGGGTTTGTCAATTTATGGCGCCACCAGTGGTGTCTGAGTGTGCCTGTTTCCCTGGCCCTCAGTGCACATTTGGTTCTCTACTAACCTGTGGGAGAGACCTGGCCCCCGGAGCAGGACAGGGGTGATAGGAGGTCTGTGGGCACAGGGCTGTGCTGTGCTCCAGGTGCTGGGGGCAGATAGGTCAGGGTCCTTTGAGCCCCAAGGCGAGGAAGAGGTGTGCTCATGGGCGTCTGAGAGGCCGCCAACAATGGACAGTCCTTGAACGCGAGGGTTTCGGAACGTTCACCGCCTGGAAAAGGTGTCTGGGGCGACTGGGGGCTTCCGGGGGAGCTGCTGAAGTTCTTCAGTAAGCATTTGATGTGTGAGGATTGGCTTCAGGAAGGTGCAGCTGCCTGTGGGGCAGGAGGCCTGTAAGCCACAGCCAGCTCTGCCCGATGGGCCTTAGGTCTCAGAGGGATCCTAGTCCTCTCAAAGAACTGGGCCCATTTCAAGACTCTAGAAGAACAGACAGGGAGAATAAAAATAATAAGAGGTAGGGGCTGGCATTTGTTAGCCTTTCTTCTGTGCCAGGCTTTGGACTGAGAAGAACCTAACCCATGAGGGAAACAGACGCAGAGAGGGCCAATGACCTGCCTAAGCTCACGCAGCGAGTAAGCGGCCGAGCCGAGCCTGGGGCTCAGGCGGTCCTAGCCTGGAACAGAGGAGCCTTGGGGAGAAGCCAGGGAGGAGCCCTGCGCTCAGGGCTTTGCCACTGGGCTTCCGGAACCTGGTCAGGGGCCAAGATCCCGCCTCGAAGGCCGTTGACCCGGTGTCTCCAAAAGACCTGTTGACAGACCAGAGCAGACTGGGGCAGCCCATGCCAGCAGACAGTGTGAAGTGGTTGGCAGGGGCCCTGGGTCGTGGCTGTGGCACGTCTCCCTCACCCTGGGCAGACTCCAGTGGAAAGGTTGGTCCCCACCGTGGGGGTCGGGTGGGGAAGCTTTCGCGCTGCAGCGGGAGCTGAGCCGAGCCGCCCACTTTTGTCCCTAAACGCCAGAAGTAGCTTCCCACGCCTCCCAGAGACAGATGCTCTGGTAGGAGTAGTGGTGCGCCACCTCCACCAGCAACCTTAGGGACAGCACCTGCCTGAGTGGGGAGAGGAGGCGCCCAGGGCTGTTAATACCTCCCTGGCCCACCTCCTCCCCAGAGGTGGGGATCAAGTTAGGCCCAGGCTGTCCCTATTTAATTTCAGGGGTTAAGGGCTTCTCTTCAGTTGTTTCATTGCGGGTGACATGGAGACAGATCCAGCTGCCCTTTCACTGCTCCATGGAACCCTGGCTCAGGGTCTTCACGCCTGAAGAAGTGGCTGCTGTGTGTTGCTGTGGGGGCAGGGCTGGAGCTGATTGTCCCTGAGTGAGTGACACATGTCAGTGAGCCTGAGCCCTGCTGTCTTCCTGTCTCCCTCTCTCCCCCCCCCCCCGCAGGCTCAGGTGGCCTTCCTCCAGGGAGAAAGGAAGGGGCAAGAGAATCTCAAGACAGACCTGGTGCGGCGGATCAAGATGTTAGAATATGCGCTGAAGCAGGAAAGGTGAGCCCAGCTGTCCCCCGTCCTGCCTTCAGGGATCAAGCCTTTGGGGGGGGGTCAAGCGTTCTCTTCCCCATCACCCAGTCCTGCATGGTTCCAGGAGAGGGGGACAGAACAGGAAATAGTGGGTGGGATTTGGGGTAAAAACTGATAACAGTATTCATAATGGTGGTGGCCCGCTGCGTGCCAAACACCATATATTCATTGTCTCATTTATCCCTTCCAGTGGCCTAATGGGTACAGGTGAGGCTTCCGGAGGGTGAGGACTTCTTCAAGGACTCTGGAGCTGGGATAGCAACCCAGTTTGCCTGACTCCAAAGAGTGGGCTCTTCACAGTGCCATCCGTGATGCCTCCTCCGCCCGGGCTGCTTCCTAATCGGGCAGTTCAGCTTCAGAGGGAGGAGAGCTGATTAGAGAGGATCTGGGATCTGGGATTCCTGAGGTGGGGGCTGGCCCTGTCTACTCTTCCGCGTCTCTCACTGGCTAATCGCTTGATCTTTTAGGGCCAAATATCATAAATTGAAATTCGGGACAGACCTGAACCAGGGGGAGAAGAAACCAGAACTGTCAGAACAAGGTACCCACCCCCGATCCTCCCCTCTTGCTCCCTCCCAACAAAACCAAATGTGACAGAGGAAAGCTGAGATGGGCCACGTCTCTCTCACCGTGCTCCACAGAAAGCAGGCTCGGCCGGGGTCGGGAGAGCTTGGGTCTCACTCTCAGTGTCCCTCCCCCGTAGGCTGCTCTGCCAGGTCCTGTGCTGGGCGCTGGGGGAGTGGGGGCAGGGGGTGAAGAAGGCTGGGAGTCCTGCCTGCTGTCCCTGTGTGAGGTAGACAGACACACAAGGCCCGACAGTCTGTGCTCCTGGAAGGAGGCATCAGTTCATCGTCAGGGAAGTAGGGAAGGCACTCCAGGTAGAGGGAGGAGAGTACTGGAGCACGGAGACCTGAAAGAGTGGTGTGTTCACGGGGTCGGGGCCTTCGAGGCCAGGCTGACAGTGATCGTTGTTCTTCATGTCAGACTCCTCCGACCAGAGTGTGAGTTCCACCAGGGCAGGGGTTTTTGTCGACTGATGTAGTCCAGGCACCTAGCCGGGCACATAGTAGATGCCCGATAAATATTTGATGAATAAAACAAACAGATTGTCTCACTTAATCCTCACAACAGTCCCAAGAGGTAGGTGCTGAGATTATTAACTTCGTTTCTCAGAAGAGGAAACTGAGGCTCAGGTAAACTAACCTGCTCAAGGCCACACAGCTGGGAAGCGGCAGAGCCAGGCTGGGATGCGGTCGAGTCTGCCCGTTCGCTCAGAGCTGAGCCCATTTCCCGTGTGGGAAAATAACATAAGTAGAGTCTGAGGATAGTCTGGGAATGGTTGGGAAAGTGACCCAGAGACTAGAGAGGAGGAGCACAGGGGCAGAGGGAGGCTTCAGACTCTCTCAGGAAGGGGCTCCAAGGATGATGGAGGAGGTGATGGGTGCATGGTGGTGCCCTGACCAAGACAGCCCACCTCCCTTCTCTCCACCCTCCAGTCTCCAATGGCCCGGTGGAGTCGGTCACCCTGGAGAACAGCCCGCTGGTGTGGAAAGAGGGGCGGCAGCTTCTCCGACAGTGAGTGTGTGGAGGGCAGGGTGGAGGCTGGGGGGCGAGGACACATGTTTGGCTTGGGAGATAAGCCCGAAGACTCCGCAGTCCTTCCTGTCCCCCTGGGGACCCTGAGCTGTCAGGATCCCTGCTGGCCACAGCTGTCACCCCATCGGGGAGAGCAAGGGAAGACTCCCTGCAGGAGGCACATGTGGAAAGCGACCCCAAGTGCCTCTGTGCCTTTTTTTCCCCTAGGGTAATGTTAAATTGTTTTTTATTAAAGAGATGTGTGTGTTTTAGAAAACTTGGGAAACATAGGGAAACAGAAAGAAAAGGATAAAAATCACTCATCATTCCACCACCCAAGGAATTTCATGCCCCTGTAAACATTTTGGCACATATGCTTTCTCTTCCGTGGATATGTATTTGTGCCTGGGTGTGTGTGTGTGTGTGTGTGTGTGTGTTTGTTTGATGAAAGCCGGGGCTCCCCCTTCGCAGTGCTTCATAATGCATCGCTTTTGCTAAGCGTTGTGAACATCTTCCCACTAAATTACTTACGTTGCACCATTTCAAGACCTGTATAGTAGTCTGTCACGTGGTAATCGTAACTTCCTATGGCCAGTCTCTTCTTGTGTATTTCGTCGAAGGTGTTTTTTTCAGTAGACAGTGTGACAAACACCAGGAAGTTATTTGTCCATATCCTTGATTTCCTTAAGCTGAATATCTGGGAGTGCAATTGCTAGCTTAAAGGGTGTGCAAACAGTGACAACAGAAAGATCATCACAGGCGACGCTTGCCAGGGACCTGTTATGAGCCTGACACCGCGCTAAACACTTTGCACCCAAGGATTCCTCACATAAACCTCCGTGTAGTGTAACTGCTAGCATTCCCCTCGTTTTCACAGACGAAAAAACCAAGGGGCAGAGAGGGTATCTGTTTATGGAAGGTCACAGCTAATCAGCGGAGGGTCTGAGGTGTGATCTCGGGCAGCCTGTCCCCAGAGCCCAACTCCTTCCGCACCACACTTTCCTGCCCCTCCACTGGTAGGGAGGGGAAGCGTCAGACACACACAGGCACCCGAGGTGAGACAGCAGGCCAGACAGCAGGCTGAGGCAGGCGCTGTCTGATGTTCCCAAAGGGACAGGCTCAGGCTCAACAGAAGAGGCTCTGGAGGCGCCTCCTAAGGACCAGCCTGGGACTCTTTGTCTCCAGTCTTTTGAAGCCACAGATATTTTCAGCTTTTAGACCAGTCCCAGCTGGCTTCAGTTCTCGTAATTGCAGAAGTAATAAATGCTCATTCATAGAAGTGAGTACAGTAGATGCCAGAAGTTCCTATTAATATCCCCAATCTCGCTCTCCAGAGGTCACTGCTCTTAAGTTTAGTGTGTTTCTCTGTAGGCCTAGGGAGGGGCGTGATAATATGTGTGTTTGTGTGTGGTCTACACTTATATGCACACTCTTTTTCCCACAAACACGTGAATTGTAAGGAACGCCTGACTTACAGTCCTTGTTGCACTGCTCATCATGGCCTCTCTCCTTGGCACTCTGCTCTGTTTACCTTGTGCGTAGTGTCCCAGCAGTCATTTGCTCCCACAGTCCTCAGCAATGGACGTGTAGTTTGGCCCCTGCGTTTTGGTTCACCCATATGTGCAGTGTCTCTGCGAGCATCTGTGACAGCACAGTGCCCGTGTAGAAAGGCTTCCACTGGAAGTAGTCTCAAAAGGGAAATGGTAAGGTCAGGGGTATGCGTCTTTGAAATTTTGATGTATAGTCTGAAGTTGCTCCTCCAAAAAGCCTGGCCTAATTTGCATCGGCCCCCCGCAGCATATGAAGAAGCCACAAGGCGCCTGACCGGCCCTGGTTCTGCCTCCCCGCAGGTACCTGGAAGAGGTGGGCTACACCGACACCATCCTGGACATGCGGTCCAAGCGCGTGCGCTCTTTACTGGGCCGCTCGTTGGAGCTCAACGGGGCCATGGAGCCCAGCGAAGGGGGCCCCAGGGCCACGCCGGGCCCCGGGGGACTCAGCGGCGGCGAGTCGCTGCTGGTGAAACAGATCGAGGAGCAGATCAAGAGGTGAGCCCTTGGGTCTGGCGGGTGCATCCCTGTGTGCCTTCTGCGTCCTGAGGAAGTCCACCGCGCTCTGGGGGCCGCTTCCTTCCTGGAGTGTATTGTGGGCTCCCTGTCCCTTCCTTGTGCGGTGTCCAGGCTCTGTCTTGGGTTCCCCTCCCCTGGCGTTGCCTTGCTGCTGTTGTGCATCACAGCTCCCGCTGGCCCGGCCCCCCCGAGGCTCAGGCCTGTGTGCTCCCCAGGAAGCGCCGAGCCCCTGCTGAAGGCAGCGCCCGGGCCACACGCCAGGACCGGGGGCTGAGGGGGGCACAGCGTGCGGTCTCCGACCCCAGGGAGCTCTCACTCGTTCATTCTCTCATCAGTAATTGTAATTTGTCAAAGTAAATAACTTAATGGGTGGTGACGTGAGGTGCTAGGTAAAAGGCAGTGAGAAAGAGTGATGGGAGAAGTAGTACTGCTTCGGATGGGGTGACATTTGGGAAGAGAACTGCGTGGAGTGGAGGCTAAGCCACCCAAGCAGCTGGAATGAGAATGTTCTAGGCGGAGGGAACAGCAAGTGTAAAGGTTCCGGGATGGGAAGGGCCTGGAACGTTCGGGAGCAGCCACAGAAGCTGGTGTGGCTGCAGTGGTGTGAGCACGTGGGGGCTGTGGTCTGCGGTGCGCTGAGATCTCAGGACTCAGATCAGAAGGAGCTTGGAGGCTGGTGTTGTGGGAAGCCGGTGGTTTCGAGCAGGGGTGTGACATCATCTGATATACTTGGTCTGCTTGGGGAAGGAGAGGCTGACGGAGGGTCGGGCTGGGAGCCGGGAGGCCGGGTAGGAGATTCCTGCAGACGTCCAGGTAAGAAATGATGGACATTAGTAGTGGAGGGGTGAGAAGGGGTCCGCTTCTCGGTGGGTTTTTAGGGTGAGCCGACACTATTTAAAGGACTGCCTGTGGGAGGAGAGGCAAAGAAATTAGGGGTGACTGAAGGGTGTGGTCTGAGAGCTGGGAGCAGCGCTGACCCAGATGGGGGAGACAAAGGGTGGGGGGGCTTCAAGGGGGCCGTTCAGGACGAGTGGAGTTTGAGGTGCCTGTTTGACCCCCAGCACGAGGGGTGGGGGCGCTTGACTCCTAAACGTACCTCCAGTTCACCAGCACACGGGCGGGTTTGGAAGCCACGGGACTCGGCGGTCACTGAGGCAGAGGGTGTCGATGGTGCCGAGAGGAGGTCCGAGGACCGAGCCCTGGGAGCGGTCCAGCAGAGGAGGCCAGGCCGAGGCAGCTAGTGAGCGGGAGGAGAGCCTGGGCGCAGCGTCCCGGCGGAGTGGCAGCCATCCACCCGGGCAGTTGACAAGAACTCTCTGGGGCATCAGTCCAGTGGCAGAAAAGGAGGCTGTTGGCATTTATCTGAACTTCAAATTCTACCCTCCTTTCTGCCCTAGAGTCAGGTTTGGAAAATAACCTCCTTCGCTAAAACTTGTCATCCTGATGGAGCTGTTAAACAGCGGGCCGGGGTGGACAGCGGAGCGCCGTCTGTCAGTGGGGAGGGTGCAGGCTGTGAGGGCCCGAGTGACCGTGGAGTGACCGGTTCCTCTTTCTTGCTGGGTCTGTCCCCGCCACTCACCTGCTCTGTGCTCGTGGTTGGAGCGGCCGTGGGAACGGGAGCTGCTGAGTCAGTGGTGCTTGGTTGTCTGGCTCTCCTTCTGACTCAGCATATGCCAGGGCCGAGCCGTCAGGGTTGGGGGCTAGTCTGGGACTCAGGGAGGGTCAGAGCTCAGTGAGGGGTTGGGCCTGGTCTGTGGTCCCAATGAGGGTTCCAGCTGGGGTGTGTCAGGCAAAGGCTGGGCTTGAAGCCCTGCGTGTGATCAGAGTCAAGGTTCCTCTGGGGTCAGGGTGGGCTTGGCACTCCTGAGAGCCGGGTCCAGGCTCTGGCCCCCGAGCCTCGGCGCTCTCCCATCTGAGCTTTGTCGCCTGGCAGGACTAATGCCCCCTCTGCCCCCCTGTCGTGGGCAGGAATGCGGCCGGCAAAGACGGCAAAGAGCGCTTGGGTGGCTCAGTGCTGGAGCAGATTCCCTTCCTGCAGAGCTGCGAGGATGAGGACAGCGATGAGGACGATGAGCTGGACAGCGTGCAGCACAAGAAGCAGCGCGTGAAAGTGAGCACGGGAGCTCAAGGGGTGCCCCTCCCCCTTTCTGCAAGGGGGCCCTTGCTGTGTGTGCAGAGCAGAGCGCCTCTGTGAGTGCTCTGGGGCTGCCTCTGAGGACTGGTCTGTGTCCTGATCATGTCCCTTCCCTGGGTCCCCATCTCCTGTCCCGCCGTGCCATTGCCTCAGGTACCTTGGGAGGCGCCTAGGTCTGTTCTGTCAGGGCCGGCCCCTTCTCCACCTGCACCCCTGTCATTCTCTCCATCCTCCTTCCTCGGGCTCAGATGTTCCCGAGAGGCCTTTCCTGAATCTCCAGGTTAGGCCAGCTCTGAGACGCCCTCTCTTCTGTGCCCTCCTTCTGGCCAGCCTGGCCACAGTCGGACTGAGAAATGTTTCGGTGTGACTGTGTCTGTCTCCTGCAGTAGAATGTGCGCTCCGCGAGGCAGGGACTGTGCGAGTCTTTTACTGTTCCCTCCCCAGCACCCTGAGGGAATGTGGCCGGGCCCAGGGCTCAGCCTGGAGCCAGGTCGGGGGACTCCAGGGGGGACTTCATAGGATGTGAGTGTCTAGTCTGCTGTTGGTGGCAGGACCGAGGCCCAGCGACACTGCCTGCATGGTAGAGTCCACATCTCAGCTTGGCCTGGAGATACAGCTCCCACCGCATCCCCCACTCCTTAACTGCCAGAGCCCCATGTTCCCGCCATCCTGATGGCGCTGTCCTTACACGGGGCCGGCTCTCATCTGTCCAGTAGACATCCACGTGGGCCTCCATGGGCCAAGCTCTGTGCTGGCTGTGAGAACATGGAGACGCCGAGGTCCGGTCCTGGCGTGGAGGAGCTTAGGGCCAGTGCGGGCTGTTAGGTAGTCACAGGCAGAGGGACGTGCCACAGTGGATGCAGGGACACATGCCCAGGAAGGGGAGCCTGTGGGAGACGGCCTCAGGGGCTTTCCTTGACCCGGCCTTCCCACCCGAACTCTAGCTCCCTCCTCAGACTCACCTCAGACACCCCCCTCCTCCAGGAAGCCTTGTCTGACTCGCCCTTGCTCCCCTCCCCCCCACAGGGTCAGGAGGCTCCTGTGGGCTCCCCCGTCCTGACCGGGACCATTCTGGGTCCTCCCTGTCTGGTGTTAGGTCTCTTCTGGCCTCAGCTCTATGTCCAGTGTCCCCGGCGTGGCTCAGCGCAGGGTCCCGCGCAGGTCAGGCACTCAGTGAACGCACTGAGGGGAATGGAATGCACAGAGCCGGCACACTGGCACTCGGGTTGCAGGAAAAGCAGGGTGTCACTGAGTCCGGGGTCTCTAAGCTTCTTGTCCAGAACGCCTGGTCCCTCCTGCCCCCTGTTGGGATTTTCACTCCTTTTGTAGGTCTCGCCTCAGCCTCCTCTGGGAAACCTTCCCACTCCTCTCCGCTCCTCCCATCAGAAATGATCGCATATTCCCTTTAGCCTTTGCGTCAGTCACCGCATCTGTCCCACATGCCCTGTCAGGTGGCTCATTACGTAGGGGTCCCATGCTTCCCCAAGCCCTCTGTCTCCACACAGCAGACCTTCAGTGACCAGACCCTGATTCGGAAGACCTGCCCGTGACTCCCAGAGTGGCCGTGGCCTGGCTCTGTAACTGTGGGCACGTGATTCTCTTTGTCTTGGCTTCAGTCTCAGGGACTAATAGTCCCTGTCGGGCTTCCCTGGTGGCGCAGTGGTTGAGAGTCCGCCTGCCGATGCAGGGGACGCGGGTTCGTGCCCCGGTCCGGGAAGATCCCACGTGCCGCGGAGCGGCTGCGCCCGTGAGCCATGGCCGCTGAGCCTGCGTGTCCAGAGCCTGTGCTCCGCAACGGGAGAGGCCACAACAGTGAGCGGCCCGCGTACCGCAAAAAAAAAAATTAGTACCTGTCTCTGGGTTGTTGAGGAATTAGTTAAAATGAGTTCATGCGTACAAAGCCCTTGGCTGCACGGTGGCTGCCAGGCCAGGTGCTCGGCGGCAGCAGTATTAGCAGTGCTTGGCAGGGGCCTGGCACTAACAGTCCCAGGCAGTGATGGCAGGATGTAACTGCATAGGGCCCTTCTGGTGGACTGACCCCTGCCATCATCTCTCTGGGCAGGCTGTCTGAACCTTGACCCTGGGTCTTCTCCCAGGATGGAAGAGGAAGGCACTCACGTCCCATCCCCCTCCTCCCACACAGGCCAGAGGCGGGCCCTCCACGATGCCTGAGCCTGAGCATAGCCGCTCCAAATTCCTACCCTCCAGACCCAGCTCAGGAGGCCGAGCCTCTGGGGGGAGGGGCACCAGCCTTGCCCTCGAGGAATTCATAGTCTGACTGAGGCTGGGCCCAGGCAGGGAACACTTAGGAGGGAGAAGCCTTCCTGGAAGAGGTGGTGTTTGGAACCAGTGGTCTCCGAAGCACTTAAAGCAGAACTCGGATTCAAAACTGTATTTGAAAATTCTGAAACTCCCTTAAGCCATTTAAGTGCAGCCTTTGAAGTGCCAAGTACACAGCTCCCGGAGGGCACTTCACGTAAAACACAGTGATGCTTACGCCACAAGAGGGTAAAGAGTCATACGCAAGATGTCACTTCGTGAGGCTGCATCTCAGAGGCGTCCGTGTGGGGAGACACAGGTGTGATGCTGCTTCTAAATCCACACTCCTGGGGTTTGGTCCAAGCCTGTGAACTGAGGAGAACAGGATGATTTGGTTCTTGCTCCGGGTTAAGACCGATTGTGGGAAATAGCAGACTCAGTGTTCACTCGCCCAGCGTTCTGTTTCTCAAAATGGAGGAATTGGGGTGTTTTCTCTCATTCTAAAAGTAGCTCCTGCTTGTTATGTAAGAAAACAAAAATTCAGCCAGTGTAGAAAACTATAAGGAAGACTTGGAGAACCTCAGGTCACCTCACACCCCAGAGCCGTCTTAGTGTATAAGGAATGGCTCGGAGCTGGTGACCTGGGCAAGGGGCTTCACTCTGCTCAGTCTCAGTGTTCCGTATCTGTAATATGGGGATAATAATTACAATAGTAATTATTCATGGGGCTGTGAAATCATATATGTGAAGCTTATTCAGTGCACTGAATAACCCAGAGAGGCTGGCCCAGTAAGTGTTCATTATTATTACTATTGTACCCATGGATCTGTTCTCACTTTGATTGAGCGCCTCCTTCCACTCACACCCATAGAAACACATATATCTTCCCTCACCCCCGAAACAGGCTGTCATATTATCCGACGTTTTTTCATGAGAAGTACTGTGCTGGGGCGCGGGGCATGGGGGAGTAGGAACAGCCTGAGTGAAGGCCAGGAGGGGGGCCCTGTGCGGGGATCACTGCTGGAGGCAGCAGGAGCGGAAGGGGTCTCCAGAGCCAGGCTGGGGGAGCAGCTCCTCCAATGAGGAACAGCCCTGGATGCTCCCAGCAGGGGGAGCACAGCGTCAAAGTGTGGGGCTGGGGCGGATCCTGCGGGCCGAGGCCAGGAGCCGTGGTTTCTCTGTTCCTGGAGACTGGGTGGGCTTGGGCCCGTGCAGGAGCCCCTGACCCCTGGTTGTCTCCATGTCCCAGCTGCCAGCCAAGGCCCTGGTTCCTGAAATGGAGGACGAAGACGAGGAGGACGACTCAGAGGATGCCATCAACGAATTTGATTTCCTGGGCTCAGGAGAGGATGGAGAGGGCTCTCCAGACCCCCGGCGATGCGCCGGAGAGGGGACCCACCACGAACTGCGTGAGTTGGGGGTTTTCTGGCCCACCTTCCTCACTGCAGGCACACACAGCCGCCTGCAGCTGCTTCCTGCCCCAGGGTCTCCACCGGACGGATACATTTCCTGAGAGGAGGGTGGCCAAGGAGAGCGGGAGGCCTGCACCACGATGGCCAGGCCTTCACTCCTTCCCTGGAAAACCCCTGTGGGGACACAGGCAGGCCCGGCTCTTCCTGCAGCAGGGCCTCCAGCCCTCCACTCGAGCAGCCAGTTGTTGGCGGACCTCGGAGGGGGCGGGGTGGACAGGATGCAGACCCGGAGTGGAGAAGGCAGACGGGGCAGTGCAGCTGCTGCTTCCTGTCCTGTGACTCCAGGCTGCGCGGCCCTCGGGGGTCATGTAGGATGGCTGGGGACTGAGGCCCCAGCAAGGGCAGCCCATTGAGGGTCCCATCTCAGTCTGTCTCCTCTGCCTGTCCGCCATCCCCACCCGGAGCCCAGGGCTTCCCGGCCTCCCCACAGCTGCAGGAGAGCTCTCGGTGGTGGGGAAGGCATCGCCTGCATGTGGCTGAGTGAACCAGTCAGTAACTCCTGCCCTGTGCCTTGTCCCTGCAGAAACCCGGCGGGTCAAACTCCAGGGAATTTTGGCCGACCTTCGGGATGTGGATGGGCTGCCACCCAAAGTGACGGGCCCTCCTCCCGGCACACCCCAGCCCCGGCCCCACGAAGGTAAGAGGCCCCTCCACCCTGGCCTAGTCCTGAGGGCCCACGGCAGAGGGAGGCTGCAGAGCTAAGCCCAGGGCTTCTGTGTCCTCAGGGTCGAGGCCCAGCCTCCAGTCTGCAGCCTCCCTGTCCCAAAAGTTCGTCTGTCTGTCTCTGTCTCCCTCTCTTTTTGTCTGTCCTGCCTTGTCTGTCTGTCTCTTCCTGTCTCTTTCTTTCCAGCTGTGATTCTTGATCTTGTCCTCTCCCTGTCTCTCTTTCTCACTCCTTATCTCTCTCTCTGCCTCTCTCTGTCTTTCTCTCTTTCTCCTTGCCCCTCTCTGCGCCCTCCCTCCCCTCCCCCTACCAGGTTCCTTTGGCTTCTCCTCAGACGTTTTCATCATGGACACTATCGGGGGCGGGGAGGTGAGCCTGGGGGACTTGGCAGATCTCACCGTCACCAACGACAACGACCTCAGCTGTGATGTAAGTTCTCAGGGTGCCCACCCCCCACAGGCCCCCACAGGGCATCGGTCGGCGCAGTGCCGGGACTGGCTGAGCTCTGACCGTGTGCCCGACCTGTGCCCAGCCCCTCACACACGAGGACGATGTGAGCTCATTCGCCAGCTCCCTGTTTCACAGAGGTGCCGACACAGACAGGCGGTGGGACTTGACTGGGGTCACCGAGGTTTCTGGCCTAAAAGGCTCTGGCGCCTACGTTTCAGTCATGCTGCCAGGCTCCTTCTCCCGGCGCTGCTCCCTCGCACCCTGGGCTTCCGTGCACCTCAAGTCCAGGAGCCACCGCAGACAGGAGGCAAGGGTGAAGGGGGTGCTGAGTCAAAATACAGCATTAGAGGAAGGGGGCTTTGGGCTGGCGGCAATTCGGGGAAGAAAGTCTGCGCAGGGGGTGAGAATTGAGCTGACTTTGGAAGGGAAGGTGACTTTAAGCCACAAAACAAAAAATCAGGCCGATCTGGTATGTTGGGCTGGAATGAAGGGAGACCTTAGGGCCAGTGTCCTGAGATGTGTGGCCGGGCCTCTGGTTGTCTGGGCATCTCTGAAACGGGCGTGTGTGAGCAAGTTCCTGTAGCAGGACATTTACCACAGCTTCTAGCAAGATTTCAAGTGATCCCAGCAAGGATAGGACACTGCTGTGGGGTGTTGGGAAGCGAGACTGGAGCGGAGGGTTTGAGCAGGGAGCACGCTGCAGGGCTCCTCTGCTCTCCCCGAGGTGAGACCCATCCCCACGGGGCAGCGTGCATGGGAGGGGGTAGACCCTCCGGCCTAAACCTCTGTGGCAGAAGTGGTGACCTTGGGGGACAGAGCCCAGATGAAGGGGTTCATCGGGGGTACACCTCATCTTGGGGCAGGGCACTGAGGCTTGACTGACAATCTGCTCGGCTCCTTTCCCGAGTGGCCCTCCCCAGGTGCCCCACCTGGAGAGCGACACCATCGTCCGCCAGGACCTGTGGGGTGTCTCTGGGACTCTCCCTCAGAGGCCTATTGATTCGGCTTCCCAGTCTCTCCCCACTGTGTGCTTGTCCCCATCTCCAC
The DNA here is from genome assembly GCF_008692025.1 of Phocoena sinus. NCBI lineage: Eukaryota > Metazoa > Chordata > Mammalia > Artiodactyla > Phocoenidae > Phocoena > Phocoena sinus. The sequence goes on from NC_045781.1 coordinate 8,698,424, forward strand.
TCCGCAGTGTCTGGTCTGCCTCACGTCTCCCTGGGAGACTTCCCTCAGGACCTCTTCACCTCTCTCTCTACAGGCACTCTTGTCTTCCCGAGTCGAGCCCCTCCACGGGGCGGCCGGAAGAAGCTGTGTCATTTCCTTGCTCTAAACCCTTCTGTGGCTCCCCTGTTGCTTGGGATGAGCTGCACATTCGGAGCGTGGGCCACTATTGTGGCTCTGGCCACCCCTCCTGGCCTCATCTCCTGCCGCTCTCTCCCTTGCTTTCTGCATCCCAGCCCTCCTCTCAGGCTCAGGATCCGCCCTTGCTGCCTCTGCCTCAGGGACTTTGCACATGCAGTTTCCATCCTCTCTCCCCTCCCCTTATCTGGCTACGTCCTGATGGCTTGTCAGTTCCTCAGGAAAGCCTTACTGACCCCCCTCAGGAGGACAGGCTGCCCCACACCTCCTCTCAGTGCATTTGTAATTCGTGGCACTGCTCGCAGTTCATAATCCTCCGCGCTGTGGAGACGATCTGATTGTCTCCCCCAGGCTCCCTCTGCATGGTGAGATTCCCCAGGGTTTGGGCTCCCCTTTGCCTCCCCAGAAGCCAGCCCAGGCCCTGCACACTGCAGGCACTTGCTGAGTGAGTGAGGGGACACTGCGGGCAAGGAGGAAGTGGGAGAGGGCTGGGCTGGAGGCCAGTCTGTGAGGTGCCCCGTGTGGGGCTGAGAGTTGGTGTCTGCGGGACAGCTGAGATGGACGAGCAGACACTGAGGCAGCTCCCCCACCTCAGCTGTCTGACAGCAAGGATGCCTTTAAGAAGACCTGGAACCCCAAATTCACCCTCCGCTCCCACTACGACGGCATCCGCTCCCTGGCTTTCCATCACAGCCAGTCGGCTTTGCTCACTGCTTCCGAGGACGGCACGCTCAAGCTCTGGAACCTGCAGAAGGCGGTCACGGCCAAGAAGTGAGAGCAGCAGCCCCAGGGTGGGGGGGTGGGGAGGACACCTGGGCGCAGGGGACAGGGTGATGAGGGGCTCCCAGCGACATCCAGCTCCTCTGTCTCCTCCCAGGAATGCTGCGCTAGACGTGGAACCTATCCATGCCTTCCGGGCTCACAGGTAGGGAAGTGCCCCCAAAGGCAGCCTGCCCCTTGGCCCACTCACTGCCATCCTGGGGGCTGAGGCAGGGTGGCAGGAGGGCTCAGAGTCCCTGTGACCCTCTGCACACACCCCACCTCGTTCCTGGCGCTCTGCAGACTTTCAGTGCCCCCGTAGCTGGTTCTCAGCACAGCCTTCGGAGGAGGAAACAGACACGGGGAGTGGGACAGGCACCTTGCCTGGATGGCACCACCAGAGGTCCAGATGCTGGATTCCTTTTAGCCAGCCTTGAAAAATGCTAGTGGAGGACTTCAGGGTCCCGTTGGGGAGGGGGAGCCTGGAGTTTTTCATCTCCCCGCTTCACCCAACTTGGTATCCTCCAGGGGCCCCGTGTTGGCAGTAGCCATGGGCAGCCACAGTGAATACTGTTACAGCGGTGGGGCAGATGCCCGTATCCATAGCTGGAAGATTCCAGACCTCAACATGGACCCGTACGACGGTTACGGTGAGGACAGCTCCCTCCCCTGCCTTCCTTTCCCCCACCCACCTGCCACCGGGGCCTCTTGGTTCCCGCAGCCCCCAGGCTTCACACTGGGTACTAGGGGTCGGCATTGCCAAGGGCTCCCGGTCTGGTGAAGCACGGGCCAGGGCGATTCAGCACGTGCCCGAGGGTGGGACAAGAAGAGGCAGCAGCGGGGGCGGTGGGGGAGCGTTTCGCAGAGGAGCTGATTGGGGTTGAGCTTTGGGGCCGGGGACCAGCCCGGGCGAAGGCGTGGTGGGCCTTGGCAGCTCTCTGCGCTCAGCTCTGCCCACGTCTGCATGGTCAAGCGGAGGGAGCCAGCGAGGAGCAGGTAGAGCAGGTGAGACGGAGACTAGCTGGGCCAGGCTGTAGGGAGTTTGGCTGTATCCTTGGGCCACCTTTAAGATTAAGTGGAGAAGTGACCAGACTGTCAACACCTGTTCCGTGTCCCTGCCCTCTGACGCCTCTTCTGATAACCCTTTTGATCGCATACGTGGCTCCGTACAACAGGCTGTCATGGCAGAGTTTAGAGACACAACAGGCTGTGTCTCCTGTCAGAGAATGTATACTGTTTTCTGAAGAATGGTCTCACCCTTTCAGAGGTCAAGGGTCAGTCCCAGGCAGTATCTGCTCTAGGCTAAGCAAGTTGTCACACGTCGGCTGTCAGCAGGACCCAGCCAGAGCACCCTGTGTGGACTCGAGTGACCAGGGAGGCAATGGTGGGAACGACCAGAGGGCTTTGGAGAGACCGGACAAGGCCGTGCTCTTGGGCAGAAAACACCGCAGGGACCGAGGGTGGGGCTGACCCACAGCGGCCAGGCTGCAAAGGGTCCCAGGGCCACAGAGCCACCCTTGTCCCTCGTCCCCTTAACTAAGTCCTAAAAGGTATCTTGAGCAGCGGCTTTGTGCCAGGCACTATCGCGGGCCTGTGGGGACGGCAGGGAACAAGGAAATCCCCACCTTCTGGAGTTTCCACTCTGCGGCGCCTTCAGGGCCCTGAAAGCTTCACAGAACAGCTAGCGGTCAGAGCAGGCATGAGGATTTGGAGACGAAGCCGGACGAAAGGGCAGCTCGAGCTCAGTGCCTGCGTCTCGGCAGAACTGGTGCTCCAGGGCTGTCGTGGCTGGGGCCAAGGCCGGTGGCCCTGACGCAGCCCTTCTCTCCCTCCGGCGGGTCCAGACCCGAGCGTGTTGAGCCACGTCCTGGAGGGCCACAGGGATGCAGTGTGGGGCCTGGCCTTCAGTCCCACCTCCCAGCGCCTGGCCTCCTGCTCTGCCGACGGCACCGTCCGCATCTGGGACCCCAGCAGCAGCAGCCCAACCTGCCTCTGTACCTTCCCCACAGCGAGCGGTGAGTGGGGGGGGACATGGGGGCGTGTGGGACCCTGACAGGTGGCACAGGAGCCGTACAGAGCCGGAGGCCCCCAGAGGAGGGGCGCCTCCTGCGCCCCCCGCGCCCAGGGAAGAGCGGGGCCGTTAGGCAGCCTTCTGTCCCCCTCCACCTTCAGATCACGGGACCCCCACCTCAGTGGCCTTCACCAGCACCGAGCCTGCCCACATTGTGGCCTCCTTCCGCTCTGGCGACACCGTCCTGTATGACCTGGAGGCTGGCAGTGCCCTCCTCACACTGGACTCCCGGGGGAACAGCGGTAAGGGAGGCTCCAGGAATGCCTCCAGGGCCCCAGTTTCTCCTGTGGCTTTGGTGACCTGCTGCCCAGTCAGTGGAAAGTGGCTGCCCTGCCCCCTTGGGTGTTCTGGGAGGGACGGAGATCAGGTCCCGGTCACTGCCATTATGGAGGGCACAGTGTGCTCAGGAGGGCTGACTGGAGAGACATCACGAGGGACTCGCCCATGGGCCACTTGGTGGAGCAGAAGGACCGTCTTCGTGTTTGTCATCCCTCCTGCTCGCCCCGAGGCCATGCAGTGTCCATTGCACGGATGAAGCACGGGGCCCAGGAGGGAGCGGCCGGAGTGCCCGGCCCTGCTCGTTGTCTAAGCAGAGGATGGGCATGGGATGGTGGTTCTTCTCTTGTCTTTGTCCCAGTCTCCCTGACTGCCTCCCACCCTTGACCTCTTCCCCTCTCCCTTGTTTTTCCTGTCAGGCCCAGCCCAGATCAACCAGGTGGTGAGTCATCCAAGCCAGCCCCTCACCATCACCGCTCATGACAACAGAGGCATCCGCTTCCTGGACAACCGGACAGGTGAGGCCCAACCTTCCTGGCCCCCCTTCACGTGTGCTCAGGGGGAGCAGGGGTCGACCAGGCTCAGATGGCAGACCTCCTGGTGTCCACGTTGAAGGCTCAGTGTCCCTTCTAGCCCCTTCACCTTCCCAGGCAAGGCGCAGAGTGGAAAGTAACCTGCTGCCCACCCTCTCTCCCTTCAGGGAGATCCGTGCACTCCATGGTTGCCCACCTGGATGCAGTCACCTGCCTAGCCGTGGACCCCAATGGCGTATTCCTGATGTCAGGAAGTAAGTCGGGAGCCTCCTGGCTCCTAAGGAGTGAGGGCGTGTGCCTTTTCTGGCAGGCTAGGGAGAGGAAGAGGAAGAGACCCAGGCTCTGGTCCCGAGGGAGTACTCCGGGGGCTCCTTGAGGGTGGGGAGCTGGTGGGATTGCTGTCTGAGCAGGGGCCTGGAGCCCCTCTGTGGCTGGAATGACAGTGGTCACAAGGGTGGGGACAGCAAAGCACAGCGCACCGGAGCCCACCGTAGGCCCTCTCCCGCATCATCTCACTGGATTTGAACGAGGTCGGTACTGTTACTCCCACTCCACGGATGTGGTGACTGGGGCTAGAGAAGTCATTTCACTTGGTCACAGCCCACAGGGCTGCAGGAATTGAAGTTCAGGTTTATCTGACTCTCGGTCCCCACGAGAAATTTTAGCATTTGGTGCACCTGCTGTCTGTGGATAAAGGCACTGAGCCCCAGTGAGTGGAGCTGCAGCTCAACGGGATGGGCTGGGACTTGGGCGGATGGAGAAGGGGCTGAAGCTCCCCAGGGGGTGAAGGGTGTGCGCTGGCGGTTACGGAGGCCTGACCAGACCGAGCCTGCCCCGGGGTGTCAGCGAGCGAGTGCACACACAGGCGTGAGCAGTGGCAGTGGAGGGCGGGGGTGGCCCAGGACGGTGCTACAGCTGTCTCCAGGGAGGACGCAGGTTGAGGGAACAGTCAGTGAGATCAGGCCCAGGCAAAAATTCAGTACAGGGCCCAGGTCCCCCCACCGCAGTCCACCAGATCCCAGTAATGCCTAAGTCCGGCGGTCTCCCCGCAGTGGCTCATGGCCCCAAGGCCTGGCGCAGTCTACTCCCCTCACCCCTCCGCCTGCCTGCTCAGGCTGTCAGTCTTCAGGACCTGCCCCTGGCTGTCCCCGCTGCCTGGAAGGTTCTTCCCCCTGCCCTACCCCCTGGGCCACAAGGTCCTCAGACTGACTGACTTGTGCTCACAGCACTTGTGACCATCTGGCCTCGTTTATCCTGTTCTCTTGTTTACTGTCTCTCACACACTGGGACGCAGCACCACGGGGGCAGGGAGATTTGCCTGTTTTGTTCACCACGCCCCCGAGTGCAGGACACAGTAGGTGCTCAGTGAACACTCGGTGCCTAGATGGCTGGATGATAGGCTGGTCAGAAGGGCAGTCCTTCACACTGGGCATCTGGAGGCAACTGGGCAGAGGAGCGAGCCCCACCCAACTCCCAGGCCTTCGGATGAGGCCAGGTTCGGGGAGCAGGTCTGGGCAAGGAGGCAGGGGGACCTGGAGCTGCTGGGTGATGGCCACGACTGCTCCCACATCTGCACAGGCCACGACTGCTCCCTGCGTCTGTGGAGCCTGGACAACAAGACATGCGTTCAGGAGATCACGGCCCACCGCAAGAAGCACGAGGAGGCCATCCATGCTGTCGCCTGCCACCCCAGCAAGGCCCTAATCGCCAGCGCGGGCGCCGACGCCCTGGCCAAGGTCTTCGTATGATGCCCACCTGGCCCCGCCCAGGCCGCCACGCTGGCTGGGGAGTGGGGCTGGGCAGGTGGGACTGAGGTGAGGGGCCAGATGGGAGGGAGGCTTGGCTTGGGAGGGCAGAAGCCCCCTGCATCCTCACTCCCGATGGGGCCCTCACAAACACCCCTTCGCCTGGCATTTCCAGAGGGTGCCAAGACCCGAAATCCTAGTCGGGATGCCCTCTGAGAATTGCCAAGGTAGCCCCTGGGCATTCAGAGGAGGGGCTGGGGCCTAGAGGGGCTGGAGCTGCCTGGCCTCTTGCACCCTGGAGGTCGTGGTCCAGTCTCCCCTCCCTTCTGCCCCCCATAGGTGACTCCAGCCTTGGTCTGGAGGCCCCAAGGCCTGGCTTCTTCCTGCCTGCCTTGGAGCCTGGTGGTGCTAACTGGCCCTTTCCCCAGGAGGCCCTTCCCTCGGCCCGTCCTTCCCCAGGGCATCCCGCTGGGGCGTGGCCTCCTTCAGGAATCGCCCTCCAGGATGGTCTCTGGGAATTTTCTCTTCACCCTGACACCCACTCCAGGTCTCTGAGCTGCCTTCTCAGGGGCTGTACAGCCAGGGCTGGGTGTCCTTAGGGATTAGCTTTTCCAAGACGCCAGAAGGTGCCAGGTTCTCTCTTCGAACCCCTGACCCCTCCTTTCCACCTCCCTGGACCCGGGTGGGAGCTGTGCCAGGAGGAGCCCCCGATGCCCCTGCTCTGGGTCTGCCGGGGCCCTGGAGCCAGCTGTAAGCTGGGCTGTCCTCCGTGGAGGTGCGGGCCTGGCCCGCCCCGGAGCGCGCCCAGTAAACCCTCTCCCCTCCAGTTCCCTCAGCACAGCTCTCCAGACACTACCCAACGCTGCCAGGGCCAGTAACTGCCTGGGGAGCTGGTGATGCCCTCGGGGGAGGTGCCCGCCCCTACCTCCCCCCAACACTCCTCCAAGGGCAGCCCCCCAAACCCCCGTGGGGGAGGTGGCCTTCTCTTGCCCCTCTGTGGCGCATGGAGGGTGGAGTGGGGTCCCTCGGGTCCCCCGTAACTCCCTGTATATCTGTATAAATAAATGGGATTTTAATGGAGCCCCACCCCCACCCATGTTGTTATCACTGTGTGATAGTCTGTCCGTCTCCTTTCCTGACCCTCCATTCTCTTCCTCTATTTATTTCACTCTCGTTCTTGGGTTCCACCCTGTGCCCTCAGGCCCCCTTCCAGGTTCCTGTTTATAAGCCCCATTCCCTCTGCCCTGGTCTTGCCTGTGAACCTTGTCTCAATAAACCCTTTGGAGTAAGATGGGCGGCGGTGCTGACTACTGAGGGGACCGGGGACTTGCGGGGAGGAGTAACTGGCTCTGCCAGGGGTGGGTGGAGCTTGGCGAGGGGATGTGATGGGTTGGGGTTTCGTGGTAGGGCGGGGGTGCAGAGAGGGGCCCAGATCTTGGGTGGGGTGTGGGTGGTGGGACGGAAGTGGGGGCAAGGACCGAATCTCCCTGTGCCCCTCCTTTCTGTCCCTAAGCGCTCCCTCCCCAGGGGCTACAGCAGAGCCCTGACTAGCAGATGAAACAATGTGACGGTTCAGCTCCTCATTCCCCCCGCCCCCTGTGTGATGGTTGGTAGTGAGGCCAAAGTGCTAATCCAGAGTACTGAACGCCCCCCTTCTCTCCCTGCCCCACGCCTGGGCCTACATGGAGTGGGAAGGAAGGGAGACCCTGGGACGTGCCATTCCCTTCTCCCTTCTCTGCGGTGGCTGAATCACAGTAGTCGGCTGTGCCCTCAGAGCTCTTCACGTGCCATTTCACTAGGTCCCCACAACCTCAAAAAGGGGAGCGGAGCATTATGCACACGTTACAAAGGACGAGAGATGGAGGCGGGGGCTCGAGGAGCTTACTCAAGGCCCAGCAGGATACGAATCAGAATTTGTATCCAGTCTCTTGTGACTCCCTCTGCTTGCTATGAGGCCTCTTTGCCTACCAGCCAGGGGTCCTTGGGCAAGTCCTGGCACCTCCCTGGGCCTCAGCCTCCCCTGTAAAGTGAGCCTTTCAGTAATGCCCACCTCCTGGCTTATCAAGGGCTGCATCCCAGTGCCCAGAACAGGGCCTGGCTCCTGTCAGGGCCCCATGAACACTTGAGGAAGGAGGAAGGCCTGAGAAGTGCACACTCCTGTTAGGATTTCACCATGGTGGTCGTCTGCTGGTCTGGACAAAGGGCACAGGTGGGCAGATGGCCATCAGGTGAGGCTGACAGGAGCCCAGCTATGGGTACCGTGTGGCCTCATTGCCCCCTCATCCCTCTGGGCTCTGTGCAGCTTCCCCAGGTGGTGGTTTAGGGTTTCGCTCCAGCCTCAGACTTCCTTCCCCAGCCCCAGCCAGCCCCCGGATGTGGTGACAGATTCGCTACTGTGCCGACTTCAGCTACCCCAACAGCTCTTTACCAGGAATGTGGGCTCATCATGAGTTCCTCATCCCCCTACCCAGCCCTGCTGGTCGGGAGTCTAGGCAGCAGTGGCCCATCTCTATTGGGATGCCTCTGGGGCTCAGCCAGGCCTTGGCCCCTCAGTGAAGCCAGTGGGTGGTAGCTACTCGCTTGGCAATCTTGGACAAGTCGTTTTGCCTCTCTGAAGGTTCAGCTTCCTGTATGTAAACTAAATGGTAGCCACTCATTATTAGCTAGGGAGGAGAAATCAAGTCGGAATTGGTCCTGGAAGAGGTGTTTTATGACAGGCCTGGCACATATTGGGGCCTCAATCCATACTTGCTGAAAGACTAAATGAACAAACCCACCCACAAACACCTGAGTGCCTGAGATGCCCACCCCTTTATCTCAGCGCATTATAGCCCCAGTCACCATTACTGAGCTTCTGCTGTGTTGTAGGCACCCTTAAACCATCTAATCTCCACAAAGACCCTCTGGGGTCAGTCCTATTATTGTCCCATCTAAAAGAGAAACAGGCTCAGAGGGGGGAGGTCACCAACCTAAAGTCACACAGAGACAGACATGTGCACACTTCCCCAGGAGAACTAAGTGCTCTCCATCTATGAAGTGGTGTGGATGTGTGGTCCTCCCTGGTCGCTATGGTCTTTCCAGGCACCCCCAGGCTTTTCTTTGGCTCTTCACCCTCCTAAACACTGGGGTGGAGTGGGGAGCTGATGGAAGGAAACTACACCCCTTCTCCACCTGTCCTGTGCCTGACTCTCCGCGCGCGGGTAACCCAGCCCTGGCCCCTGCAGTTTGCTCCTGGCACTTTGGCCAAGGTCGCTGGAGACAGACCTGAGGCAAGGACCTCTGCCCATCTGGAGGTCTCTCGGTCTTCCCACCTGTGTAATGGGCTCGGGAGTGGGGGAAGGGGGCGGGCGTGGTGACGCCCTGGGAAGAGGCAGGCCCGGCCCGGAGAGCGGGCCAGACCTGACACCGCCTCCCACCCTTTCCCCAGCGGTGGGCGCCGGATGCAGGCTAGGCGAGACGGCCCCCTTCCTTAAAGGGCCAGACGCCGCCTCAGCCCCGGCCTCGCGACCTGTGGTGGGGGTGAGGGTGGCTTGCCTCTCCCTCTCCAGCTCAGGGAAAAGTCAGTTTTCCAGACTTGGGTGTGAGGTGGGAAGGAATCAGTCTCGCCTCCCTTCCCCGCATCTCCCACCCCAGGTCCCCAGACCCAGGAGCGGGAGGTGCCGCCCCAACTCGGAGACGCTAAGCCCGCCCTCCTCTTCCGCCCGCAGGCCCTCGTCAGGCTCCGCCCTCTCGACGTCACCGAGGCCGGCACCGATTGGCCGACTGAACTGTCACTCCGGACACTTCCTCCTGGGCCGCAACCGCCGAATTAAACTTTGGAGTGGGAAAAAGAGCCACCGGCGCCCGGCGCCGGACGACCCTCCCTTCCCTCCCACCCCCCGCCACCCCCCTGCCGCCGGTAACACCCCCTTCTCCGCGGCCCCCGACCGAATTTTTCTCCAACTTCCGAGACCCGTGAGATTCCCGCCTTAGCACCCCAGCCCTCGGAATCCCTCTGCCCATTCCCAGGCCCGCCGTCGGATCCCTGGGATCCATTCGATCCCCGACTCAGAGACTCCTGCTCTCCACCCCAAGATCTGGTGAATCCCTCGAGCTCCCTTCTTATATGGATCCTCTTACAGCCACTGGATTCTTGGCCCCACCTGCTCCTTTTCCAATCCCTTCTTTCTCCAGGGAGCCTTTGGATCCTGGGCTCTTCTGATCCCTGTGACCCCGGCTTCCTAGATTTTCTTTTTTGATTTCTTGGAATCTCCCAATCGCTGGGCCGCCCAAACCATTAGATTTCTCCTTTCTGATCGTCTGTGATCCCTTAATCTCTGGGCGGGCGTCTGATCCACGAGATTCCTTTTCTCTAACTTCCCAGGGTCCCACCTCCTCGAGTTCCCTCAACCTGCCAGGATTCTCTTCTCGGATCCCCGGGATCCCCGCGCTCCTACCACCAGCTAACAAGATACCTCGGATCCAGGGAGCTGAGCCTCCCTGCTCAGGCTCCTGCAGCCGGATCCCGGGTGGGCGCCGGGCGGCGGGTCCCGGGCCTCGCCCTATGGCCGCCGCACCCTCCCATCCCGCCGGGCTCCCGGGCTCTCCCGGGCCGGGGTCTCCTCCGCCCTCTGGCAGCTTGGAACTGCAGGCTCCGCCACCGCTGCTGCCCCATGTCCCGGCGCCGGGCTCGGGAGTGTCCTTCCACATCCAGATCGGGCTGACCCGCGAGTTCGTGCTGTTGCCCGCCGCCTCCGAGCTGGCCCACGTGAAGCAGCTGGCTTGCTCCATCGTTGACCAGAAGGTGAGGGCACAGGGTTCCCCTCATCTAGCTTGAGGAGAGGTCTGGAAGAGTGGGGAGGTGCTGGCAGAGGCGATCTCCAGCCCAGTATATAAGGAAGAGGGAGAGAAGGGGGATAAGCCTTGGGCGACTGAGGGGTGGGGATGGGGCATTGGCCCCCAGTTGCCTCCTCACCCCACCACTCCTTTGAGAGAGGCCTGGTCAGGGGTGGGGTGCCCCAGAGGCCTCCCCAAATTGCATGTCCCTGGATGTTGTTGTTTGCTGCAGACAGCATGGAGGAAGGGAGGGACGGGTGAGGTGTAGGAGCCGAGAGGAAGGGGCAGGTGGGAGCAGCAGATGTCGGGGGACCTCCCTGTCCAGGCCTATCCCCGGCCTCCCATTTGGTGGAAACAGTAGAAACTGAAGCCAGGCTGGCCGTGGCGATCAAGTGACATGTGTGGGTGCGGGTGCCCGCAGTAGCTGCCAGGGGCAAGTGAGGTCTCAGAGTCCAATCTCTGCCCTCCCCCAGGCTTGAGCGTGTGTGGAGGGGCAGGTGCGCCTCTTCACAGTCCAGAGGCTCTGAGGCGTCTGTCCCCTCTCCTGATCAGTGTCCCCCGCCACCCCCCGGCTCTAATGCTAGTCTGTTAAAACGAATCTTCCCCAGTCCCACCCCACTCTTCGCTTTGGACACGAGGGTCACTGGGGTTGGGGCCTGGGGGAGCACGGCAAGGGGAAATCAGGTGGGACGCAATGCTGGGATTCTAGAATGTTAAAAGTTAGAATTAAAAAAAAAAATTGGAATAGTGGGCTACTCTACTGTTGGAATTTTGGACTGTAAAAGTGTTAAAATGTTAGAATTCTAAATTGTTGGAATATGCAACTGCTAGGTAACTGAACTCCTCTGCTATTAAAGTGTTCAAACATTAGAACCCGAGGTTGTTGAAATACTAAAACATTAAAATGTTGGAATATTTGATTCCATCGTTGTTAGACTCCTAGAGCATAAAAATGTTAGAATTCTGGAATGCTGGGTCGCTGAAATCCTTTCATGCTAAGATATTCAAATATTAGAATCCTAGTTTGGCAGATTCCTAGAACTTTAAAATATTAGACTACTACTAATCTAGGTTATTAAAATTCTAAAACTTATCATGATAATTTGTTGGAATCTAGAATGTATAATCCTATAATGTGAGCATGCTGGAATCCCAAAATACCTAAATTGTAGAATCTTCTTAGATTCCTGGGAATGAATTCTTTGGGCTGCAGACAAAACATTAGGAACTGGGCCAACTCCCCCATTTTACAGAAGAGGAAACTGAAGCTTAGAGAAAGACCTCCAAGGCAGTCAGGACCCTGGCAGTCCTGGCCACCTGTGGACCCTCTCCCAGCAACAAGAACAGATAGAGCTTCCTTTGCCACCTACCCCAAACCCCAAAACTAGCAGGCCCAGCTCGCACACTCAGCCTGCTCCTTGGGAAAACAGGCTGGGGAGAGGGCGTGATTGTCCCCTGGGTGAAGTTCTTTATCCGATGCTCAAGTCCTCAGCCTACCGCCCCCTCAGGCCTCACCGCAGTTTTATTTTCTGCCCCCCACCCCACCCCGTCCAGGTGTGGTAGGGCCCCTTTCCTTCCTTCCAGTGGCTCCACCTGGGCGGTTTCACTTTCTGTTCTACCAGGTTTCATTTCCTGCCCCGCCTCCCCAAGCTAGGGACCGGGACACCTGGGTCCTTGAGGCATTGGGTGGGGGACACCGTGCCAGTTTCCAACTCCCTTGAGCCCTAGCCTTTCCACACCCCCCTCCCCCCCAAACTAGGAGTCCTAAATCCCCTCCTTCCAGATCGCCCAGCCCCAGTGCTGGGCCTGGAGCCAGGTAACAGGGACAACAATAGTTCCAGGAAGGAAGCTGAGGGTGAGGGGGAGCGGGAGGTGGTAGGGAGATAAGGGAAGGGGTGCTCACTCAGCCCTACCCCCCTCCATCTCCAGAAGATTCTAGGTGCCCACGCTCCCAGAGCCACTCTCTCAAACTCTGGCCAGCGCTCACTCCCAGCACACCTGGGGCCCTGGCACCCTGCCCGGCTCAGCTCGAGCTGGGCTTGGGAGGGAGCGGGCAGGAAGCGAGGGGCTGCGGGGTCTCTGAGTTTCCGGGGGAAACAGCCGGCCCTGCCCTGGGAGGGTTCCAGACCGCTGCTTTGAGCTTTTCCGTCACCACCTCCTTCTCCCGCTCCTCAGTTCCCCGAGTGTGGCTTCTATGGCCTTTACGACAAGATCCTGCTCTTCAAACATGACCCCACGTCGGCCAACCTCCTGCAGTTGGTGCGCTCTGCCGGAGACATCCAGGAGGGCGACCTGGTGGAGGTGGTACTGTCGGGTGAGAGGCCGAGGCAGGCCTAGGGGCGGAGCCTCGAGTGGGGGCGGGGCATCGGGAGGAGGGGGAGGGGAGGTGGGCCCAGAAACTTAGTTCTTAAAGTTAGGGACCAGCGGTTCTCAGCCTTGGCTGCAAATTAGAATCACTGCGGGAGCTTTTTACAAACCACCGCTACGGAATGGGTAGGTGTGGTGCCTGCACATTGTGGAATTCGCACCGCACTGAACATAAACCATCCCCGGCAACGTGGATGAATCTCACACCTAATGCTGAGGGACAGAAGCTAGACATCAGACTACATATTGTATCATTCCATTTACGAAGCACAAAGACAATTACGCTATTTTGTTAGAAGCCAAGAGAGTGGGTACCTTTTTGGCAGCTGGAGTTGGGTGGGGGGGCACAATGGTTTAAACTTCCGTTTATCCATCAGGATGCTGTTGACATGGGCGTGTACAGTTTGACAATTCATTGAGCTGTGCATTTCTGATATGTCCTTTCGTAGACCTACGTTACACTTTGATGTAAAGTTAAAAATGTTTTGCTGCCTGTGCCTCCTCCCAATGAAATGCTAAATTAAATCAGACTCTGCAGCGTGAGATGAAACCCGGATACCTGTATTTTCAGCCAAAATCTAGTCCACCCGCTGGCCATTCCCATTTGATGGGTGGGCAAGCTCTCAGCACTTAGAGGACTCTTTAGCCCTTGGTTCCTTCAGGAGGGTAGGGTAGGGGGGTAGGAGGTAACTTACTCATGGCTGTATGTCCTCTCCTGCCCCCCACCCCCACCCGGAGTACTGCAATGCTCCGTAAAATTTGTTGGATGGATGGATGGATGACAATTAGAAGTTTGGATTAACGGGACTTCCCTGGTGGCGCAGTGGTTAACAATCCTCCTGCCAGTGCAGGGGACACCGGTTCGATCCCTGGTCCGGGAAGATCCCACATGCCGCAGAGCAACTAAGCCCATGCGTCACAACTACTGAGCCTGCGCTCTAGAGCCCGTGAGCCATAACTACTGAGCCCACGTGCCGCAACTACTGAAACCTGGGTGCCTAGAGCCCGTGCTCCACAACAAGGAAACCACCGCAATGAGAAGCCCGCGCACCGCAACAAAGAGTAGCCCCCTCTTGCCTCAACTAGAGGAAGCCCACGTGCAGCAACGAAGGCCCAACGCAGCCAAAAAATAAATTATAAATAAATAAAGAGCATAAATCATTAAAAAAAGGAGAAGTTTGGATTTATGTCCCTCATATAGGCTTGCCACCCTTGGATTTTTATCTTCATCCTGGTCTCTCCCCAAATCCAAGTCTTGTTCGTGCAGCTGTCTCCCTGACGCTTTTACTCGGCAGCTCCAGGCCTCTCAGATACAGCCTGTCCAAGACAGAAATCTTGATTTCGCCCTTCTAAACCTGCTCTTCCCACAGTATTCTCCAGCTTGGTGAAGGGTATCACCATTCACCCAGGTGCTCATGCCCCAAACTTTGGGCCATCCCTGGCTCCTCTTTTTCTCTCACCCCTTCACTTGGTCCATCCTCAAACCTACTGGTCTCACCCATCCTGAATCTATTTCTTGCCTCCCTCCACTGATCCAAGCCGCCATCACCTCCTGCCTAGACTATTGCAGTAGCACCTAAGTCAGCTCATGACACTCCACTGCTCAGAATCCTCCCCTTACTCTGCATTACCCTCGGAACAAAATGCAAACTCCTCAACGTGGCCTCAAGGCTGTCCATGACCTGGGCCCTGCCAATTCCCGAAATTCATCTCTTAACACTGTCCTTCTTACTTTCTTTGTTCCAACCATCTTGTCTGCCCTCTGTCCCTTGAAGAAATCAAGCTCCCTCCCACCTCAGGGCCTTTGCACTTGCTGTCCTTCTCCCCCACCCCCGACCCTGTCCTGTCTTCTCATAGCTAGCACCTTCTTGTTATTTGGATCTCAGCTTAAATGCCATTTCCTCATTGTCAGAAATATCCTTGTTTGTTTGTTGTTTTATGTATCTTTTTCCTCTCCTCAAAAGAATGTCAGATCTCTGAGAGTGGTGAAACTCTCTTGTTCAGAGCTTTATCCTGCATGTGTAAACAGTGCTTGGCACATAGAACAGAGTCCCCTCTCCATTGCATAATACTAAGAAAAATAGCTTAATATTAGACAGAAATTGGGGGGGATGGGGGTGGGGAGAGGAACAAGATTTAGTCCAAAAATGAAACTTTAAAATAATAGCTAACATTTATTGAGCATTTTCTCTGAGCCAGGTACTTTTTTAAGAGCTTTCCGGGAATTCCCTGATGGTTCAGTGGTTAAGACTCCGTGCTCTCACTGCTGAGGGCCCCGTTTCAATCCCTGGTCGGGGAACTAAAATCCCATAAGCCGCGTCGCGTGGCCAAAAAAAAAAAAAGCTTTCCATATATTCATTTAACCCATAAAAAAGAACCATAGGGACTTCCCTGATGGTGCAGTGGTTAAGAATCCGCTTGCCAAAGCAGGGGACACGGGTTCGAGCCCTGGTCCGGGAAGATCCCACATGCTGCAGAGCAACTGAGCCCTCGAGCCACAACTGTTGAGCCCGCGGGCCTAAAGCCCGTCCTCCGCAAAAAGAGAAGTCACTGCAATGAGAAGCCCGCGCACTGCAACGAAGAGTAGCCCCCGCCCGCCGCAACTAGAGAAAGCCCGCGTGCAGCAATGAAGACCCAACTCAGCCAAAAATTAAAATAAATTAATTAGTTTTCAAAAATAGAAATAAAAATAGTGTAAGCGGAACATTCATCAAAATAAATTTTAAAAAAAGAACTATAAGGCGATACTATTATGATACTGGGCGTGTTCTTCCCTAGACACCTGCATGGTCCAGACCCTTACCTTTTTCAGGTCTTTTGTCTTTTTTTTTTTTTTTTTGGCAGGCGGATTCTTAACCACTGTGCCACCAGAGAAGCCCTATCTGTGTTTTTTTAATTAAAAATTTTTTAATTGTGATAAAATATATGCAACATAAAATTACCATCTTAACCATATTCAAAGTCTAGTGTTCAGTAGAGTTAATTACATTCACAATGTTGTGTAACCGACCTCCAGAACTGTTTTCATCTTGCAAAACTGGAAATCTGTGCCCATTAAACAATTCCCCATTCCCCCTCCCCGGTCCCTGGCATAGGCACATAGGTGTTTTGGCCAATGGTGGAGCTGGGATTTGAACCCAGGTCGAATGAAATGTAGGATGCGAGTAAATGATTGAAGGAAAGATCAAACATTGCAGTTGAGAGGGCTGTGTGAAACCTGGGAATGCGGAGGGTGAAATGGCCACCGCTGGTCCCGACTCAACCATCCGCACCTCCCTGCTGCCTGCAGCTTCGGCCACCTTCGAGGACTTCCAGATCCGCCCGCACGCCCTCACGGTGC
The DNA here is from genome assembly GCF_008692025.1 of Phocoena sinus. Taxonomy (NCBI): domain Eukaryota; kingdom Metazoa; phylum Chordata; class Mammalia; order Artiodactyla; family Phocoenidae; genus Phocoena; species Phocoena sinus. Next base: position 8,714,504 of record NC_045781.1, read on the forward strand.
ACTCCTACCGAGCGCCTGCCTTCTGCGACCACTGCGGAGAGATGCTCTTCGGCTTAGTGCGCCAGGGCCTCAAGTGTGAAGGTGAGAGGCGGAGGGGCTGGAGGCGGGGCCAGGAGGTAGGGTGTGGGCGTGAGGGCGGGGCCGGGATGGAGCTCAGGGCCAGGAGGTGGGGCCTAAGAGGTGGGGTTCGGAGGGAGAGGTGAGCGCCCAGAGGCAGGGCTTGGGGGAGGAACTGGAGGTGGGAGCAGGAGGCGGAGCTTGGGTGGAGGGCGGGGTCTGGGTGGGGCTCCATTTGGGGGTGGGGACTGGGAGGTGGAGCTCCGAGGGAGTGGTAAGGGGCAGAGCTTTGGGGGAGAACAGGGGTGATGGGGAAGAGGGCGGAGCCTATATCAGTCAGGGATCAACAGGAGAAACGGAGCCTGTAGGGAGGCATATGTTAAGGGATTTTTGGAAGGAATTGGCTTACAAGATTGTGGGCGCTGGCCACTCTGAAATCCGCAGGGCGGGTCGTCAGGGAGAACAGGCAGGAGATGAAGCTGCTCTCCAGCTCGGAAATCTCAGCTCGGCTCTTTAAGCCTTTCAACTGACTGAAACAGGCCCACCCAGATTAACTAGGATGATCTCCGTCACTTAAAGTCAACTGATTGTGGACTTGAATCACATCTCCAGATACCTTCGCAGCAACACGCAGATTATCGTTTGAATAACTGGGGATAAAGCTGACTATCAGAGTCCACCTGTTGGCGACTCAGCACTTCCGTCTGCTAGGGCTGTCCTAACAAAAGATCACGGGCTGGGTGGCGTAAACAAGATCTGGGTTCTGACAAGATATGGTTCCTGGTGAGGGCTCTCTTCCTAGCTTGCAGATGGCCACCATCTCCTCCTGTGCTCACATAGCACGTGGAGAGAGAGCGATTTTTCATGTCTCCTCCGTTTATAAGGACCCCAATCCCACCGATCAGGGCCCCATCCTTATGGCCTCATTTAACCTTAATTACCTCCTTAAAGGCCCCATCTCCAAATACAGTCACATTGAAGATTAGGGCTTCAACATATGAATTTGGGGAGAACACAAACATTCAGTCTATAACAGGCACCCAAACACGTCTCCCTAAATCATACTTAAAAAAAATAAAGGAACACAGTGTGTTCCTTTGAGACAGGATGTCTCAAGGTTAAGCCCAAGTGTCAGGATCCACAGGTTCACTGTTCCCGTCTTTGATGCTTCTGAGGGGGAATGCTGAGAGCACGCCTGCCCTGCAGAGGAAGGCCGCACACCCGCCTTGGCTCTGCTCTACACACAGCAGATGAAGACCATCCATTATATGATGACGACCTGCATCTCCATTGTTGTTCAGTGTGCTCCACTGTTAGAGGCGTATTCTCAGATGTTCCGTTGCCTAAGGATCTCCAGCTTTGTGGCTATCATGCTCCTATAGAAATCCGGAGTCCCTGATACCTTGTGTTCCAGATGACCCACAGCATCGACTAGGATTGTTATCATGCAGCCCTAAATATACTTGTGGAGGACTTCCCTGGTGGTCCAGTGGTTAAGACTTTGTGCTTCCACTGCAGGGGGTGCGGGTTCAATCCCTGGTCAGGGAACTAAGATCCCCACATGCCTCACGGCACGGAAAAAAAAAAAAAGTTAAATATACTTGGGGCGTTATTTAAGGACTCTAGGGATAATAGCTGTATCAGGCCTGCAAAACACCAATTTACTGCATTCAAAGCTGCTGTCAATATTGCCATTGTCCACATGCCATATCCGACTCTTGAAGTCTTGGTTCATGTAACTGTTGTCATGGAGCAACCCTGGTATCACCAAGTTCTAATGGCCATTCTCCGAATGGACTTCATCGGCCCAGCATCACAGATGATGGTCCAAGTTCATAGGGTTCCAATACTTTATGCCTGTACTTTATGCCATGGACGCCTTCCTACGGGAGTTTGATTCTACCTTGATACTCATAACAGGAACCATAGATGAGATTCTGGAATTCTGTGAAGCGTGTGAGTGATTAAAGGCCAAAACCGGGATATGGTTCCTGTGTGCAACTTGCCACCCTGAAACTCTCCTCGTAGCACCAACAGCAGTCCCCAAGCTTGCCTCCGCAGCATGACATTATGCATTTGAGACAGTGCCTCTGATGAGGAATTGCCGTGCAGGAAAGGCTATGAGAGGCTGGCTGCCAGAAGACAATCTTCATAAAATGTCCGAAGGAAGCTTCCAAAGGCTGGAGGAACATTCTTTACTCCAGAAAGAGATCCTGGAATCACCAGAGATGTATGGAGAAGCGTTCAGGAAGTCCAGTAGGAAATGACAAGCTGAGCCTGACTCTTTCGTGGTCAAGGATTAAAAATAGAAAAGAAAAGAAAGAACAAAGTCACACTTCCACATGATATGATACAACCATCCCGAGTACAACTGAAAAATGCTCTCTTTCCCCATAAGACGACGTCCTTGTGTGATATTCCGTCTTCTCCTTTGATATCCCGTAACAAATATCACGGTATAAAGTTAATTATTATTAATATCTTATGTTAGATGATAAGGGGGTAGAAGAGGGAAGAAAACAAAAATATTTGGTGTATGCACATATTCATAACAAAGTGAGGAAGAAATACTATGACTGTCCTCACGGCTGCAACTGGTCACGTGGCTGTGGCTTCCTTCTCTTCCTTCTCCACTGCCTGGTCCATATTCCCTTTGCCCTCAGCCAGCACCTCACCTGCTCATGGTATTTTGTCTGTTGGGGTGGCCCAAAACTTTATTCCTGTTTTTTTTTTTTTTTTTTTGCCTCACCGAGTGGCTTGTGGGATCTCAATTCCCCGACCAGAGATTACTGAACCCGCGCCCTAGGCAGTGAAAGCGCGGAGTCTTAACCACTGGACCGTCAGGGAGTTCCCCAAACCTTTATTCCTGAAGGCTCTCAGCCATTAGCAGTTCTGCCTGAATTGGGTTTTGTAGTTTTCCGCTGACGTTAATTACACTAGGAAGAGGCATCCTGAGGGACCTGCTGTGTTCCAGATCCTCAGAAAAGGAGAAGGTGGCAAAGGGCGGGGAGGGGCGCGTGGTGGTGGGAGCTGAGCTTTAGTGCCCAGGTCAGGTGGAGGCTATGTCTCTGACCGTCGGGCGCCCCACACAGGCTGCGGACTGAACTACCACAAACGCTGCGCCTTCAGCATCCCCAACAACTGCAGTGGGGCCCGCAAGCGACGCCTATCGTCCACGTCTCTGGCCAGTGGCCATTCGGTGCGCCTCGGCACCTCTGAGTCCCTGCTCAGCATGGCTGATGAGCTGGTGAGCAGCTGGGGGAGTGGGGAGGGGTGGGGAGGGGTGGTGGTTGGGGGTTGATGAGGTCCAGGCGCAGGGACGATGCGCTGAGGTGTCCCTTTCCACCTTGTCATCTGATAGAGCCGTAGCACCACCGAGCTCATCCCTCGCCGCCCCCCGTCCTCGTCCTCCTCATCTTCTGTCTCATCCTACACCGGTCGCCCGATCGAGCTGGACAAGATGCTGCTGTCCAAGGTCAAGGTGCCACACACCTTCCTCATCCACAGCTATACGCGGCCCACCGTCTGCCAGGCTTGCAAGAAACTGCTCAAGGGCCTCTTTCGCCAGGGCCTGCAGTGCAAAGGTCAGCGGGGGCCCCCCACGTTGGGGGGTGGCGAGGGACAGAGTCAGAACACCCCCCATCACACAGACACACTGAGGCTTAGGATCTCAGCTGGGCTTGTGGCAGGAAACAAAAATCTCTGTTCTGATCCTTAGAAGCACAGGGCCTTGGAAAGGAAGTGCCCTGAATCCTGAAGTTCTAGAACCTTTGGAATTCTGGAATCCTAGAACCTCAGTCATTAGAAACTTGGAATCCTAGCACCTAAGAAATCTAGATTCATATGATACTTAGCATGGAATTCTAAAACCTTAGAACTTGAGAATTCTTGAATCAGAGAACCTTAGAAACATAAGTTTCAAGAATTCTAGATCATAGGATTCAGCAAAAAGAATCATAGAACTTTAGATTCATAAATATTAGAACTATCAAATTATAGATTCTCAGAATGTTAGAACATTAAAACCATAGGAATTGAGAAGAATAGAAACCTAGAAGCAAAACATTTGAGTCTTAGAAGTCTAGAATCATATAGCCTTGGAACCATCAAATTCTGGAGTCCTAGAAATCTAAGATCCCAGAACTTTGAACGATCAAATTCTGAAATACCAGACATCTAGATCCATAAAAAGGTTAGAGCCATCCAATTCTAGAATTCATCAGAACAATCAAATTCTAGAATCTTAGATGTCTACAGCTAAAGAACCATAGAAACATTAAGTTCTAGATTCCTGGGTGTACAGAACCCAAGAACTTTGGAACTATCAGATTCTACAGGCTTAGAAGTCTAGAATCATAGAACTGTAGAGTCACCGAATTCTAGAGTTTAGATACATAAAACCTTAAAACCTCAGACATCAAAGCATCTTAGCAGTCTAGAACTGTAGAACTGTAGAAGCACAGATGTGTAGAGTTCTAGAAACTTGGACATCAAACTCTGCAGTCTTAGAAATCTAGAATCATAAGGACCTTAGCAAAATAAGTTTTCATAGAATTCCAGGATCTTTGATGTATAGCAGCCCAGAACCTCGGAGTCTTCAAACTTCTCAACCAAACAATGGTTCTCAACCAAGGACAGTTTTGCCCAAGGGGGGATGTTTGGCAATGTCTGGAAACATTTTTGTTTGTCATATGGGGCCGGTGCTACTGGCATCAGATGGGTAGAGATCAGGGATGCTGCTAAAAATCCTATGATGTTCAGAACAACCTGCCACAACAAGGAATTTTCCAGCCCAAAATGTTCATAGTGCCAAAGGTTGAGAAACCCCGCCCTCAAAAGCCTGAAGTCTAGAATCATAGAATGTTACATGCGATTACACTCTATAATTGTAGAAATCTAGGGTGACGGATATCTACACTGTTAGAACTTTAGACCCTTAGAGTGCTAGGGCTATCAAGCCACGGACACTTCATCTGGCCCTCTTCTATTTAATCAAGCCTCTCCATAGTTGGGGACTGTGGCTTAAAGGAGGGATGACCAGGGAAGGGTCATTTAGCTTTCCTGCCCCAAAAAGCAATAGCAAACTCTTTTGAGACTGGGGGCTAGGGGTCAAGGGTCAACCCTTAGAGGTGACCTCTCTTCCCCCTCCCACCCGACCCCATGTTCCCTGTCCTCCTGCCAGATTGCAAGTTCAACTGTCACAAACGCTGCGCCACCCGAGTCCCTAATGACTGTTTGGGGGAGGCACTCATCAACGGAGGTAAGAGGCTGGGGGCTGAGCGGGAAAGGGCAGCAGGACTGTGTGGAGGTCCCTCTGATGCCCCTGTCCTCCCAGATGTGTCGATGGAGGAGGCCACTGATTTCAGCGAGGCTGACAAGAGCTCCCTCATGGATGAGTCAGATGACTCGGGTTTCGTCCCGGGCTCCCACTCAGAAAATGCTCTCCATGCCAGCGAGGAGGAGGAAGGCGAGGGAGGCAAGGCCCAGAGGTACCCGGGGCCCTCTCCAGCGAAGGCCGTTCTCCGTCCCTGCAATGGGTTGACATCACTCCATTCTTATAAATTTCCCAGGTTCCTGAGGCGAACTTTTTCAAGCATCCGAACTTTATTTTTTTAACCTAAACTTTTTTCCTGATTTACATTTTTAACAAGTTTTAATGGAAGCCTATTTTAACTTAAATTGTTTTTCTTTTATTGGAACTGGTAATACAGTCACTCAAAACATATACAGTCAACCCCTCCCACTTCCCTGCCTCTCAGCTGCCCAGCCCCTCTGCCCAGAGGATGCCACTGGGATTAGGTTCTGGTGGGTCCTTCCAGAAACAGTCCATATGGCAAAGTGACAGTACAAAGAGTGAGTGAGAATATGGACTCTGGAACCAGACTGCTGTATGGCCTTAGGCAAGAGATTAACCTCTCTGGGCCTCAGTTTTCTCATCAGTAAAATGGGGATAAAGTAGTACCTACCGTATAGGGTTGTTGCGAGAATGAAATGAATTAATGTAAATCAAGTATGTAAAACAGTACCTGGTATACAGTGTTAGTTTAACTCTTATCCCAGAGCCCTAAATCTTAAAAAGGAAGGGAAAATATCCATTTTCTTTCAACCATTTTGGCCTTGGATTGATTTGTATGGCCTTAAACAAGTCCCTTCTCCTTTTGGTGCCTCAGTCTTCCCATCTGTAAAATGGGGAAAGGAAAATATCCCCAACGAACTGACAAGCAGTGGCTTTCTTCTGGCATGGAAGCTCTGAAAAATAATAACTTTTACTTAATTACACATTTCAAGTTAGAAATGGAATTAATCTTCAGCTTCACTAGAATGTGAGTTCAATTGCTCGAGGGCAAGGATATTTATCCGCCTCCCAAGTGCCTAGGACAAGGCCTGGCTTTCTCCATGGATGACTGTTTATTGAGGTGGCAGGAAAGCAGCAGGGCTAAAAGCACAGGGCACTGGAGGCTGAGAGATGGATCCCAGCTCCATCACTTAAACTGCTGGTCCTTTCTCTGCCTGCCTCAGTTTCCTCCTGGGGACTGGGGACGTGCCTTACAGATTGTGCAAATTCTATTTGATCATGCAGGGAAAGTGCTTGCCAGGTTATAAGTGCTCAGAAAATGGAAAAGGAGTTCTCCCTAGTATTTAAATCTTGAAACTCTAAAGTGGGAAGGGTGAGAGATGATCCATTTGGAGGTATGAGAAGAAAATATTTGCATTTCCATTTCTCTATTTTTAATCTCATCCTTTGAACCTTTTCACTTTTTTTTATATGTTTTAGAAAAAATATTTTTTAATTGAAGTATGGTTGATTTACAGTGTTGTGTTAGTTTCAAGTGTACAGCAAAGTGATTCAGTATATATATATATATATATATATATATATATATATATATATAGAGAGAGAGAGAGAGAGAGAGAGAGAGAGAGAGAGAGAGAGAGAGAGAGAGAATAATATATGTATTCTTTTTCAGATTCTTTTCCGTTATAGGTTATTATAAGATACTGATAACTGCTATCAAAAATAAAATTAAAAAGGAAATGAGAGGGGATAGAAAATGGGGACATGCTATCTTACTTAGGGTCGTTAAAGGGGTCCTCTGTGAGGAAATGTTGTAGCTTTAAAGAGGTCTGAGGGAGGGGAGGGAAGGAGTGGTGTGGAAGATATCTGGGGGAAGAGGCTACCAAGCAGAGGGAACAGCAAGTGCAAAGGCCCTGAGGTAGAATCAAGAATGTTGCAGGAGTAGCAAGGAACCTGGGATGGCCGAAGCAGGGAGAGTGATGGTAAGAGGAGGGGAAGTGAAGCCAGAGAGGGGACGGGTATTCAGGTCACAGTGATCACTGAGAGTTTCTTACTAGTGCCACCCAGCCCTAGCCACCTGGAACCTCAGAATCCCTTTCTCCCAGGTCTTTCCTGGGAGTGTTTAGTAACAGAATCATAGGCTATCAGAGTTGGACCTTGAAGGACTTGGGAGGGGAGGGCTGTTGGGAGAGGCAGCCTATTTCACAGATGAGGAAACCGAGTCTCAGAGAGGCAAAGAGAAGTGGCCAAGGCCTCTCAATTCCAGGTCTAGCGCAGGGATCAAGAGGATGTTGGTTCTGAAGTTGGGCAAGTCACTTAATTTCTCTCAGCCTTCATTTCCTCACTGTCATAATAGCACGTGCACAGATGAGAGAAATGAGGCACAGAGAGGTTGAGTCACTTGCCCAATGTCACACAGCTGGCTCCACAATCAATGGGCTCAGTACTAATTAGCACTTATTGGAGGCCCACTGTGTGCCAAGTACTATGCTAAACTCCTAAGAAAGGCTTCACTTCTCACAGCCACCCCTTTGGGTGGAGAAACTGAGGCACGAAGTGGTTAGGTAATTTGCCAGGCAGCCTGGCTTCGGAACGCAGCCTCTTAATGTGGGCCTCTCGAGTCCCCTTCCTCATTATGGGAAATCTGGAAACCACAAAGGAAAAAAGTGTGGCCAAAAAACCCCCTGGCTGCCCAGAGATGCACCCCCCCACCCCCCAACCCCCGGCCCCGAACAGGCCCCTACCACCACCCGCCGCGGCCCCAGGCACTACTGCTATTTTCTGCTTGTAACCTCTCATCCCTTCCTCTCCCCCACCCTCAGCTCCCTGGGGTACATCCCCCTAATGAGGGTGGTGCAGTCAGTGCGACACACAACACGGAAATCCAGCACGACGCTACGTGAGGGTTGGGTGGTTCATTACAGCAACAAGGACACGCTGGTGAGTGGGTGGGGCGGGTGGGGCTAGAGTTGGGGAGAGCGGGGGTTTGAGGGGGCGGAGCCGGTTGGGGTTTGGAGTGGGCGGGGTCATGCTGAAGGCTGAGATACAATTAGAGGGGTGGCTATAGGGATGAAGGGGGAGGGACAGGATTTAGGGGAGGGGCGGGACTAACGCAAGGTCAGGGGCGGGGCGGGGCTAGAATTAGGGGCGGGGGTTGGCTGGGATTAGAGTCAGAGCCCTAGCAGCATGTGGGGCGGACAACCTCAGTCTCTCAAGCACCTCTCCCGACAGAGGAAGCGGCACTATTGGCGCCTGGATTGCAAGTGCATCACGCTCTTCCAGAACCACACGACCAACAGATACTACAAGGTGGGCCTTCTGGCTCCCAGATCCCCCAGACCTCTCCTCTTTGTCCACTATCTTCTCCCCTCCTCTCCCAGTTGCTTCAGGCAAACACCTGCGAATCACACTCTCTGCCCACCCCTGCTTGCCCGCTTCCATCCCATCAGCAAGTGTCGCCCACCTGGATGCCCTCCCCCGTGTTTGATCTCAGCTCCATCACTTTCCAGCTGGGGGATCCAAGCAAGTTACCTCACCTCTCTGCACCCCACGTGTCTCACCTGTAAAAGGCCTCAAAGAATAGTCCTCGCCTCAGGGCTGATGCCAGAATTCAAAGAGATAATCTAGGTGGAGCAATTAGTTTAGGGCCAGGCGTGTGTTAAGCTCCGTTAAACTCCCAGTAACTATAAGTGTGTTATCATTATAGCTTTATAATTAATTTATTGAATTCTTTCTTTGTGTTCATTCATTGTGTGCCTCCCATGCCAGCGCTGCATTCCAGCCAGTCTCCTCCACGGTCCTTCTTCTGCCCTTGTCCTCAGTCTTTTCCCACGCAGCAGCCAGAGGAGTCCATTAAAACCATCACAAGCTTCCAATGGCTCCCACTGCCCTTGGAATAAAACCCAGACACCTCGCTGTTTACCTACTCTGGAGCATCTTCCTTACCCTTCCCATGGCTGCTTCCTTCTTATCCTTCCCGTCTTCCTCAAGCCACTTTATCTAAAATACCATCCCCACCACAACGTCTCTGTCTCCTAGTTTTATTGGCTACATAAGTCTGTCTCTCTTTCTCACTCTTTCCTTCTTTTCATCCTCCCTTCCTTTGTCTTTCAACACTTTTCAAAGCACACTCTTTTTCCTCCCCATAGACACTGTACGCTCTCTCCTCCCAGGGTCCCCTCTGCCTCCTTCCTGGTCTCCTATGTCAGTCCCATCCTCTCCCATCCACCCTCCACACACAGCCAGAGAGAACTACTCCCCACCTTGCACTAAACCCTTCTGTGGCTCCCCAAGGCCCTGGAGACAAAGCTCAGGCCCCTCCCTGTGGCCCATGAGGCCCATGAGGCCTGGCCCTAGCCTGATTTCATTTATTTATTTATTTATTTTATTTTTATCCTTTATTAGTTCATCAAACATGGCATGCCTACTGTGTGCCAGGCACCATCCATGTAATGGGGATACGACATGTTCCTTGAACACAAGCCTTTTCTACCTCAGGACCTTTGCACATGCTCCACCCACTCCTCCACCAGCCGGCCTCTTCTTACCTTTCCGATCTCTGCTTCAATGTAACTTCCACCAGGAGGCCTTTCCTGACCCCTCCATGCAAACCAGCCCCTTCTGCAATGACACTGGGTTCTGTGTGCTCACCTGAGTAAGTGGAGAGCCCCAGGGTCAGCCTGGAGCCCTCACGGGTGCTGGCTCTGTGTCCTGCCAGGAAATTCCACTGTCTGAAATCCTCGCCGTGGAGCCTGCCCAGAACTTCAGCCTTGTGCCACCAGGCACCAACCCACACTGCTTCGAGATTGTCACTGCCAACACCACCTACTTTGTGGGCGAAACCCCTGGCGGGGCCCCAGGGGGGCCCAGCGGGCAGGGGGCCGAGACTGCCCGGGGCTGGGAAACAGCCATCCGCCAGGCCCTGATGCCTGTCATCCTCCAGGATGCACCCAGTGCCCCAGGCCATGTGCCCCACAGTAAGTCCCCCACCCTGGGTCCCTGGGAGGATGGGTCTTGGAGGGCTTGGGTGGGATCCTGGAGAAGGGAAGAGCCAGGGAATGTCAGAGTGGAGAATGTAGCTTCTGGACTCAGCAGGCCTGGGTCTAAATCATTAAGCCCTAGACCTAACGCACAGTCTTGGGCATGTTACTTTCCCTTTCTGAGTCTTTTCCCAGGGGTGCCAACTCCGCCAAACTGTGAGTTCAGACTTTTTGATTCATGCTCCTTTGTGCCTGGCCTGTGCTGGATAATGCTGGGGGCACCGCTATGACCAAGACAGCTCAGGACCTGCCTTCCTGGTCCAGTAGGGAAGACAGACCTGTTCCCAGACAGTGATGACTCAGAGTGGGCAGGGCTGGGATAGGGCAGCCAGAGGGCTGTGGGAGCTCAGAGGGGGTGACTAACCCAGCCTGGGTGTCCCGGAGGGCTTCCTGAAGGAGGCAACATGTGAGCTAAGACCTGGAGGTTGAAGAGGGGTGGAATGAAGGGAAAGGAAGTGGGAAATCCTTTCACGCAGAGGCAAAGGATGATCAGGGAGTCCCAGGTTCCCGCCTTATGGAGCTCATAGTCGAGGGTGAGTAACAGACATTCATCAAGCCGTCCTGGATGAAAGACAAGTGGGACGTAGAACATGTGCTAAAGGAATCTGACATGGCCCCAGGAGTAACATTTGAGCTGAGAGATGAGGAGGATTTAACTAAGTCCACAACGAGGGAAAGACCATTCCTGGCAGAGGAAACAGCAAATGCAAAGGCCCAGAGATAGGAGAGAACTTGCTGTATCGGAGGCCCAGCAAGGAGGCCAGCACGTCGGGAATACACACAAACTCTGCTTGTTTTAAGGGCCTCGGCCTTCCTCCTCAGGGCACTGGGGGGCCATGGCAGGGTTTTGAGCAGGGGAAGGATGGAGTCAGGTTTGTGCTTCAGCAAGAGCCCTCTGGCTTCCTTATGGAGGGAGAATAGGAGAGGGCAGAACAGGGCAGGGAGACCAGGGAGGAGGCTGAGGGGCGAGGGCCGGATGTTCCTCAGGGAGGGGACAGATGTTCAAATGGCAGAAGGATCAAGACTTTGGAAATGTCTGACCTTGGTTGGATCAGTAGTGGGGCAAATGCAGGGGAAGATGCTGGAGTCAGTTTGGAGTTTCCCACTGAGCCTCAGTTTCCTCCTCTGTAAAATGGGATCACCGCTTGGTGCTGAGATCACAGAGTGAAATGCTCTGTGAACTCATTCATGGCCTCACTTTTTGAGCTCCTGTCTCGTTTCCTCCTCTCACTGGCCCTAGGAGAGAGGTCTTTTTATGGTTTCCATTCTTCCAGAGGAGGAAACTGAGGTTCTTAGTGGACAAGTCAGCCAGTAGCCTGACTACTGGCTCCAGAGGGTGGAGTTATGGGTGAACATGATCTTGAGCCTGGGGTCCCCTCACCTCCGCCTCCCCCTCTCCCCAGGACAAGCTTCTCTGAGCATCTCTGTGTCTAACAGCCAGATCCAAGAGAATGTGGTGAGACCCTGCCCGCATCCCACAGCCCAGAGGATGTGTTCCCCCTCCCACTCCCAAACAGCCTCCAAGCTCTCCCACCCTCCTAGTCTCCTTGACCTCCCCATCTCCATTTGCACCCCTGACCCTCCCTGTCCCCACCCTGCAGGACATTGCCACTGTCTACCAGATCTTCCCGGATGAGGTGCTGGGCTCGGGCCAGTTTGGAGTGGTCTATGGCGGTAAGGATGCCTCAAGAGCTGACCCAGAAAGGGGTCTTGAGCCCAGACCTTCCCTGTGATTGCCTGCATGCTCACCACTTTTTCTAGCTGATTAGAAAGCTAGATCCTGGGGGCAGATGGTTGCAGGCTCGCCTTTTCTCACTGGGAAAGGCCAATGACTTTTCTCCCGTTATTAATAGGGAAGGTAAACTCTATGCTGATTGGCCACAGAGCTAGATGGCTAGATTCTGATTGGTTATATATCTAGTTTCCCATGTTATAGATTCCCCTCCTCGGAGCTCTGTCTTTACTTTCCACCTTTATTCCCAGGGCCCCCCACCCGTCGCATCTCTCCTGGGGACCCCTCAGAGCCCCCATGATGGCCTTTCATCCACCTCTGCCCAATTCCGGCTGTGTCCCTCTGGTGGGGCCTTCCTCTTGCCAGGACTGGAAGGTTCTGCTCCCCTCATCCCCCATCTCCCCTACCCCCTGCCCAGGAAAGCACCGGAAGACAGGCCGGGACGTGGCAGTAAAGGTCATCGACAAACTGCGTTTCCCCACCAAGCAGGAGAGCCAACTCCGGAACGAAGTAGCCATTCTGCAGGTGACCCCTGAGATCTGTGGTCCAGCTCTGCCCCCCTCCCCACCCAGGAAGGGCCTTCCCTTCCCACTTCCTCCTTTGCCCCCTTGCCACTTCCTCCAGTCTGGGGATAGTCAGGGAAGGCTTCCTAGCGGAGGCACCATGCATGTTGAGACTGAAGGGGTAGAGACGGTATTCTGAGCAGAGGGACCAACCCGTGCAAAGGTCCAGAGGTGAGAGGGAACACGAAGTCTTCTAGGAACTAGAAGGAGGTCAAGGTTACTAGATGGTTTATGTGAAGAAAGGTGGTGGGTGGTGAGGCTAGGGGGGAGGCTGGGGGTCACACCCTATGGGCTTTCTCCTGAGGGTGCTGGGGAGCCATGGAAGGATTTTGAGCAAGGAAGGGACAGGGTCAGATGTGAACTTTTGAAAGATCCCTCTGGCTGCTATTGGAGGGTAGGGGGAAAAGGTGTGGGGCTGGAACCTGGACCCCAGGGAGGAGGCTGGGTGGGGACCTGGGTGGGAGAGATGGGGTTCAGCTAGGCAAGGGCTGGGGAAGGGAAGGAGGGCAGGGATTTAAAAGATGCAGATGTACAAAGCTCATTCCCATTTCTCCACGCTCCCCTTCTCTTGTTCCCACAACCCTGGACCTTCACCAGAATTTCATGATGTAAAGATCCTTCTGGACACTTGGTGGCGCTGGAGGGGTGGTTCTGTCTGGGGCTGTGGAAGCCCTTTCCCCTCCCCCAATGGCACCCCCAGGGAAGGAACAGCCGACCCTCCGGGGATATCTGTCTTGTTTGTCGTCTGCCTGCTCCTATGGCTTGCCCTCTAGGGTCTCAAGTTTGCGGGTGACCTGGGTTCTGACCCCCGCCCTCGCTCCCACCCCACCCACCCTAGAGTCTGCGGCACCCGGGGATTGTCAACCTGGAGTGTATGTTCGAGACCCCGGAGAAGGTATTTGTGGTGATGGAGAAGCTGCACGGGGACATGCTGGAGATGATCCTCTCCAGCGAGAAGGGCCGGCTGCCTGAGCGCCTCACCAAGTTCCTCATCACCCAGGTGCGCCTGCCCCGCCCACTGCCCCGCCCAACGCCAGCCTCCCCGCCCAGGCTCCCCACCTGCCCTGCAAGACGCGCATGTGCCGTGTGCCCCCCGAAGGGCAGGCAGACCTTGGGTGGGAGTCATAATAGCGAGTAATAGAAAACGTAATAATAGAGTAATAATAACAATCATAGAAAAAGTAATAGTGATACTTTTTAAATTATAATAGATTATAATAGAACAGTTAATAGAATAATAATAGAGTAATAACAATAGAAACATAATAGGATAATAAGTAGAAAATAATAGAGTAGTACTAATAACTATTATTATAGAAAAATAATAAATGATTATCATTTTATATTTTTTATTACTTTATATAATGAGTCAGGTTCACTGGGCCTGACTTTATTCATGAAGAAACAAGGAAGGGGAGAGAGGCCTTTCTCTGAGGAGCTCATTCATTCATTCATTTATTAAATGGTTCAACAAACACTGCCTGAACCACTGTGCCTGGCCATACTGGGCAGTGTGAGGACACAGCGGTGACCAAAATAGCCCCAGCCCTGGACAGTGATCCCCCGGAGTGGGCGGGGCTGGGAGGGGGGATGCTGATAATGAGGATGGTAAATAACGTGGTCACTAAACTTTATTGAGCACTTACTCTATGCCAGGCACTGTTTTCGTTCGTTTAATCTTCATAGCCACCTATGCGGTAGTGGTTATTACTACTCCCATTTTACTGAGGCTCAGGGACCTTATAAGTAACTTGCCCAGGGTCACACAGCTGGTGGGATTTAAACCTGGGAGCTGTGCTTCTACTGAGTAAAGTCGAACTAATTTGTGTTATTTGTGTGTGTGTACACGTGCACAAGTGCATGCATTTTAATCGATTTCACATATATAACGCTACGGTGTTCTGCCTCTTACTTTCACTTTAACAGTGCTTCTGGAAGACTGTTCTATTTCAGTGTGTAGTTAGCAGAACCGCCTCTTTTTCTTAATTGCGCCCCATGACGGATATCACCAAATTCCCCAGTTGCTGAGCATGTAGTTGGTTTCACTATTCCACTACTGCAAACAACATCCTGTGAACATTTGTCTACAAACGTCGACAGGTTCTGGTGGCAGAATTTCAATAGAATACATTTCGAAGAGTAGACTCCCGAGCCCAGGGAAATGTGCTTTAAATTTTTAAAAAAGGTGTTGCCTGGTTATTCTCTAAAACCTCTTTCTTTTTTTTAAAATAAATTTATTCATTTTTGGCTGCGTTGGGTCTTCATGGCTGCGCGCAGGCTTCTCATTGCGGTGGCTTCTCTTGTTGCGGAGCTCTGGCTCTAGGCGCACGGGCTTCAGTAGTTGTGGCGAATGGGCTTAGTTGCACCAGGATCTTCCTGGACCAGGGATCGAATCCACGTCCCCTGCATTGGCAGGCAGATTCTTAACCACTGTGCCACCAGGGAAGTCCTCTAAAACCTCCTTCAATCTTTGTTCTCACCAACAAAGTTTGAGGGTGTCTATTTTCTCACTCCTGACTAACTCTGGATAATATAATCACCAGGCTTTTTGTTTGTTTGTTTGCCATGCTGCATGGCTTGCAGGATCTTAGTTCCCCAACCAGGGATTGAACCCAGGCCACAGCAGTAAAAACACCTAGTCCTAACCACTGGACAGCCAGGGAATTCCCAATATAATCACCAGTCTTTTTTTTTTTTTTTTAATGTTATTTATTTATTTTTGGCTGCATTGGGTCTTCATTGCCGCGGGTGGGCTTTCTCTAGTTGTGGCGAGTGGGGGCTACTCTTCCTGGCGGTACGTGGGCTTACCATTGCAGTGGCTTCTCTTGTTGCTGAGCACGGGCTCTAGGTATGCAGGCGTCAGTTGTTGTGGCACGTGAGCTCAGTAGTTGTGGCTCGTGGGCTCTAGAGTGCAGGCCCAGTAGTTGTGGTGCACTGGCTTAGTTGCTCTGCGGCATGTGGGATCTTCCTGGATCAGGACTTGAACCCATGTCCCCTGCATTGGCAGGCAGACTCATAACCACTGTGCCACCAGGGAAGCCCAATCACCAGTTTTAAAGGTGGAAGAATAATACTACATGTGGCTTCATTTGCTGGTTTAAAAATTATGGGTGAAGTTGAGCATATGTTCACATGTTTATTGGCCTGTGCTTTATGCACTCTTTGCCCATTTTTCAATTGGATTATTCTTATTGAATTGTAAGAGCTCTTTGTATATGAAGGACCCTGGATATCTGCTGCTTGTGTTGTACCCATCTCTAATCCCAGTATTTCTTTTCCTCTTTATTTTGTTCATGGTTTACTTTCATTTTCTGGGTTTCACAGCCTTCCTAGAAGGATCTTCCCACCTGGCTGGTTCCACACCTGATTCTGGGACATGTTCTCTGTTGGTTGCAAAGTCCCCTGTGCTGGCTTCGTTTCTCCAGGCCCAGCACCCTTGCTCTCCCAAGCTGTGTGCCTTTGTCAGGCTGACTTGCAGGGTGGGGTTAGAAACCCACTGAGGCAGGCTCATCCAGACTTCAGGTGGGGAGAGGAAACGGCCTGCCTTCAGCAACTGAGGCAGTTTCTCTTTCTGGTCTTTCATCTCTTCCTCTCTTTTTGCCTGTGCTCTTCTCTCTCTTTCTCTTTCCCTTTGCAGATTTCTGCTTTTTGCCTCTTGCCTGCCCCACCCCAAGTCCTGTGCTAAGCCCTATACCTCATGAACTTATAGGCTTCACAACCACCTTTGAGGTAGGTATTACTATAATCCACATCTTACAGATGAGGAAACTGAGGTGGAGGGAGGTTCCTAGGTCTTGCCCAGGGTCACACAGCTACAAGGTCACATCGCTAGGTAGCAGTCTGGCCAAGGTTTGAACCTGGGTCTGTCTAGCTTCCAATCTGCACTTTCTGTTCACCACATTTACTAGGGGTTGGAAAAATAAAAAAACTGAAGATCAGTAGAAGAGGATGTCCATATACGTCTTTGGATCTCAGTCTCCCTGTCTGTAGAATGAGGAGCTTGGACCTCAGCAGTAGCTTTCAAATAGCATTTCCTTCTCGAAAATCATCCAGCAAAAACAATGAGAAAGTACAAATACTTCAGTTCTAAGATATAGATTACAACTTCATGCTTATATCACTCTGTACTTCTGGTGTATTTGGCATTTTGTTTGGGTTACCTAGAATCAAGGAAAATCATGGCTCCCACAGATTAGTGGTAACAGATGGTAACAGTTTTTTGGTTTTGTTTTTTTTTTAAGTCAGCTCACCTTGCCATCATAGAATACTCTTGAATTAATAGATACAGCAGGAAAAGTTTTATTTGAAACACTCACAGGAATATGTCTGCTAACAGACCACCACAAGAATAATAACTAAAAACAGCAACAATACTAACAGCTCACATGGAGTGCTTGCTCTCTGCCAGACACTGCCCTAAGCACTCTATATGCCTCAACTCACTTAAAGCTCACAGCAACCCATGAGGATGGGTACTGCTATTACCCCCATTTTACAGGTGAGAAAACTGAGACCCGGAAAGGTTAAGAGACTTGCCCTAGGCAACAGGCTAGTAAGTGTGGAGCCAGGTTTGCTACCTTGGTAGGCTGGCTCTACAATCCCCCCACCTCTTAAAGGTGTTACGTTTAATTTATAACATGTCATGTTGGTATTGTTTGTATTGTTTCCATTTTTTTAATGGCTGAAAAATATTTTTTTTAAAATGGAATCACACAATAGTACCTCCTTGAAAGCCACTGCTTTATTCATAGCACTTTTTCATCCTGATCCACATGCCAAAGTGTCTCAGGAGCTTCCCAAATCTCTGCTCCAGTTCAGCCTTCCTAGAATTGTATGTCCAACTCCTATCTATGATGGAAATGGTTCTGGAGTTTTGAAATTCTTCGTTGGTGCTCCAGTGCCTCCCCTAGTGCTGGGGGGCATCTTTAGGGGTACAGAGTAGGTCATGGATGGGGTGTGGAGGGCTGGCTGCTGAGGGCAGAATCTTGGGGCAGGGACCTTTCTAACTTTCTTACTGGCTCCATTGCCTCCCCTCAGATCCTGGTGGCTTTGAGACACCTTCACTTCAAGAATATCGTCCACTGTGACTTGAAACCGGAAAATGTGTTGCTGGCGTCAGCCGACCCATTTCCTCAGGTCAGACATATCTCCTCCTGATTTGGGGAAGTCCATCCAGTACTGGTGGTGGGTGGGGATTGTATTAATCAAGATAATTACTCAGACACAGAGACCCAAGATAATGGCCTAAATGAGATAGAGGCTTGTCTCTCGCCCGTGTAGGGTCCAGCATAAGCATTTTGAGGGTGAAAAAGCAGTTCCATGGTGTTGGGACCACAGCTCCTGCTGTCTTGTTCTGGCCTCTCTATGGTGTTGCCTGGTCTTCATGGTCCATGATGTGCTGCTGCCGCGCCCCCACTTGTAAAAAGATAATGGGGGTGGGAGGAAGGGAGGAAAGAAATGGGGTAGAAGAAATGGATACACCCTTTACCTTCCCTAAGGCAATACTTTGAAGTTGCATGGGGCACTTCTCACATCCCATTGACTGGAACTTTATCACGTGGTCATGGTTGGCTGCAAAGGGAACTGGGAAATGTAGTTTTCATTCTGGGTGACCATGTGGCTCATTAAAAATTCAGGATTTTTATGAAGGGGAGAAGCAGAGAACAGATATCAGAGGGGGCCACTGGTAATGTCTTCTGTGGGTCTCTTAGGAAAACAGTTTTGATGAGCCTCTGACTAGTCGATGAGAACCCCCTTGGGGCAGAACCAGATTAAGCAAGAGTGATGATTGTAACAGCTACAGTTGATTGTGTGCCTACTGTGTTTACGGACCTTTAGTTACAGGTTCTCATTTAGCCCTTCCACATCCCTGTGAAGTTTTTGCTTTATTATCTATGTTTTGTGATTATTTCATTTCATTTTAAAAGTTCATTTTGGTCACCAGCTAAAAATTACTGTGTGCCTGCTTTGTGCCAGGCTCCATGCTGGGGCATTAGGAACTGTGGTAAGTAGAGACATCCCCGTCTCTATGCCCACTGGTTTACAGAGGGGGTGGGGGGGGGTGGTGATTTTGCCCCCCGGGGGACATTTGACAATGTTGGAGACATTTTTGGTTGTCACAACTGTTTGGGGGGGGGCAGTTGCTACGGGCATCTAAACACCCTACAGTGCACAGCCCCATAACAAAGGATTATCTTTCCCTAATGTCAATAGTGCAGTGAATGAGAAGCTCTAACTTCGAGCAGTAATATCCGCTAGAAATATAATGTGAACCATATGTGTAATTTTACATTTTCTAGTAGGCACATTTTAAACAGTGAAAAGAAACTGGTGAAATTAACTTTAATAATTATTTAGTATATCTAAATATGACAATTTCAACATGCAATCAACATAAACATTATTGAGTTTTTTTTAATTAAAAAAAGTATATTTATTTATTGGTTTGTTTGGCTGCGCCGGATCTTAGTTGCAACATGCAGTATCTTTAGTTGCGGCATGTGAACTCTCTGCTGCAGCATGTGGGATCTAGTTCCCTGACCAGGGATCGAACCTACGCCCCCTGCACTGGGTGCATGGAGTCTTAGCCACTGGACCACCAGGGAAGTCCCAGCATAAACATTATTAATGAAATATTCTTTCTTTTCATACTGTGTTCCAAATCCGGTGTGTATTTTACACTTACAACACATCTCAATTCAGATATTAAATTTCTATCAGAAATACTCGGTTTTGTACTTAGATTTCATAAAATTAACCGTTGGGAAAGTAGATTGACACACCCAAGTTGTTCCAAGCATATTTAAAAGTTTTCCAATAACAAAATCTAGAATCCCTTTTTATTTTTATTTTATTTTTTATTTTTGACAGTACCGCACACCACGTGGGATCTTAGTTCCCCAGCCAGGGATCAGACCCATGCCCCCTGCAGTGGAAGTGCGGATTCTTGACCACTGGACTGCCAGGGAAGTCCCTAGGATCACTTTTTAAATATAAATTAATTAAAATTAAATAGAAAGTAGTTCCTCAGTTGCACTTGCCACATTCATGTGCTCAGCAGCCACATGTGGCAAGTGGCCACCATATTGGACAGCAAAGATCATAGAGGGAAGAGCAAATGTTGATCAAATTGTCCCAAAAATGTAATTATATCTGTGATGAGTTCCGTGACACAGTTCTATGAGCTCACGTAACTGTATAGCCCAGTGGAGAGTCAGAGAAAACCTATCTGAAGAAGGAGTAGTTTTCTGGGGGGACAAGTGTTCTAGGCAGCTGGAACAGCCTGTGCAAAGGCCCTGTGGTGGAAAGATCTGTACTTTTGTTTTTTTAACAGCTTTATTGAGATATAATGCATATACTATACAATTCACCGATTTAAAGTATACAATTCAGTGGCTTTTAATATATTCAGAGCTGCGCAACCATCACCACGATCAATTTTGGAATATTTTCACCACCACAAAGGAAACCTCATACCTCTTAGCCAACATCCTCCAGTCCCATCATCCCCCCAACCCACAACCACTAATCTGCTTTCCACGGATTTGTCTGTTCTGAGCATTGCATATAAATGGAATTAAATATATGGAATATACAATAATATAATATGTGGTCTTTGTGACTGGCTTCTTTCACTTAGTTAATGTTTTCAGGGTTCACTTATGTTGTAGCATGTGTCGGTACTTCACTTCTTTTTATGGCCATAAAGTATTCCATTGTAAGATAGGTAGAAAAGGGTGAATCTTAGAAAAGGAAAAGATTATAAGGTCTGTCAAAAGGGCAAAGGATCTTAGGAAAGGGTGGTTTGGCTGTCACATTGAGATTTGGGTCAGGGGTTGGGGTGTGGCTGTTTTTGAAGGCAACAGAGGCTCAGGGCAATAGTCAGCCAGAGAAGGGTTTTGTGTAGGGGAGGGACAGTATGTGAATAGAGGTAGCAGCTGCCCATGGACTGGTAAGCAGCAGACAGGACCTTGAACCCAGATATTGCTGACTCTAAAGCCTGTCCATGACCCTAGACTGCCCCCAACAAGGGCAAGGTAAGTTCTCACCTGTTACCGTCTGGATACCACCGTCAGAGATTTACATGTTCGGTCCCGCTTAATCCCCAGGGAAGACTGAGCGGCAGCTGCTGCCAAGCCAGAAGACAAAACCCGTGCTGGAAAAAAAAGAAAAAAAAGAAAAAAAAAAACCCGTGCTGGGAGAAGTTAGGTCCCTCCGCTGAGATCACCGAGGCTCGCTCTATGCCTGCCGCTGCTCCTAACATCTTCCATATATTTCAATTCACACACCCTACCCTTTAAGTAGGAACTGTTAGCATCTCCGCTGTGCAAAAGAGGAAGCAGAGGCACGAGGAGGTTGAGACCTGCTCGATGTGACAGAGGTCAAGTGGCAGGGAACCTTTATGGACCCCTCACTGCATGCCGGGCATTTATTGTCCTGTGAGCTTTAGATGGATCAACTCAGGGAATCCTCACGGCCGCCCTCTGATACAGGCGTTGGGACGCTCCCCCTCGTCCTCCTCCTCCTCCTCGTACAGATGAAGAAACTGAGGCACAGAGAGAGGAAGTCACTTGCCCAGGGTCACCCGGCTAGTGAACAGAGGAACCTGGATTCGAACCAGCGTTCGAGTTTGTCTGGAATACCGTGGTGGGGTACACTTGCGGAGGGGCGGGAAGCACGACCTCCACACACCCTCAGACCCTCTACCCTTCGCCTCCGCAGGTGAAGCTGTGTGACTTCGGCTTCGCGCGTATCATCGGCGAGAAGTCGTTCCGGCGCTCGGTGGTGGGCACGCCGGCCTACCTGGCGCCCGAGGTGCTGCTCAACCAGGGCTACAACCGCTCGCTGGACATGTGGTCAGTGGGCGTGATCATGTACGTCAGCCTCAGTGGCACGTTTCCCTTCAACGAGGACGAGGACATCAAAGACCAGATTCAGAACGCTGCCTTCATGTACCCAACCTGCCCTTGGAGCTGCATCTCAGCGGGAGGTGTGGGACTCACCTGACCCCTGGGCCGAGGCGAGGGCCGAGGCCCCCTGGTGGGGGCATGGTGGGAAGAATGGGCGGGGCCGCAGGAGGGTTGGGCCCTAAGAAACAGCCTGGTGTCATGAGGGTGGAGCCTAGTGATGGAGCAAGGGTATGGGGAGGACCGTCTTTTAAACAGGGAGGCACCAGGACCTGTGACGTTGGGCTAGGGACTCAAGAGGGTGTATGGAACCAGGGTCCCCAGACTCAGGCCTAGACTAGGTCATGTGATTTGGAAAGGCAGTGTCCTAGCAGCGCTAAGACAGACCCTTGCCGCCTTGGGGGCTAAGACTTGGCTTGTCTAGGGTGGGACCAGGAGAGGGACTAGACCTGAGAAAGCCAACGGGCTGGGGTGGCCAAGAGAAGGAACAGATCCTTCCAGGGCACTGGCTGGGGCCTGGAGTCTTTGGGGTTATGACCCCAAAAGGGTTAGTCCTGCAGAAGCGGTGGGACCATGGGGCAAGGTTAAGAAACACGGGCTTGGCTAATTTGCTGGGTATTGGGTCTGTGACTGGGATGGAGATGGGCCTGGGGCCATGGTGTTGGATCCAGTGATGGAGGGAGCTGGTTTAGGGGCATGGCTAGAGGAGGGGCAGGGCCATGGAGGGTTTCTGAAGCTGTCCAGGAGGAGGACTGACCAGCCCTGAGACCAAAGTCACACCTGGAACCTGGGAGCAGGTGGAGCTCAGAGAAGCATATGGTGGCAGGGGTTGGGGGCCGGGATGGAGGCAGATCTTGGGATCTCTGCACATAGGGGCTGTGGCGTTGTGACCTGCTAGTGTGATGCGCCTGCCGACTTCAAGATGGGCCTGGGAAAATTAAGTCCTGAGGCCGTGGCTCTGGGGCAAAGCCAACTCTGAGGGTGAGCTAAGGGCAGGGCTAAGATACTGGGGTGCATCAAGAAGCCTTAGATAAGTTAGAACAAGGGGCTGGTCCTGAAGCCAGAAGCTCAGGAGGACAGGAAGTGTGGGAGGGAGGTTAGTTAAGACAATCATTTGGGAGCTCCCTGCTGGTCTAGAGGTTAGGACTCCGCACTTTCACTGCTGTGGCCCAGGCTCAATCCCTGGTCGGGGAAGTGAGATCCTGCAAGCCAAGATCCTGTATGTACTTGTGTATGACAAAACTTATGAAGGTGACATAGGAATGGGGAAACTGAGGTAGAGACTTGGAGAAGAGATGGAGGATCTGGTGTGTGTGCCTCGTGAGGGGTGGGGATAAATGTGTAATTTAATGAGGAAATGGGTGGGTGAGTGATTAGTGCAGGTGAGGCTTTCATGCCAGTGAAGAAGGAAGGCCTGGATGGCAGGGTAGTAGGAGGAGGGACGTCCTGTTGGAGGAGGGACGGCCCCACACCCCGCAGGGCTTGAGCCGTCTCTCTCCTTCCGGTGCAGCCATCGACCTCATCAACAACCTACTGCAGGTGAAGATGCGCAAGCGCTACAGCGTGGACAAGTCTCTCAGCCACCCCTGGTTACAGGTGATGCAGGGGCGGGGCTGAGAGCGAAGTGGGAGGGGCTGGCCCATTGGCTGGGTTAGAGGAAGGAGTGGAGCCATATCTCTTACTGGCTGCTAAGGTAGTGAAGGAGGTAGGTACATTTTTCATGGACGTGGAACGTGGCTGAGCCTCCCATTGGCTGGGCTGTAGAAGGGGGTGGAGCTAATTGGCTGGGTAGGTTGTGAAGGGTGTGCCTTCACCTTCCCTCGTACCCGGCTTCTCACTGGCAGGGCAGATCATATGGGGGCGAAGCTCTGGCCGCTATTGCCTGCCCTTGGTGCAGCACCCAAACTAACCCCTGTTCTCCTCCGCCCAGGAGTACCAGACGTGGCTGGACCTCCGAGAGCTGGAGGGGAAGATGGGCGAACGGTACATCACGCACGAGAGTGATGATGCGCGCTGGGAGCAGTTCGTGGCAGAGCACCCGCTGCCCGGGCCGGGGCTGCCAGCCGACGGGGAGCGCGGCGGGAGCCTCCCACCCCGGGACCACGAGATGCAGGGGCTGGCCGAGCGCATCAGTGTCCTCTGAGGCCTCGTGCTCCCGACCTGGCTGCCTCGTGATGCTCTCCTCCTGTCTTCGGAGAGGGGCCCTCCACGCCTTCCCAGCGATGAACTAACTGTTCTAGGGGAAGCAGCTTCCAGCCCAAACTGGACACGCCCCGGGGGAGGGGCATGGCGGGGCTGGGGGCAGGGGCCGGGGTTATTTACAAAGCTAATTCCCCAGCAATTAAAACGGACTCATCCCTGGCCCAATGGCCTTGATCTTTTGGCCACACCGCACTCTCCTATCATTAGTTTGTTGTTCACCCAGATGGAGTTCACCTGGAAAGAAGATGGGATGGAGGAGGGGTGGGGGAGGAGCACTGAAGGGGGAGGAGTTTTGGAAGGAGAACTAACTGGGGTAAAAAAAACACGGAGGGGGCTTCCCTGGTGGCGCAGTGGTTGAGAATCCGCCTGCCAATGCAGAGGTTAGGGGTTCCAGCCCTGGTCCGGGAAGATCCCACAGGCTGCGGAGCATCTAAGCCCGTGCACCACAACTACTGAGCCTGCGCTCTAGAGCCCGCGCGAGCCACAACTACTGAGCCCACGTGCTACGACTACTGAAGCCCGCGCGCCTAGAGCCCATGATCTGCAACAAGAGAAGCCACAGCAATGAGAAGCCCGCGTGCCTCAACGAAGAGTAGTCCCGGCTCGCCGCAACTAGAGAAAGCCCGCACACAGCAACAAAGACCCAACGCAGGCAAAAATAAATAAATTAATTTAAAATATATATATATATATATATACAGAGGGAGCACTGCCAGGAGGGAGGACTAGAAGGGGAACAGTGTGGAGGAGCATAGAGAGGAGAGGGAAGAGTAATGGAGGAGAGATGGAAGGAATGTGATCGGAGGGGGGATTTATAGAAAAGCAAGTAATCTCATGGCTTAACGGTTTAATTTTTTATTTGGTCTTATTGCTACTAATCACAACTATTAATAACAATGCAGTTAGCATAAGTCTGGTCCATGGTAGAAAGCTGATACACAATAGTTGGTATTTTCTTTTAAATTGATGCAATGACTTGTCTACACACTGAATGTGCTCATTCGTTGGTTCATCCATTTCCCACACTGTGCTGGATGATGCTGGGGACACGGTGGTAACTGAGACAGCCCAGGTCCTGCCTTCAGGGGGGTTCACCATCCAGTGGGGGAGACAGACCTGTTCCCTGTGAGTGATGACCCAGAGTGGGGAGGGCTGGAATGGGAGAGCCCAAGAGGGTGGGGCAGCCTAGAGGGAGCCTGGGGGTCTGTGGGGCAGCTCTTCTGAGCTGACTTTTTTTTTTTTTTAATATTTGGCTGCACCAGGTGTTAGTTGCGTTATGCGCGATCTTCATTGCGGTATGCGGATCTTTAGTTGCGGCATGCGGGATCTAGTTCCCTGACCAAGGATCGAACCTGTGCCCCCTGCATTGGGAGCGTTGAGTCTTAACCACTGGGCCACCAGCGAAGTCCCTGAGCTGACTTCTTAAGGTTCATCTTGGCCCTGAGGTTGTAGACAGAGGGAACCTCTCTCTTCCTTTGACCCCTGCCCTTCAGCTCCCTAGCTCCCCGTTGTTCACTCAGATTTTTGGCCCTACAGCTGAAGGCAAGCAATCAGAGCATGCACTTAGACAAGTCCTCTTTACACCTTGGTCACGCTTGGAGTTACACGCCATAGTTAGAGATTTTCCCGAGCCCCATAAAAACAGGGTGGTATTTAGCAGCCGATTTAGGCTAGTACCCAGAGCTTACGCTCCAAGTCTTTCCAATTTATATCAATTAGTCCATTTGCTGGTCGGTTCCGGAGTTGCACCTCTTGAGTTTGAAAAAGCTAAATGAACTTCAGTCAATGAGGATCTCCAAATGAGCCAGAACACCTCCGAGGCATAATCTAAGCCAATACTATGGGGGAATAAATGTCTCTTAGACTCCATCCTGAATGCTTCTCCTAAACCTGACTGGTCTAAAATCCAGGAGTGTAGACAGCAGAGACCCAAATCCATCTGCAATGATACAGCCAGTCCAGGAAATGTATGGAAAGGCCTGGTCCTTGACAGTCACACCGCTTCTATCGTGGCCACGAGTTTTGTCAACATTCTGAGACCAAAAATTAGAGACATGATGAAAAACCATGTTAGCTGGAGAAATGCCTTGATTCCAGAACTCCAAGAGAGCCCAACATGAAGATGCAGGAAAAAAAAAAAAATCCACACAGTCCAGTTTAAGACCCTGCTACTTAAACAACGGGAGAGGAAAAGAAAAAAACGTCCATCCTATCAGGGCCATCACAAAACACTAAACCAAATCTTGACAGAGACAGCTATAGGTACTGTAAAGAAAAGGGACGTTGGATTTGAGACTGTCCAGCTTTAAAATACAAAACGGAATTGGATTCCGTCTCCTCAGGGACTCCCAGCAGATTTTTTCCTCTGTGTCCATAAACACCCTTCAATCCACAGAGGGAAATGACCATTCTCATTAATGGATGTGCTAGCCCTGGCTTTGTAGATACAGGGGCCACCCCACCCCCTTAAGTATCTCATAGTCCCCCCCACCCCTTACCCTCCCTTGGTGCCCAGCAATGATTTTTAAATTGATTTATTTATTCATGGCTGCGTTGGGTCTTCGTTGCTTCTTAGTGGCTTGCTTCTTGCGGGCTACTCTCCATTGCGGTGCATGGGCTTCTCACTGCAGTGGCTTCTCTTGTTGCAGAGCACGGGCTCTAGGCGCATGGGCTTCAGTAGTTGTAGCACGCGGGCTCAGTAGTTGTGGCACACGGGCTTAGTTGCTCCGCAGCATGTGGGATCTTCCCAGACCAGGGCTCGAACCCGTGTTCCCTGCATTGGCAGGCAGATGCTTAACCACTGCGCCACCAGAGAAGCCCCCTGCCCAGCAATGATTGCCATGAGATGCCACAATTTGCCACACCGTCGTCTAAGCCACTCTCCATCCGTCTTGTTAGGCCCCGTACTACCCAGCACGTTTCTTAGATTATTCCAATAAGTCTTTCAGGAAGGGATATTTTATCATTTGGGAACATTAACATTTCATGTTCACAAGAGAGCCTCTTTTTCCCAGTCCCTGACTGCCACTGTCCATCTTAGATCACTAATCTCCCTCACCCCCCAGAAAAAAACCCATCCACCTCTCCCTGAGGCCCACAGAGTCAAGATATGCTGACCCCAACCCGTGATTCTCTCTGGGCCTCCAACTCAGCAAACATAGGATGCATCTCAGAGGCTGAGCCTCTTAAAGTGGAAATAGATTTTTTTCATGTCCCTCCTGAAACCACCTTCACATGCTCTGATGCACTCAACCCATCATTCAAGGCCTCCTCATACCCACCTCCAGCCCCTGCAACACTCCCATCTTGACTGTCAAGAACCCCAATGTTGGAAATTCCCTCGCGGTCCAGTGGTTAGGACTCTGCGCTTTTACTGCCGAGGGCCTGGGTTCAATCCCTGGTCAGGGAACCAAGAAGAACCCATGTTTCCATTGGGATACTGGCTAGTCCAAGACCTCTAGGCCATAAATAAAATAGTTGAACCTTGGTTCCCGAGAGCTCCCGATCCATACACCTTCCTGGCCAGCCTCTATTCCTTCCAACACCCCCCAATTCACAGTCTCTCTTTGTTTCCACCTGGGAACGTCAACAATATACACGGACAGGTATGTCTCAAGGACTCACTGAAGTTCCTACTTACTTTTCTCAGACGCTGAGTGTAAATTTGAAGGATTTGGTTTTCCCTTGCAGTTCCTCTCTAATCCAAAACGTGGATCATCTTCTCGTCTGTTCTGTTCAACAGCTCACTCACTGCCACTCAATATCTACCCCGTGCCCTTGCCCATAGGGACGCAAGGTATCTGGGGACAAATTACAACTATGTAAGCCACCAGTATACTATTTAGTACATGGCCTTGCACCTGAAGGTAAAACCTTATCCACAGAACGCATTTATCCCATCATTAATTTCATCTTCACCCAAGACTGAAAATGCAACTCCAGTGGTTTCTGGGTCTGTTACGGGTTGAATTGTGTCCCCCCAAATATATGTGAAAGTCTTATCCCCCAGTATCTGAGAATGTGACCTGATTTGGAAAATAGGATCGTTGCAGATGGATTGAGCATTGTCCCACATACTCCCTTCCAAGACCCCTCCCAGCTCAGTGCTCGATTGTTACAGGAAGTTCTCCCTGCCCCCACCATCTACGAATCAGGATTCATGTCCTCCTTTTATTCAATACAGCTTCCATAATGGCCCCTTCATGGGACTCAGTTTCTGTAATCACTGAACTTTAAATGATGCCATAAAACCATAATGGCAGGAACCACCTCCTCATTGAACTCACCTGGGTTTTCCAGCTATCACAATATTACTAATCCCGAGTCAACTGATGTCACTGACAATGTCTCTTGGTGTCAGTAGCATCGCGCCTCTTGTGACTCATCTCATGGTCCCAGTCCTGTCCCTGCACCTTCTCCTTGGTTTTCCACCTTTAATCGACATTTGTTTTCTGACCACTCAAATAAATAAGGCAATTATTTCCACGAGTCTTGGATTGCCCCCCAGTGATTCATAATTTACTCGTGGCGACTTCGCAGTCCTTATTAGCGTTTCAATTTCCCTTCATTCTATCAATACCTCAGAATTCATTCTTTCTCCTGTCAAACCCCCAACTCCTCACAAACGTGAGAGATCGGCCAAATCCTGTGGAGGCTGACAATCATGCAGATCCAGGATGTCTGTAATCTCCTTTTTCATCAGGACCCAAAGAAACCTTGGGATAAGAAACCAAATGCTTGGGAGTAAACTCCAAGGATTTCATCTGGCCTCTGACCATGTTTGGACAACTCTTCAGGGGTTTCCAGGGCAGGGACTTGTGTGCTGCGGTTGGAAGTAACCCCAGGAACTTCCTGGAACCAGGAAGTTCCAGGTTCATCCCCAGGAACTCTGCAGATATCATCGTCATCAACATCAAAAGGCCAACAAGGAAATCCACAAAATTGCTACCGCTGTTCTGACTCCACCAACCAAGGATCTTTCTTCACCTCCTTCTTGGAACCCTCTCAAATGGCTGCCCTCTGGTCTCAAATCTTGGTTTTACTCCCTTATTCAACCATGAATAATTCTCTTTTTATTTGTCTTCCTAGGAATACCCATCTTCAAATGGCCAGAACCCCTAAGTCAGCTCCAGATCCAACATTTTACACAGCAAATGGTTCAACTGGTCTTGCACAAAGAGCAGAGATGAAGACCAATCCTGACATCACCCCAGATCCTTACTACTAAGAAAATCTTGTTTGAGAGAGAGTTTTCCATATCCCTCTTTCATCAGCCTGATCATGTCCCCATTGTTGGTAAATTAAGGTAATGTAAGGACAGTCTACATCTGTCTTAAACAAGAGGCAGGGGGGACTTCCCTGGTGGTCCAGTGGGTAAGACTCCATGCTCCCAATGCAGGGGGCCCGGGTTCGATCCCTGGCCAAGGAACTAGATCCCGCATGCATGCCACGACTAAGATCCCGCGTGAGGCAACTAAGACCCAGCACAGCCAAAATAAGTAAGTAAATAATAATAATAATAATAAAACAAGAGGGGGATTAAATAAAGTTTATCTCTACTAAAACCCAGACTCATTTTTTTCTCCTTGGGACTCACTAGATTATTTTTAACTTATTTATCAGACCCTTCTGTGGCTCTTTATAGATGGAAGGCAGTACTCCAAGCACTTGACAAACATCGCCCTTAATCCTCATAACAACTCTATGAGGTAGACAGTGTTACAACTCCGATTATACAACTAAGGAAATTGAGGCACAGAGAGGTTAAGCATGTTTCCCAAGGTCACACAGCTAGAAAGTGGCAGAGCTAGGGCTCACCCTAGGCAGTCTGGTTCTGGAGTCTTTGCTCTCAGTCACCAACATTGTCTCTCCAGTTCAGGACCAGAAGGTAACCTGGGATCATAAAAGAGGGAGGGTCTTACATGATCTTCTGGGCCCTGGCTTTTAGGGAGTGAAGGTCTGTCTGAGAAATGGGTATGGATTTTGAAGCTAAATCTTGAAGGTTGTAGGGACGCACACTCGGCGTAGTGACACTGGCTGGCCGCCTGAGGGGGCGCCAGCCCCGCTCGCGGAGCCAGGGGAGGGAGGAGGGAACCTTGGAAACGAACGTCAGGCTCAGACTTATGAACCACAGAACGTTGAGAACAGAGCATCTTAGAAGGCTGAGAACAAAGCCTCTTAGAACGTAGAACAAAGGCCCCTGGAATCGTAGAATGGTGAGCGCAAAGCCTCACAGCATCTGGGAGACAAAAGACGCTTAGATTCTGTTAGGGTGGAATCATAGAATCTTACAGCCAGGGTCTTATAATTCCAGAATTTGGGACATGACCGATCTTAAACTCTTAGACGTAAGACTGGCTACCGAATTTGAAAGGCTCAGTGCAAAATGAAAATGCGAGGCCCGTTTTCAAAAAAATAAGAATTTCAAGACAGTAACAGCAGAATATTAAACCAAGCTCGGGGCCCTTCTAAGCCGGTCGTATGCCCGTGAAGCCGGTCTCGCTCACAAGCACAATTTTATGGGAGGATTACCAATTTTTAGTGGTTTGGCCCTCTACTTTTACAGCTGAACGTCTGGGAAGGCTTCCTGGAAGAGCAGGCAAAATCAGCACTCGACTCTCAAACCCTTTCCGACCCCCCGCTTAGCCTCAGAAGCTGAAGGTTACGAGGGGTGGGGGGAGAGAAGCAGCTGCCAAAACGTCACGGGGACAGATTCTCTATTTATAGATCACCCCTGCCCCTCTCGCGGGACAGTCCAATGGTAGCCAGACCTCTCCCGCAAGGGGGCGGAACCAGCTGCAGGGGAGACAAGGACCAATGACATCGGGGCAAGGGGCAGACTTGTTTCATTGTGACGCGTGGGGGCATGGCCACGGCCCAAAGGGAGGTGAGAAGGGGGGCGTGGCGAAGAGGCCAGTAAGCAGAGCGAGTAGGCAGCTGCGAGCATGCGTCGCGTTGGGGGGCGCGGGTGCACAGCAGAGCATCTTCGTAAGGAAAGGTACCAGCCAATAAGCGATGGTTGCTCTGTCGCCTGGGGCGTGGCCATGCAGATAAGGCGCGGGTGGGCGGCCCAATGGGCGGGCGCCTATGCAGATGAGACGGTGACAGCCGGGCCAGCGGGCGGGCGGGCGGGCGGGCAGGCGGGCTCTCGGGGCGGGGAGGTGGGACCGGGAGAGGGGTGGCCGCGGGGCCCGGCCGGGCTGGGGCGGGGGGCCGCAGCCATGATCCGGGCCTTCTCCTTCCCGGTGAGCCCCGAGAGGGGTCGGCTGCGGGGCTGGCTGGAGGGCAGCCTGGCCGGGCTCTGCGAGTTACACTGGCTCCGGGAGAGGCAGGAGTACCGCGTGCAGCAGGCGCTGCGGCTGGCCCAGCCCGGAATGGGGGGCGCCGAGGCCGAGGACGAGGAGGACGCCGACGAGGACGAAGATGCGGCGGCGGCGCGCCGGGCCGCAGCGGCCCTGGAAGAGCAGCTGGTGAGGGGCCGCCTGTCCGTCCGTCCCTCTGCCCCCGTCTGTGTCTGTCTGTCCGCCTGTCTCGGCTGGATGCTCAGACACCCGTCCGGGTGGGGGAGGGAGGAGGGGGAAAGGAGAGGGGGGTGGGGCTGGAGGGTCGGGGCGGCGGGCGGGATCAGGCCTCTCCGCCCCCAAACTGGGGAAGGGGGCTGCATTGCCTCCGCCGGACCCTCAGGCCCATTCCCTACACCCCTTCCCCAAAGAAAATCCATCTGGGCGCCAAGTATGTGTCAAGCTCAGGCTGAGTATTTGGCGAGCGTTGTCTTCTTGCAGCTTGGGGGGCAGGGGGTGATAGTTCCCACTTCACAGAGAAAAAAACCCTGAGCCTCAGAGAAGGCAAACGACTCACCCAAGGTCACACGGCAGGATCCAAACATGCCTCTCTCCCGGCCTCCATACCGGGGCCCCGACTTCCCTAAGTCCTGGTGTGCTTGGAGATCTCCGGAGGGGGTGGGGAGGGGGGGAGGGGATCCTCGGGCCTCCTGAGGGAGGGATTGCTGCTGAGAGGAAGTTCACAGTCCCTTAGGATCCCACGGTGATCTTGACCCTCTGTGACACTTTCCCTCCTTTCCTACCTGGCCACAGCCCTGGTTAAGCCAAGAGGTGGCAGATTGAGGCAGCATTGGTGTCAGACTTCTAGATTCCCTGGGTGCTCTGATAGTGGAAGATGAGCCAGAGGTCTCCAGAATTACTTAAGGAGCATCACCCCTCTTTCCCTCTCTATGCCATTTCTTAATTCTCCTGACCTCTTCCTGGGTTTCTTGCACTCTTTTCCCAACTGCCCCATCTCTGTGACTTTGTGTCTATTTCTCCGTCTTTCTCAATCCTCTGTCTCTCTATCTCTGTCTCCCTGGCCTTCCCTTCTCGCATTTCTGCACCTCTCTCTCTTCCTGCCCCACATCCTTGTCCCTCTCTCTCTTCCCCTCCCCCCAGCCCGCCAGGCCCCAGACCCGGGCTTCACTTGCTGATCCCATCCCCAAGCCTGTGTGTGGTCAGAGCTTCCCGTTTGGGGAAACCTGAGCCGAGGTAGTGGGGGGAGGGGGCTCTCCCTGCTACTGACCTCGACTGCCCCCTCCCCAGATGGAGAATGGGGAGGAATACTGAAGCCAGACTCTGGGGCTGCAAGCCCAGTCCCTCCCCCCCAGCCCCCCCACCCCCGGCGGGGAGAGGGACCCTGCACATTCTTCTCTGGAAACAGAAACAGCTGTGGGAGGCCTCACCCCCTCCCAAAGTTAGAGACGCGTTATAGGGGCCTTCAGCAGCTCACCCCACCCCGAGCTGGCTGGGCTTGGGAAGGCACCTCCCACCCCTCCAAGGAAAGGGAGAAGGCATGCGGATGGGCCAGCTGTGTCCTGCCTCCCTGTCCCTCATCCTCTGCCTCTCTCTGCCTCAGTCTCCCCCTTCTCTGCTCCTCTGTCTACCCCCCAGCCCTCAGTATCTCCCCCACGAGGTGGTAGTGGAGGGGCCTCTTCCCCCCACAATCTCCAGGCAAAGCTCCGTCCCAGCGTCAGGGAGGAGGCGGTGGCAGGCAACGGGAAGGAGACAGCGCCACTGAGGGAGGAGCAGAGAAGCGCTAAATATAAACTCCTCTGGTGTTGGGGCTTCCTGGGTCCTTCCAAAGAGGGGGTGGGAGCCTCCTCTGGTCCCTGAGTCTCTGTTTTATGAAGCTTACCCCTCCACCCCCCTCCCAGGAATACACTCCCTTTGAAGCAAGAAAGATGGAAGCCAGAGTTGGTTCGTTTCTAATAGGAGTGATGGGGATGAAGGGAAAGATTAGGGGTATCTCAGAGAAAAGAGGCAAGAATCCTGAATGGAGGCAGGAGTCCTGTTCTCTCCCACCAAGGAAAATGGTCCCCTTCCAGCAAGAAGGATTAAAGTTAGACTTGCAGAAGGACTTCCTGACAGAGATAAAGGGAATTGGACACAGATTGGGGGCATGTGAGTGGGGGCAGCCAAGGTCTGGGAAAGTTTGGGCAAAGGGGTCTCCAGGGGTCCGAACCACATTCATGTTAAACCTGCCTGAGCTGGAGAGCCTCAGGCCCACTTGCTGAAGGGCTTGCAAAAAAAGGATGAGGGGCATTGTGGGTAGGCAGGGAGCCAGATTCAGGCCAAGGACCTTCTGGTCTTTTAAAGATTTGTCCCTTTGCAGCTGGAAGAAATGAGGTCAGACTTACAAATGGGGTGGGGGTGTGTAGACTACGGGGGTGCTGGGGGGTCCAGGCACAGGGGAAGAGGAGGCCTCTGCTGTTTATCTTCCAAACTCCTACTCTTCCCTGCAGTGGAAGAACTGAAATTAGACCTGCAGAACTTACCGAAAAAAAAAAAATCTTTTTTCTCTTATTTCTAATTACACAAGTAAAACGTGATTTTATATTTTCCTTGTTAGAACTTCATAGCTTTCATGTAATAATAAAAGCCAGCATTTATTAAGTGCCTAAAAGGAACTGCTGTTTAAACTCATTTAATCCTCACAACAACCTCATAGGAGAGGGAGTCGAATGATGCCCATGTTACAGATGAGGAAACTAAGGCCCAGAGAGGTGAAGTAACCTGCTTAAGGTCACTCAGCTGGGAAGTGGCAGAGCTGAATTTGAACCCTGGCAATCTGGCTCCCAGCCGTGCCTCCATAAACACTTCATCCTGCCATCCAGTCCCCTCATCCCTCCCTTGACCCCCTAAATGCACCCTCTCCCCTGTGATCACCACCACTGTCACCCTGGTGTGAGTTCTGCATCTATGCGCAGAAACAGCTTACATACCAAGATACGTAGAGTTCGCTTTGCTTTTTTTCAAATTCCAGTTTCTTGGATGAGGTGTCAGACACTATGGACAGTGGTTCTCAAAGTATGGCCCGCTGGACCACTAGCAGCGTCACTGGGGAACTTGTTCGAAATGCAAATTCTCAGGCTTCTGCCTGGAATCAGAAGCTCTGGAGGTCAGACCCAGTGATTTAGGTTTTAACACGACCCCCCTGGTAGTTCTGACTCACCCTTATACTATACATTCTGCATTTTTCTTTTTCCACTCCATGATAGGTCTTGGAGATGGTTCTATATAGAAATTGCCTCATTCCATTTTAACAGCTGTATAGTATTCTGTGGTATTCATTCATTCCTTCCCCAAATATTTCCTGAGCACCTACTTTGTGCCAGGAGCTGTTCTAGACACTGGGGCGGGTTGGGGGGGGGTGCATGTGGAGGTGGGGGAAGGCACAGCAGTATATAAAACAGACAAAAATTTCTGCCCTCCTGGGGCTGGGGCTGACAATCTAGGGAGAAGGACAATAAACAAATAGCCTGATATGTCACTTTAAGTCAGGAGGTCATTACTGCTATGGTGGAAAAAAGGCAGGGCAACCCAGGTGCAGAATGATCAGGAGCTATTTTGGAAAGAGTGGTCAGAGAAGGGAGCCTGTAACAATCTGAATGAAGCAAGGGAGAGAGCCAGGAGGGTGTGCTGGGGAAACACATCCCACCGAGGTAGGAGCGTGTGTGATATGTTCAGGAAACAGCGAGGAGGCCAGTGTGGCTCCAGCAGAGTAAGCAAGGGCATGACTAGTGGGGGACAGGTTATGGGGTATAGGGGCGGTCCTTGATGTTTTTTAGCCACCCCTGAGGCTGCACAATTCGGCTGCATTCCTGGCTTCTGCTCAAAGATGACACCACCCTGAGCATCTCTTTACACGCAGGGCAGGAGCCCAAAGTGGAACGATTTGTTGACTTTCCTCCCATAAACAAGCCCAGATGGGGGCTTCTGTTCTAGGGGGGAGGGGTGGGGACTGGGGCCCAGGAGAGCAGCCGAAGGAGTAGGAAGCTGCGGGGCGGGGGTGGGGGGGGGGGGCGTTGTCTGCGGGGGAGCCGGCCAGTCTTTCTGCCCTAAATAGGCAAGGCTGGGCGTCTGCCCTCTCAGCCCCTCCTCCCTCCTTCCCTCCCTCCTGCCGCCTGCCGTCCAGACAAGCCGCTTTTGTCTGAGGGTCAACCGTCTGCCTGAGGCTGCCACCACCTCTGGCCTCACCCAGATCCGCGTGAGACTTTTCCTGGCTCTGGCCCTGTTTTCCAAAATAGGGTTAAGTCCTAGTGTCTTGGAGACCCCATCTGTGTTGCTTCAGCCCCTACCCCCACCGCGTCATAGTCACTCCCCTTTTAAAGGGTTTTCACCTTCATTTATCCACATCTGCTAGGAAATGGTCTTTTCCTGCAGCAAGGATCCAGGGTAGACTCCATCGAAATTTCCCATGGGGATGCGGAGCTGCAGCAGACAATGGGGGCTTCTGGGTGGGAATGGAGCAAGGGCAGGAGGAGGATGTGGTCCTTGCTGGGGACAAAGGAACCCGCTGGGGTTCACCGCTGTAGTACAATACCACTAAGGCTAGATTCACAGAAGGACTTTCCAGTAGGCATGGGGGGATTCTTTCTGAGAGGAGAAGCAAAGATTTATGAGTCATGGTCAGCCTATGTCATCCAAATGAGGGAAAGAGTCAGTCTGCAGCAGGGAACTTCCCTGGTGGTGCAGTGGTTAAGAATCTGCCTGCCAATGCAGGGGACACGGTGTTCGAGCCCTGGTCCAGGAAGATCCCACAAGCTGCGGAGCAACTAAGCCCTTGAGCCACAACTACTGAGCCTATGCTCTAGAGCTTACGTGCCACAACTGCTGAAGCCCATGCGCCTAGACCCCATGCTCTGCAATGAGAAGACCCCAGTCTCCACAACTAGAGAAAGCCCGCGCACAGCAACAAAGACCCAACTCAGCCGAAAATAAATAATTAACTTTTTAAAAAATCTGCAGCAGGAAGGACTTAAGGAAGACTTGCAGAAGGACCTTCCATTGGTTATAAGGAGCAGTGGGGGAAGATAGGAGCATCTGAGAAAGGAGAGTCAAAGTCTGGGAGAAGGCAGACAAATGGATGGCTAAGAGATCTGCTAGGTCCTCAACACCAACTTTTAGCGGTGAACTGCCCTTACAGCAAGAAGACCTGAAGTTACACTCAAAGAGGGACATTCTAATAAGGTTAAGGGGCCATGAGCACCAGATAGAGGGAAGAGCTGATAGGGAGGGGACAAGGGATGGGGACTTCTGAAGACTTATCACTCACACTTAAGAGGGAACGAGGTGACTGCAGCATGAGGGACTAGAGTTAGACAACCAGAGGACTTTCTAATGGGATGAAGGGACAGAGATCTTGAGGGGGATCCTGGAACTTGGGTACTCTTTTACCTTTCTGAAATCACAGCCTCCCTGTCAAAGTGAAACCCTGCCCATGAGCTCCTAGAATAGGGGACCAGTTGGCAGAGGGCTCGGGGGTACTTCTGACCATCTTGTTTTTCCCACCTCCTCAGGAAGCCTTGCCCGGGCTCATCTGGGACCTGGGCCAGCAGCTGGGAGACCTGAGCCTGGAGTCTGGGGGCCTGGAACAGGAGAGTGGGCGCAGCTCGGGTAAGCATGGCTAGAGGTAGTGGGGTCTGCCTGGGACACCCCACCTCACTGTCTCCTGTTTCTCAGGCTCCCCATTCTATGCCTCTTGATCTCCTCCTTTCCTCCCCACCCCTGGTTTCCCCTTTCAGGACCCCCTGATTGTCTCTCCCCTTCTTTTTGGAATCCAGGCTTCTATGAAGACCCCAGCTCCACAGGAGGTCCGGACTCACCACCCTCGACCTTTTGTGGGGACAGTGGCTTCTCTGGATCTGGCTCCTATGGACGCCTGGGTCCCTCTGAACCCCGGGGCATCTATGCCAGCGAGAGGCCCAAGTCCCTAGGTAAGGTGGGTGGGGTTGGGCCCCCCGAGAGCCAGGGAATGGACAATAAGAGGATGCTTTTAAACACAAGCGTCTGAGTCAGACCAACCTGGATTCGAATTCTGGCTGTGACAGTCCCTTTTTGTGTGATTTTGAGCATGTTGCTACTTTCTGGCCCTCTGTTTCTCCATCTGTTAAAATGGGATTAATGACAGCACCTACTTCATAGGGAATTTTTGACTATTCAGTGAGCCTCTGCCCTAAGACGTTGAACTTGGCACATGGTAGCCATTAGGTAAACAAAAATTGCTGTTCATTTATTCAAGTAAGTTTCTGAGTCCCTACTATGTGCACTCCTAGCACATATCCTAGGGCTGAGGGATACAGCAGTAAAATCACTGTCTTCATGAAGCTGACATTCTAGTGGGAGAAATAATATACAAGCTAAATAAGTAAAATATCTGGGATATTAGATATTGACATGTACCATGAAAAGAAAATTAGGGAAGGGGACGACAGCGTGTCCCTTGGAGTTGGGGAGGAAACTCCAATTTTAGAAAGTATGGCCGGAGAGGAGGTCACTGAGACTGTGACATTTGAGTGGCACCCTAAAGTAAGTGAGGGAGTGGGCCAAGCAGATACCCTGAGGGAGGAGTAGTTCAGGCAGCAGGAACAGCAAGTACAAAGGCCCTGAGGCTGGAGCGTGACTGGCCCCTTCATCCAGGCCAGTGTAGCTGAAAACCTATAAATGTAGAGGAGTTGGAGGTCAGAGACACAGATGCAGGACAGACCAGTCAAGGTCTATAGGCCACTGTGAAGATTTTGTTATCAACCTAGTGTGCGAGAAGGGGTGAGAGCAGGTTGTGTGTGTGTGTGTGTGTGTGTGTGTGTGTTTTGTTTTTAATGGGAGTGAGAGAGTAGGAGAGGCGGTGGGCAATTTGCCCCTCCTAGGCTCATTGGGAAAGGGCTTTGAGAGCCTCTCTTCCTTTTTTGCCTCCCTCCCCTAGGAGACGCCAGTCCCAGTGCACACGAGGCGGTGGGCGCCCGGGCAGCCGTGCCCCGGTCCTTCTCGGCGCCCTACCCGACGGCTGCGGTCCCGGAGGCCTGCTCCTCAGCGGAGCGACGAGCCCGCGCGGGGCCCTTCCTGACGCCCAGCCCCCTGCACGCCGTGGCGCTGCGCAGCCCGCGGCCGTGCAGCCGTCCTCCCCCGGACTCGCCAGACGCCGCGGGCTCCGGGCGGCCCCTGGACGGCTACATCTCGGCGCTCTTGCGCAGGCGCCGCCGCCGGGGGGCGGGCCAGCCCCGGACCAGTCCCGGGGGCGCGGACGGGGGCCTGCGGCGCCAGAACAGCGTGCGCCAGCGGCCGCCCGACGCGTCCCCGCCCCCCGGAGGCGCGCGGTCCGCGCCGGAGCCCCCGGTGGAGCGCGCGGTGGGCCGTCCCGCCAGCCCGGCCCCCTTGGGCCGCGGCTGGGCTTCGCCATGGGAGTCGGAGGCGGCCCCCGAGCCCGCCGCACCGCCCGCTGCCCCCTCGCCCCCCGACAGCCCGGCCGAGGGCCGCCTGGTGAAGGCACAGTACATCCCAGGCGCGCAGGCCGCCACCCGCGGCCTCCCCGGCCGCGCGGCGCGCCGCAAAGCGCCCCCACTAACCCGCGGCCGCAGCGTGGAGCAGTCCCCACCCCGGGAGCGTCCCCGGGCCGCGGGCCGCCGCGGACGCATGACCGAGGCTTCGGGCCGCCGGGGCTCGCCCAGGGCTCGCAAGGCCGCTCGCTCCCAGTCCGAGACCAGCCTTTTGGGCCGCGCCGCCGCGGTTCCTCCGGGCCCCCCCAAGTACCCTACAGCCGAAAGAGAAGAGCCTCGGCCGCCACGGCCCCGCCGTGGTCCAGCGCCCACTCTCGCGGCTCAGGCCGCGGGGTCCTGCCGCCGCTGGCGCTCCACGGCCGAGATCGACGCTGCCGATGGGCGCCGAGGCCGGCCCCGCGGTCCCGCCGCCCGAGGCCCGGGTCCTGGCCCATCCCCGTCAGCTCCTCAGCGCCGTTTGCTCTATGGCTGCGCGGGCAGCGACTCGGAGTGCTCGGCCGGGCGCCTGGGGCCCCTCGGACGCCGGGGCCCGACAGGCGGCGTCGGCGTCGGCTACGGGGAGAGTGAATCTAGCGCCAGCGAGGGGGAGTCGCCTGCCTTCAGCTCCGCATCCAGCGACTCCGATGGCAGCGGTGGCCTCGTGTGGCCGCAGCAGTTGGTGGCAGCCACCGCGGCCTCCGGGCCAGGGGCTGGTGCAGGTGTAGGGGCGCCCGCGGGCCCCGCCAAAGTCTTTGTGAAGATCAAGGCTTCCCACGCGCTCAAGAAGAAGATATTGCGTTTCCGTTCGGGTTCTCTCAAGGTCATGACTACAGTGTGAGTTTAGAGGTTTGCTTGGGCTCCCCCTTCATGGCCTCTGCACCATCACACCCCCAATCACTGACCCTTCTACACCTCCCTTCCAAAGACCACCATTTTCTCTGCTTCCAAAGACCCTTCCTCACTGCCCCATCCACTGCAGTCTTGGTTGAAAAGGCTCCCCCTCCACCACAGGGAGGAATGGGGGAGGAGCCCTGTTTGACCCAGTTCAGCTGCTGGATCTGCAGCCCTTGGGCAAGAAAGTTCCCTTTCTGTGGGCCTCACTTTCTTCATCTGTACTATGGGTGTACTATGGTATGCAGCAGGGGTAATTCAGTTTGAATTTCCCCATTTTAGTTTAGACACTTAGTCCGTTTGTTCCCCTTCATTTCTCTCACTGAGCCTTCTTATTCCTCCTTTCCATGCCCAGATATGGCCCCCCCTCATTCACAAAGTGCCCCCCTCCGTGTCCCTGGACCCTTAGGATACCCCCTTAGCACCCTGGTCAGAGACTCTGTGTCTGACCCAGACGGTGCCTGCAGAGTGCCCTGGGAAGGGAAGGAGCACTGACTTTGGGGTTTTGAGGGTCAAGTAGAAGTTGGTAACACCTAGAAAGAAAGACTCTTTCACCTCCCTCCCCGGACAGATATGGAGGATTGGGGGGTAGAAAAGGGGAAGGAAGATGGCTTCTATCTCGTGGCACCCTCTGTGAGAGGGAGTAGGGGGAGTCCAGGATGACCCTCAGTTGTTCCGATCCAGTATTTTTTTTCTTTTTTTAAACTTACTGTATTTATTATGACGATGGTGACTCCCCAGTGCACAGGGGGGCCAGAATCTGTGTGTTTCTCTAACCTCTTTGTAAATAAATGCACAGTGTTACATACGTGGTGGTGGACTCTCCTTCTGTGGCTAAATGGGCTTTTCCTTTGGACTAATATTTATTGAGCAACTACGGTTTGCTTTGGGTATGTAGTGTCCAGAACCAGATGGCAGATCCCAGGGTAGGTCTCAATAGCATTTTCTTACCATTGAATATTTTACTTCAATGACTCTGACCTTTGGTTGAGTTTTGTTTGGTCATAAATATGGTTTCATAAAAATGGAAATAATAAAGAAATAAAAAACAAAAAAATTTTAAATGGAAATAATGTAGGTAAAGGGACAGCCCCAAACGCCTTCTCTCGGAAGTCATCATAATCAGTTTGATGTGCATCCTTGTATGTTTTCCTTTATGTGTTTGGATACATATATGAATCTTGTAGCTATATAAATATATGTAACTATATATATGCGTATACATATAGTTATACTCTATATAGGTAAAACTATATATTTACATAAATTGAGCCATATGTATGCATTGTTTATCAATTTTTTTTGTTATCTGTGCCTGGAGATTTCTATATGGGAAGGATTTTAATTAATTGAATCTCTGAGGGTTTAGTACTATTTAGCTTTTCTATTTTATTTTATTTGTTTATGCTTTTCTATTTCTTCTTATGTCAGTTTTACTAAGTTGTATTCTAGGGATTTGTTCATTTCATCTAAATTTAGATGACGTATTTTCCTATCACTGTAGTAGCTGCATACGATTCCATGGGGTCGGGGGTACCCATAATCTAACCCTGTTGTCAGCTCCTCAGTTCCTTTGCTATTTTGGACCTTACTGCAGTTATGTCCTTGTACATGCCTCTTTTTTGCATATATGTATTTCTGTAGGATCCACTCCTAGAAATAGACTTGCTTGGTCATTACAGTACCATCATTTAAAATTTTTTAATTGACTTGGTCACACTTCCTTCCACTGAGACTGCCCTCAGTTGACATTTCCAACAGCAACTCCTGAGATGCCCATTTTTCCACTCCTTCACCAAACAAGAGATGCTATTAATCATTTTCATTTTGCCAATCTGGGGGGGGGGGTGCGGAATGGTGTTCTGTTTTAATTAGCATGTCTCCCTACTTTCTTTTTTTTATATTTATTTATTCATTTATTTGGGCTGTGCTGTGTCTCAGTTGTAGCATGTGGACTTAGTTGTGGCACGCGGGCTTCTTAGTTGAGGCATGCAGCCTTCTTAGCTGCGACATGGGGGCTTCTTAGTTGCAGCATACGGCCTCTTAGTCGCGGTTTGCGGAATCTTAGTTCCCCGACGGGGGATTGAACTGGGGCCACTGCAGTGAAAGTGCTGTGTCCTAACCACTGGACTGCCAAGGAACTCCCAAAGTTATTTTTTAAAGTTTGTGGGAAAAGTCATTGCTTCTCAAGCCCTTGGGAGTATTTGCCCCATCTCTGTTTCATAAAAGGGGCAATTAAAGCCAAAAGGGGAAGGGACTTGTCTAAGGATACACAGGCCACACAGTGGTCAACGTGGTTGAAGTACAGATGGCTGACCTTTCTTCCTTTTTAAAATTTTAGTGCTTAATCATAAAAAGTAACAGCTGACACTCAATGAACACTTATTTTATATGCCAGACTCCATTCTCTGACTCATTTAATCCTCACAATTTCATGGAGGTAGATATGATTATTATGCCCGTTTTACAGATGGAGAAACCGAGGCACAGATCTCTCGAGTAACTTACCTGAAACCCATAAGTAGCAAAGCCAGAATTTAAGTTCAGACTGCCTAAGAGTCCATGCTGTTAGCCATTGCCCTATAAGCCTATTTCTATACGGTTCATCTCTAGACGGATACACAAGGAACTGCTCACAGGGATAGGGGCTGGGGGGTGGGCAGGAGGGGATGTTGACATAATAAATATATAAATTCTATAATTTTTAAAGGTGATAAGGACTGTGGGGGGAAACTGAGCAGAGATGTGACGGAATTGGGAGGGATGGGGGAGGAGAGGAGTTTGTAATTTTAAGTAGAGTGATCAGAGGTGTCTAATTGAGAGGGTGGCATTTGAACAGAGACCTGAAGGAGGTGGGGGAGTTAGGCTTGTGGATCTCTTGGGGAAGAACCTCCCAGGCAGAGGGGTCAGCCACTGCTGAAGCCAAAACAGTGCCTAGTATGTTGGCAAAATAAACAGGAATCCAGCGTGTCTGGAGCAGTGAGTGAGGGGGAGAAGAGGGGGAGGCGAGGGCAAAGAATGATTGGGACCACTGCATCCCGTGGGGCCTCGTGGGCCATGGTGAGGAACTTGGTTTTTACTCCTCCGAAGATGGGAGCCATGGGAGAACTCAGAGCAGAAGAGGGACTTAGGTGTTTGGAGGGGAAGAGGGGGTTAACAGTTCTATGGAAACATAATTCACTACCATAAAATTCACCCATATAAAATATAGAGCTCAACGGCTTTTGTTTCTTTATTTTCCTTTCCTTGTGATGAGAGCCTTTAAGATTGACTCTTAGCAACTTTCAAATGTTCAGTACAGGATTATCAACTGTAGTCACCATGTTGTACATTACATCCCATGACATTTATTTTATAACTGGAAATTTGCTTTTGATCCCCTTCACCCATTTTGCCCATCCCCCCCACCCCTCTGACAACTGTCAGTCTGTTCCCTGTACCTATGAACTTGGTTTTGGGTTTTTATTTATTTATTTATTTTGCTGAAGGACTGTATTTTATTTAATTATTTTTAATTTTAGTTTTTATTGAAGTATAGTTGATTTGCAATGTTGTGCCTGTTTTTTTTAGGTTCCATATATAAGGAGACCATGTGATATTTGTCTTTCTCTGTCTGACTTATGTCACTTGTTGTCCATCCATGTTGTCGCAGGTGGCATGATTTCCTTCTTTTTTATGGCTGAATAATATTGCATTATATTCAAATTTTCTTTATTCAGGCACCCATCAATGAACGCTTAGGTCGCTTCTATAATCTTGGCTATTG
Source organism: Phocoena sinus (assembly GCF_008692025.1). Taxonomy (NCBI): domain Eukaryota; kingdom Metazoa; phylum Chordata; class Mammalia; order Artiodactyla; family Phocoenidae; genus Phocoena; species Phocoena sinus. Next base: position 8,757,753 of record NC_045781.1, read on the forward strand.
TAAGAAACGCTGCAATGAACACAGGGGTGCATATATCCTTTCAAATTAGTGTTTTCATTTTCTTTTTTTTTTTTTTTTTGTGTTTTCATTTTCTTCAGATAAATACTCAGAAGTGGAACTGCTGGATCATACAGTAGTTCTATTTTTAATTATTTGAGGAAACTCCATACAGATTTCCATAGTGGCTGCACCAATTTACATCCCTAACAACAGTGCACGAGGGTTCCTTTTTCTCCGCATCCTCGAAAACATTTGTTATGGCTTGTCTTTTTGATGATGGCATTCTGATAGGGGTGCGGTGATATCTTATTGTGGCTTTGATTTGCATTTCCCTGGTGATTAGTGATGTTGAGCACCTTTTCATGTACCTGTTGGCCATCTGTATGTCTTCTTTGGAAAAATGTCTATTCAGATCCTCTGCCCGTTTTTAAATCAGATTTTTTTTTTTTTTTTTTTGCTATTGAGTTGTATGAGTTCTTTATATATTTTGGATATTAGTCCGTTATCCTGTGCATGGTTTGCAAATATTTTCTCCCCTTCTGTAGGTTGCCCTTTCATTTTGTTGATGACTTCCTTTGCTGTGCAGAAGTTTTTAATTTGATGTAGTCCCACTTGTTTATTTTTGCTTTTGTTGCCTTTGCTTTTCGTGTCAAATCCAAAAAATCATCTCCAAGACTGATGTCAAGGAGCTTACCACCTATGTTTTCTTCTAGGACTTTTGTGGTTTCAGGTCTTAGTTTCAAGTATTTAACCCATTTGAGTTACTTTTTGTGATTCTTCTACATGTAGCTGTTCAGTTTTCAGAACACGATTTATTGAAGAGACTATCTTTTCTCTATTGTATATTCTTGGCTCCTTTGTTGTAAATTAATTGCCCATGTATGCATGGGTTTATTCCTGGGCTCTCTATTCTGGTCTATTGATCTATGTTTCTGTTTTTGTACCAGTACCATATTGTGTGTTTTTTTTTAATTTTTCTTGGCGTATAGTTGCTTTACAATGTTGTGTTAGTTTCTACTGTACAACAAAGTGAATCAGCTATACATATACATATATCCCCTCTTTTTTGGATTTCCTTCCCATTTAGGTCACCACAGAGCATGGAGTAGAGTTCCCTGTGCTATACAGTAGGTTCTCATTAATTATCTATTTTATACATGGTATCAATAGTGTATATATGTCAATTCCAATCTCCCAATTCATCCCATCTCCCCTTTTCCCCCTTGGTATCCATACATTTGTTCTCTACATCTGTGTCTCTGTTTCTGCTTTGTAAATAAGATCGTCTATACCAATATTTTTACAGATTCCACATATATGCGTTAATATACGGTATTTATTTTTCTCTTTCTGACTTACTTCACTCTATATGACAGTCTCTAGGTCCATCCATGTCTCTACAAATGACCCAATTTCGTTCCTTTTTATGGCTGAGTAATATTCCATTGTATATATGTACCATGTCTTCTTTATCCATGCCTCTGTTGATGAACACTTAGGTTGTTTCTGTGACCTGGCTATTGTAAATAGTGCTACAATGAACATTGGGGCGCATGAGTCTTTTTGAATTATGGTTTTCTCTGGGTATATGCCCAGTAGTGGGATTGCTGGGTCCATATTGTTTTAATTACTATACCTTTGTAATATAGTTTGAAACTAGGGCACATGATGCCTCCAGCTTTGTATTTCTTTCTCAAGATTGCTTTGGCTATTCAGGGTCTTTTGTGATTTCATACACATTTTAGAATTGTTTGTTCTATTTCTGTGAAAAATGCCATTGGAAATTTGATAGAGATTGCATTGAATCTGTAGATTGCTTTGGGTAGTATGGACATTTTAACAATATTAATTATTCCAATCCATGAACACGGGATGTCTTTCCATTTATTTATGTCTTCTTCAATGTCTTTTATCAATGTCTTATCAATGACTTTTATTCTAGTCACAGAGTTGTGCTGTGACTATACTATCACCACAGTAAATTTCAGAAAATTTCCATCATCCCAAGTAGAAACTCTGTCCCCCTTACTTGTCATCCTCCAGTCTCCCCAGCCCCTGGCAACCACTAATCTACTTTTGTCTCTATAGAGTTGCCCGTTCTGGACATATAAATGGAATCCTGCAATATGCAGTCTTTTGTAACTGTGTCTTTCACTTAGCATAATGTTTTCAAAGTTCATGCATGTTGTAGCATGTATCGGTGCTTCGTTTCTTTTTATTGTCAAATGATAGTCCACTGTTTGGATGTACCACATTCAGTTTATCCATTCATCAGTTGATGCATATTTGGGTTGTTTCCACTTTGGGGTATTGTGAATAATGCTGCTATGAACATTCATGTACAAGTTTGTGTGTGAACATATGCTTTCATTTCTCTTAGGTAGATACCTAAGAATGGAATTGCTGGGTCATCTGGTAACTCTGCAATCTTTTGAGGAACTGCCAGACTGTTTTCTAAAATGGCAGCTTCATTTTACATTCCCACCAGCAACGTATGAGGGTTCCAGTTTCGCCATTCTCACTAACCCTTGCTATTATTACCTGGGAACTTTGTTAGAGTCCCTCTGGCTGCTCTGTGAGGAACAGGCTGAGGGAGACAGAGTTAGAAGCTGGAAACCCAGTGAGCAGCGACTATAATAGTCCAAGCTGGAGGGCATGATGCCTGGACCAGAGTGGGGGCAGCAGAGGAGGTGAGAAGTGACTGGATTGTGGACAGACTTTGAAGATGGAGTTAATTGGATCTGTTGCTAGATAAGTTGTGGGGTGTGAGAAGAGGAGGGGAGTCAAGATTGACCCCAAAGATTTACTATCAACTGAGATGGGTAAGACTGTGGCAGGAGTTTGGCGGGTGGAATTAGGAGCTCAGTTTTGGACCACTGAATTTGAGATACTCTAGACATTCGGGTGACAGTGTTCAATAGGGATTGGGTATTTGACAATTAGTGTTGGAGTTCACTGCACGTTTCTTTCTTTTTTTTTTCTTTTCTTTTTAATATATTGTTTTGGCAGTGCCAGGCAGCGTGCGGGATCCTAGTTCCCCGACCAGGGATCGAACCCGTGCCCCCTGCGCTGGAAGCGCTGGGTCTTAACCACTGGACGGCCAGGGAAGTCCCACTGCATGTTTCTTGAATAATTAAAGTCAGAACTGAATCCGAATCCAGGGTCTCAGTTTCTCCCTCCAGAAAATGGGGCCAGTAATACCATTGTCATGAGGCTGGGAAATTCCTGGGCAACACAGGGCAGGATTGCACATCTGGAAACTAAGGTTATGCGTAGGGTGGAAAGGTCCGCAACTGGGAAGAGAAATGGAGGTTACGCTCTGTTCAGTTAGTGTCCCCCTGTCCGCCTCCCCCGCCCCCAGCCTCTGGCTGCTGTCGGAGGGAGGGAGGGGAGACTGGGTTGTCACCCTGTCTTTCCCCGCTCTAAGCTGCGTTTCCTCCTCGGGGGCTGCCCGGGCCAGAACTGCTGATGGAAACCAGCTGCGGAAGGCGCCGAGGTTCGGCGTACGCCCAGGCCCCTCCCCGGCGCCGGCCGACCCCGCTAAGGGAGGGGGACTGGGGCGCCCTAACTCCCCTCCGCTCTTCCGCAGCCGGGCCCGTGGCCCTGGCACGTCCGGCGCGCCTGATGCTTTCCAGATGTGAGCCTGGTTCCCCTCCCCCATCTGGCCCCGTTGCTCCCGCGGGGTAGGAGGGAGGGGAGCTAGAGTCCGATACCCCCCTATCAAATCGCTACCAGGGACCCCGGCCCGTATCCGCTCCCGGCAGGTCTCGTTTCCCTGTTCAAGCGGTAAAAACCGAATTGGGATGGGCTGAGTGCAGTAGAGACGAGGCTCTCCCCCACCTCCACCTCTTCCCCGGGCTCTGCCTCAGCCCCTCCCGCAGCCCACTTGGGCGACACGCCGCACCCAGGCCACGCCCCTACCGACCCGCCCTCCGAACACTCCCCTTATAAACCCCGCCCCGAACCACCACGCCCCCTTGGCTGCCCGGAGGTCAGGCCCCGAGGTCAGGTCCCTCGGACGCGCCTCCGCCTTCAGGTCTCCTGCGGAGGGCGCGGTCTGAGTTTTCTGTCTCTCTACCCCGCTCTGTTTTGTGTCTCTGGGTGTCTGTGTTTCTCGGTCACTATTTCTGTCTCTGTACTTTTCTGTGTGTCTCTCCTGTACCCTGTACGTCTCTATGTCTGTCTCTCTCTGCAACCCTCTGCCTGTCTCTGTCTTAGTCCCTAGGTCTCTATCTCTCCAAATTTCCGTCTCTGTGTCCCTATCTCTCTTTGCCTCTGTCTCTCCCTGCGTCTCTCTCTCCCTCTCTGAATTTCTGTGTCCCAGTCCATTTTCAATGACCTCCCTCTAGCTCCCTCCACCTTTCTGTGTCTCTTTCCCACGTCTGCATGCCTAGCCGGACAGCGGGGGCGCCTTGCCCTCAGGGTTTCCACAGCCTCCTACGGCTTTGGCGCCGGCAGGGTGGGCAGCTCGGCGGGCCGCGGGCGCCCCCGTGTGGCCCGCAGGGGGCTGTAAGGAGAGGACAGCAGGCAGAGTGCGCGCGCCCGCACGGGTGTGCCTGGTGCAGAACCCTGTGGCCGCCCGTGGGTGACACCGGGAGGTAGTGTGTGACGCCAAGAGACTCACTGTGTGAGTGTGTACTACTTGAGATCGCGCGTGACGCCAGAGGTTGTGTGTGGCTGTGTGACCTTGTGAGATTTTCTGTGACAACCAGAAACAGAGTGTGACTGTGTGAAATCGTGTTACACCGAGACGTTGTGTGTGACAGTGTATGTGAGGTGACCGAGATGACCTATAGGTGACTGCGTGTGACACCGTGAGGTTGGGTGTCCCTGACACACTATTTGGGGGATGTTCGTGACATCGAGAAACCATATGTGAGCAAGAGATCGTGTGTGACACTGTGTAACATGGTGAGGACAGGAGAATTGTGCGTGTCACACGGGCAGATGGTGTGTGAGAGAGGGCGAGAATGAATGAGTGTGATCCACCAAGCAGTGATGTGAGCAGCAGTGTGAGAGGCCCCGGGGGCGGGGGAGCTGGGTGTGAGAGAGTGACCATGTGAGTGTGAGACAGGATGTTTCAGCCACACTGATGACGTCTGAGAAGCTGGGTGGGACTGTGTGTAACACAGATCGTGTGGGACACTGAGACTGGCCCAGTGTCATGACAGTGCATTAGAGAGTGTTCAACCGTCCTGGGCACTCAGATGGGTGTACGAGAGAAACCTCGCGTGTGTAAGTGTACGTGTGTGACACCAGGAGATTGCGGTGTGAGGGCGACAGCTGTGTGTGACACATTGTGTAAGGCTCGGCATGACATCTTGAGAGGTCGTGTGCGATCCTGTGCGGAGCTGTGTAGACTTGACACTCTTGAGTTGTGTAAGATGTCACCAGTGAGGATGGGCCGGACTCGGAGAGACTGTGAGGGACCGTGTGACGTTTTGAGAGGCTGTGTGACTGTGGCGCTCTGGGGGGTTGTGTGTTGAGCAAGCTGGCTCAGGAGGCCGTGTGCAGCACCGTGTGACACAGCGGGACGTTGTGCATTTCTCTGCCAGGGACAGTGAGTGTGAGTCGGCTTGCTGAGAGGGGTCGTCTGGGATGGGGTGACACTGAGGTGGGGGATGTGACAGGGTGGCAGAGCATATGTAATGGAGTGAGAGGCTGTGTGGGACCCACAGGAGAGATTTGTGTGACTGTGGAATAAATGCAGCAGAGCGTGAGGCACATCTTGAGAGACTGTCTTTACCTGTGAGTGTGAGTGTGTGTGTGTGTGAGAGAGAGAGAGACAGAGAGAGAGACAGAGATTGAGAGGGGAGACTGCAAGAGAGATAGAGGGAGAGAGAGAGGCACAGAAACACAAAGAGGGGGACGGACAGACATAACAAGAGGACCCAGAGAGACGGAGGCGAGGCAGGGAGGGCGAAGGGGATGGTGGTGGCAGTGGCAGGAGGAGGCGGGTCCTCAGGGACTGTGCCCCAGGAGAGGGGGCGGGGCGGGGCTGAGGGGGGACCCAGACGCTGCTTCCCAGCCTCTGCCACCCGCCGCCATCCCGGCCCTGAGCAGCAACAGGTAGGAGGCTCCGGTCTCGGCCCCGCCAGCTAGTTCCTCTGCCTGGGAATGAATGGATGCGTGAGTGAATGAATGACTTTACACTTCTGCATCTCCATCAGCCCGTCTCTCCCTCTGTCCCTCCATGTGCCCCTCTCTGTCCCCTTTCGTCACTCCATCTCTCCTCCTGCCCTTCCACTTCCTTCTCTCTGTCCCCCTGCCCCTTCTCTCCTCTGTCCCTTTATCTCCTCTGTACCTCTCTCTCCCTCTCCTCGCTGTCCCTCCCTCTACCGCTCCATTTGTCCCTCTCTCTCCTCTCCCACTCCATCACTCCATCCCTCCCCAACCCTTCCATCTCCCCTTCTCTATCCTCCCTCGGTCCCCTCGTCCCCTCTGTGCTTCCCTCCCCCTGTATCACTCTGTCCCTTTCTTTACCCCTCTATTTGTCTCCCTCTTTCGCTGCTCCCTCCATCACTCCGTCCCGCCCCATCTCTCCATCTTTCTATCCCTCCTCAGTCTCTTTATTCCCCCCTGTGCCTCAGACTCTGCCTCTGTCATTTTGTCTCTTCCTCTGCCCCTCTGTTTGTCCCTCTTTCCATCCTTTCTGCCCCTCTCCCAGTCATGGCTGGGTTGCCCCCCCTCTCCAGCCCTCTCTCCGGCTGCTAATGAGCAAGAGAAGCCTTTGAGGTGGCCAGAGCTGGGGTGAGGGGGGCTCCCCGAGGGGGGCGGAGGGGCCAGCTGCTGCGAAGGCCCTAATGAGGCCCCCTCTGGGCCCCTCCCACCGTGATCTTAATTCCCCCTTCTCCCTGGAGCCACCGCTAATTGGCCTGCGGAGGGACCCCTCCTGGCTCATGCTGTATCCCCGGGAGGTGAAGACACCTGGATCCCTGGATCTTGATCCAACACCCGTGGCCCTGTCCTTCTGTCCCTCCCTCCACCAGCCTCTCAGCCTCCCATCTGTGCTTCCCTCCCGGCTTCCCTCTCCTCTCTCTGTTCCTCCCTCCACCTGACTCTAGGTACCCCTTCCGTGCACCCCTCCATCCCTCCACTTGCCCCTCTCCTCTCTGTTCATCTGTCCCTCTTTCGGCCGACTTCTTGGTCCCCCATCTGCGCAGATCTTCATCTCTCCCCTTTTCTTCTGTTTTCCTGTCCCTTCCTCCACCTTCCTCTGGGCACCCCTTTCGTGCACCCTTCCACGCACGCCCCTGTTACTGGGTCCCATCACCACCGCCATCCCTATCTGGGGACCCAGCTTTTCCCTAGCCTGCCCCTCTGCCCCGACTCCCGCCGGCTTTTAACCCTGTCCCCGCCGCAGCCATGTCCAACAACATGGCCAAGATAGCGGAGGCCCGGAAGACGGTGGAACAGCTGAAGCTGGAGGTGAACATCGACCGTATGAAGGTGCTGGGTCGGGGTGGGGAGGAAGGCGGGGGCTCCGGGGCTGGGGTTTGGACCGGTCAGTGTTGGGAGTGGGGCCGGGAGCCGTGTAGAGATCCCCTTCGGAACCGGACAGAACCCGGGGAGGGGGCCTAGGCAAGGGGGCGGAGCCCAATAAGGGACGTGGCCGGAGCTAAGGCGGGGCCCAAGGGCGGGCCCGGGTAATGGGAGCTGTCCGGACAGGGGGGCGGGGTCTGATAAGGGGCGGGCCTGACCCGAGGAGGGGCCCAGGCAAAGGGCGGGGCGGGGCGTGAACATTTCCACCCGGGTGCCCGCAGGTGTCACAGGCGGCGGCCGAACTCCTGGCCTTCTGCGAGACTCACGCCAAAGACGACCCGTTGGTGACGCCGGTACCCGCCGCAGAGAACCCCTTCCGCGACAAGCGCCTCTTCTGCGTCCTGCTCTGAGCCCTCCCAACAGCTTACCTCCCCTGCCAAAGTATGAATCCAATAAACGTGGTGACTGTGGTGGTGCCTGTGCTTTCGGGGAAACTGAGGCACGCGCAGAGCTTGGGGCCACCGTAGGGGAGCCGGTGTCCCGTCTCACCCCTTCTGAGTGTGTGTGGAGTGTCTGGCGGGGCGTGAGGTTATGCGGGGTTTGTGAATGCGGAGGGGTTAGGGGAGGAAATGAGCGCTCCTGGCTCTGGCCTCCACAGAGTGTTCCGCGATCCTGAATTTATTTAATCGACCCAGCAGCCTCAGAAAGCAGCTGGCTACTTGTATGACACCCATTTTACAGATGAGGAAACTGAGCCAAAGGTGGCTAGGAGATAATGGGGTGAAGACTGAACTCCAGCGCTACCTGAACCTCTCAGCTGGCCTCTCTTCTCTCCTACCTCCTGAGTTGGAGGTTCTTAGAATCCACAGTGTCCACCTTTCTCATCCCCTGAATGATTCCACCCCCTTTTTCCACATCTGGTTAGTCCCTGACACAGGCCCCCCTCTCCTTAAGCACTGAACTTTTCTCTGTTCATTTATTCATTATCCCAAACACTCCTGGCCCTGTGCTGGTTGAAACTGGGGACACGGTCATGACTGAGACAGTCCTGGCCCTGGGCTTTTGGGGCTCAGAATCCAGTGGGAGAGACAGACCTGTCCCCAGATAGTGATGATTCAGAGTGGGCAAGGCTGGGATGGGGGAATTCAGAGGGAGTGCCTGACTCAGCTTGAAGGTCAGGGAGGGCTTCCTGGAAGAGGGAACATCTGAGCTGGGACATGGTGATAATAAAACTTGGGGACCCAGGGAACTTCCGTAGCGGTCCTGTGGTTAGGACTCTGTGCTTCCACTGCAGGGGTCACGGGTTCGATCTCTCGTCAGGGGAACTAAGATCCCGCATGCCACGGGGTGTGGCCAAAACAAGCCCCAAAAAAACAAACACAAAAACTTGGGGACCCAGAGAAGAGAGATGTGTGGCTACCGGAGACAAATTAGTGTATGCATTCCTCCCGATTTCCTTTGTTCTGGGGACACAGGTGACTGTGACAGCCCTGGTTCCTGTCCTGTGTTTACCACTTCACACATTAGTGGTCTGCAGGACCTATATAGCCTCCAGTTAGATAGGAGTACTTCACATAAAAGTCCATATTTCTGGCTTCTTCCATTTGGAAGGGCTGGTGACCTCAGACCTGCACAACCCTGCAGGGTGACCAGAGGCTATGAGATGGGCCCTGGGCCTTCTAGTTTGCCAAAGTCCCCACCATACCTCATTGTCTCCCAGTTAAGGAGGCTGAGAGTCAGTTACTATTTATCACAGAGCCTGTGCCGAGGGCTTCTTACAGAGGAATGAAGAGAAAGGTAAAATATCTTGAACCCATGTCTCTGTTGAAAATAAAGAAATGCAGACTGGACTTCCCTGGTGGCACAGTGGTTAAGAATCCACCTGCCAATGCAGGGGACATGCATTCCAGCCCTGGTCCAGGAAGATCCCACGTGCCACGGAGCAGCAACTAAGCCCGTGCGCCACAACTACTGAGCCTGCGCTTACTAGAGCCCACGAGACACAACTACTGAGCCCACGTGCCACTGAAGCCCCCGCGCCTAGAGCCTGTGCACGGCAGCAAAGAGTAGCCCCCGCTCGCCACAACTATAGAAAGCCCAAGTGCAACAACAAAGACCCAACGCAGCCAACAATAAATAAATAAATTTTAAAAAAAGAAAAAAAGAAGTGCAGACTGGGTGACCTGTGGGTTTGGTTAATTATTTTACCTGGTTGGTCCAAGGGCCACTGAGTTTGCAACCTCTCCCCTCTCCTCACTCTCTCGTCTTGAGACTGAACCCTGGATCTGGATGAAGATGGCTCACTGGGCCTCCGCTCCCCAGAGACGGACTGTGCCTGTGTCTGGCAAGTGCTCCATTATTCACATTGGATTAGGGTCCCCTGGGTCCCAACTCTGAGCTTCCTGTTGAATTGAGGCAAGAGAAGCTGTAATTATATCTCCCTCCTGTCTCCTACCTCTCAGCCGGCTCCGGTCTGGTTGCATCATGTCTGTGGGAGCCCCGGGGGAGATGGGGGACAGAGAGAGCCAAGGATGAGCTCAGGGTGGGGAGTGGGGGGAGGAGGGATGCTGGAAGTTGCCAGAAGGGTTCTGGAATTTCACAGACCCAGCATCCTTGCATCTTAGAACCTGAAATGCAAAGGAATCTAGAATCCCAAGAACTTGGAGGGCTGGAATTCTGGAGTCTTTGACCAGTGCGGGGGCCAGGATGCTGGGGTCCAGCGCCCTTGTCGGACTAGGATTCCAGAGCTCAGCACTTCAGGAGTGTAAGGATTTCTTGAGCCTGGACTGTTGGGATTTAGATCCTTTGAGCCCTGGGATCTTGGAACTGGTCTGGGGGAATGGAAGCTGGGGAGAAGCAAGTGGGGCTGGCTGACCTGGTGGGGGGCAGGGAGTGGGAGGAAATGTCTGCCTGGAGAAGGAGGGGGGCTGGGTGAGCCTGCACCCAGACTGAGCCTGGGAGGGAGGAGAAGCCAGAAAGGAGAAGCCAGAGCAGGTCCTGGGTGACCAGCCTGCAAACCAGATAACGTCATTAGTGGGTATGACTCCGTAGCACCCGCTTCTGGTTACCCGCTGCTCTTTCCTGCCACCCCCAGCTCTGAAGTCAGCTCTGGGGTCAGGCCCAGGCTGGAGTCAGAGCCAGGCCAAGAGGCAGAGAGGTGAAGGCCTGGGGTAGTCCTTGCGCCCAGCAGTTCTCTCCCATTTCACCCCAAACCCCAGGGCTGGGGGCTGCCCCACCCAGCTGTCCTCCTTCCACACCCCACCCATGTGCTTGGCACTGAGGGGCCGGAGGTAAGGGGTGGGACAGCCCAGAGCCAGAAGGATCCAGAATCACGGCCATCACTTATTGGGAGTCCGGTTTCACAAGCCCCATCTCCCGTAATTCTCACGGTAGCCCCCAAAAGACTCTGTTTACCCCCATTTTACAGACATGGAAGAGTGGCATGGAGAAGTGATGTCACCTGGTCAGTCGGGGTTTGAGGATGGAGTGGGAGAGAAGTCGATGGATGACTTCAGGAGGGGCTGGAGGGGTTCAAAGGGGGCCTTGAAGGACAGAAGTAAGGGGACCTCAGGTGAGGTGCACGGCCCAGGCAAAGGTGGGAAAGAAGCGACAGAGCAGGGACACCAGGAGCCGGAGAGGGAAACAGCGGCCAGTAGGTAGGCAAGGACCCACTGGTGGTGGAGAAAAGGGCGGTGGGCAGAGAAAATTGGCCTCTAGCTGGGGCGGCTGGGACCTGCTAAGGAAGGATGGGTCAAGATGGACACACAGCGGCTTCTCACAGCAGTGAGCGGGCACAGGTGACAGGCGGGCCTGGCAGGCGTGAGCAGCTGGTGGCGTGTGGGGGGGGGTACGCGGTGAGACCAGCTTCCTCCCAGGGCAGTACCAGAAGGACGGAAACCAGGGAGCCAGGAGAGGGTCGGGTGCAGGGCGGGCTGGCATCTTAGGTCAGGCAGGCCTGGGCAGGCAGCAGGAGGCGCTGGCCGGCGGGTGTGGAAGAGCCCATCCCGGTCCCATTTCCTGGCCTGGTTGGTGCTTGCCCCCCTGAGCACACCCACCCAGATGAAATGACTCAGCTGAGGGCCTGCCCAGGCTCCAGCTATGACCTTCCTCTCCCATCACTTGTCGCACGCCACTTGGGACCACGCCCCCATCAGATGGTGCCCTTTGAGGCCCTCTGCGCCCCCAGCCCTTGACACACGGTGAGTGGGTTAGGGTTCGCTGAATGAATAACACCACCAACGGTAGCTGTTTGAGGACTTCCTAGAGGCAGGCAGGGTGGACTCCGTCTCTAACCTTCCAACAACATCCCAAGGGCATGGCAGCCATGTGATGAAGAACATTGAGGCTTAGAGACCCACGTGGGCCAACACAGCCATAAAGAAACAGGTGGGCCCCAATAAACAGACACGCGTGGACGCACCAGTAGACACAGATGCACAAAGAGACCTTAGAGGAAAGAATGCCCTCCACTGACACACACACACACACACACACACTCACTCACTATGCTGATACGATGCTCGCTTAGGTCACACAAACCCACACATGAAGTTCACACATCCACAGTCCCTAGCACACCCCCTCCCAGGTACCCGTTCTTCCCCCGCTCCCAGTGCTGTGTGTCCATTTCCAGTTGTCTCTGGGCTGTCCTCTCTCTTCTGTGGCACTGCCCCAGGGTCCCTCTGGGGAGGCCTGACTTGTGGCAGGGGGAGGGCGCTGACTCACCCATCCAGAGCAGTTCCTTCCCACAGCTCTTCCCGCCCCTGGAAGTCACGCCATCCCCAGCCCAGCCCAGCTGGGGTGACCTCTCACCCCAGGGCACCCGGGTGGAAGGGGAACGCTTTGTGCCCTTGTCGTGGGGTGAGCGTGTCCAACACTGGCATGGACCCCAGGGACCCTTAGTCCTCTCCTTAGGAGTGAGTTACAGTTGCCACCTCTCCTGCCTGCTCTGGAGCACAGAACTGATGCCAGGGTCTCCAGGGCTCCCGGCCCCCAGCGGCAAAGGTGGGGAAACTGAGGCCTGGGGGAGGCGCCTGTCTGAGTCCCCGATGGGCATGGGAGCAGCGTGGACTTCCTGAACGCTCAGCAGTGCCTGGTGGGGGCAGGAAGCCAGTAGGAGGGAAGTTCCAGGAACCAGAGTTCAACCCCCACCTCCCCTGGCACTCCTGCAACATCCCTGATGCAGAGACAGGACGCGAGCCTGCCAGGCATCATCCTTCATTAATATGATAGAACTTCCTGAGTTCCCTCTGCTCCGCCTGGGATCGCAGAGGGTGAGGGCAGTACCACGTGGCCAGGATGCCTGAGACACACACACACAGGCACCCTCAGAGTGGGGCTGAAGGGTCATTCTTGGAGCCCCTGGTGTGGCTGGAGCTGGGGCATCCATCCCGGCGGAAGCTGGGTGTACCAGCTGGGCATGGGTGATAGGGAGATGGAGGAGGGGGAGGGGTGAGGGGATTGTGGTCACGGAAGCAGGGGTGGCATGGCGACGGAGAGGGGAAGTCTGTAGCTGCCCAGCGTCCAGTCCTTGGGGTCAGGGGCATCCTCCCTGGCCTTGGATGGGATACGGTATGTACATAGGCTCTCTCCTTGTTACAAAGAGGGGTCTGGGATGGGCCACTGGCCATGGTCGGCCACCAGGCCCATGAAGCCCATTGTACAGATTAGGAAACCGAGGTCCACTGGCTTCTCTCATCCTGGCCTGGGACTATCCCATAGCAAGGAGGTGGTCGAACTGGGACAGAAACTCCAGTCAAATGGAGTGAGATCTTGAATTTGTCATCTCTGCACTTAAACTGACTCCCTGAAAAATAAGAGGTGTCTGAGAAGGTCTCTGAGGTCCCATCTGGCCCTTATGGGTTGGGAGGCTGCACAGGCTCAGTGGCAACAGGGACGGGTGACCGCTGTGCTGGCGTCTGGGACACACAGGCTGCTCACACTGGCTGTAGGGTGGCGGCTCTGCGGCTGGTGATGTGTTTGTAGAGGAGTGGGAGAAATTAAGGAACAGCAGTGCTGGAGCCCTGGACGGCTGTCTGTGGCTAAAATATTATTCTTTGAAGTCAAGGTCACCAGAGCTTGGCCTGAGGCCTGGGAGTGCTAGGGTGAGAGGCAAGAGGGCGGGAGGGTGCTCCCCTTTGATGCTGAGCAGTGGAAATCCTGGCGGGATGGGGTGGGGGCTGGTCTCATGGAAGGAGTGAACTGTGTCCAGGGAAAAGCAAGCTCAGTTGTGCCTGGAAAACACTACATCAGGCAGGAATTTCCTGGTCATTTCTCAATCCTTGGGCAATGTTCTAACCCCGTGGGGCCTGAGCCCAGAATAGATGCCAGAAGCCACCCCAGACAGCCTTGCAGACTGGTCAGCTGTGCCCCTCAGGTCCCGCCCGGGTCCCTGCTGGCAAACTCCCAACTCCAGGGTGATGATGACTCAGGTGATCCCCACCCGGCCGACGCTGGGAAGGGAAGAACGCTGGCAGAGTCCTGAGTGTGCCAGGTGACAGGTGGCTCGGTGATGGGGACCGTGAGGGGACACAGGGAGGGGGAGGGGGAGGCGGGAGATGGATGTCTTGGGGAGAGGGCATGGAGGGAGCGTGCCAGGGAAGGCGGACGGAGGCCAGGACCCTCTGGGGAAAGCAGAGGCGGGGGAACGTGGGGCAGAAAGAGGAAATGAAAAAGCCGGGGTGAGCGGGCAAGATGAATAGAAAGGGAGGGAGGAGGGAGGGGAGGAGGGAGAAGCTGACACTCGGAGAGGGACCCAGCCAGCACGACCCTGGAGAAGGAGCGAGGGGACAGAGGAGGAGCTGAGAGAGACCGCAGGCAGTGAGGAGGGGCTGGGAAAGCAGAAACGCGGAGAAGGGAATGGACGGCTGTCAGGAGAGAGGGAGGGAGGGAGGGAGGCAGAGGGGGTGGACCAGGGAGGAGACAGAGACAGAGACACAGCAAGAGACAGAGACAGAGAAGGAAAGAACTAGGGGCTTGAAGAGGAAAAGACTAGACAGAGAGACAGATGTAGGGAAGGAAAGAAACAGGGGAAGGAGAGAGAGAGAGAGTACCAGAGCCTGGGGAAGACAGAGGGGAGAGAAATAGTCGCACAAGAATTGCGGTGGGTTGGCTGGGACCCTCCCTCCCCCCGACCTCCAACTGCAGCGAGGACCACGGGGAGGGGAGCGCGGTGGTGGGCGTCGCAGGGCCGGATCCGGCTCGGCTCCCCTCCGTCGCCACCTCCCACCCCGGGGACCCCTCCGGCCCGGGCGGCCGCGGGAGGCCGGGGATGGCGGATTCGTGCCAGAACCTCACGTACGTGCGGGACTCGGTGGGCCCGGCCACCAGCGCCCTGATGTTCGTGGCGGGCGTGGTGGGCAACGGGCTGGCGCTGGGCATCTTGGGGGCGCGGCGACGGTCACGCCCCTCGGCCTTCGCGGTGCTGGTCACCGGGCTGGCGGTCACCGACCTGCTGGGCACGTGCTTCCTGAGTCCAGTGGTGTTCGCGGCCTACGCCCGCAACAGCTCGCTGCTGGGCCTGGCCCGGGGCCGCCCGGCGCTGTGCGATGCCTTCGCCTTCGCCATGACCTTCTTCGGCCTGGCCTCCACGCTCATCCTCTTCGCCATGGCCGTGGAGCGCTGCCTGGCGCTCAGCCACCCCTACCTCTACGCCCGGCTGGACGGGCCGCGCCGCGCCCGCCTGGCGCTGCCCGCCATCTACGCCTTCTGCGCCGTCTTCTGCTCGCTGCCCCTGCTGGGCCTGGGCCAACACCAGCAGTACTGCCCGGGCAGCTGGTGCTTCATCCGCATGCGCTCGGCCGAGCTGGGCGGCTGCGCATTCTCGCTGGCCTACGCCAGCCTCGTGGCCCTGCTGGTGGCCGCCATCTTCCTCTGCAACGGCTCGGTCACCCTCAGCCTCTGCCGCATGTACCGCCAGCAGAGGCGCCACCACGGCTCGCTGGTCCCCAGCCCCCGGGCGGGCGAAGACGAGGTTGACCACCTGATTCTGCTGGCCCTCATGACGGGCATCATGGCCGTGTGCTCCCTGCCTCTCACGGTGAGTCCCCTCGGCAGATCGGGGTGGGCGGTGGGGAGGAAGGCAGAGCCCAGCGCCATCCTCCATCGTTTGTACCTATTTCACACATGGGGAAACTGAGACCCGAAGAGATGAGAGGCTTTGTCCAGGGTCAAACAACTCCCAACTTGCTGGAGAAGTCTCCCCGTTTGCTTCTGCCCCATTTGACCCCTTCTGACTCTTGTCTCCCCCTTCCACATCTCTAGCCCCCCAACCCTACCAATTCCACCCCCCACCAACCTTCTCCTACCCCTACAATGATAATAAGATCCGCCATTCATTGCTCTCTGTCCACCCTGTGCTCAGTGGTTTAGAAATCCTTTCTCCGATAATCTCCAAAATGATCTTATGCATCTATTCCACAAGCATTTAGCAAGAAATGTGACGAAGTCTCTGCCCTGTCACCATTTTTACAGAGGACAGGTGATGATGCCTTTTGCCCATGATCACACAGGCAGGTCTGCACCCTGGGCTCCTCTGATGCCAGAGTCTGATCTCCCTGCCACCGTGCTTCCCACTTCCCCAGCCCCACCCATGGGTCTGCCCTTGGCATCTCCTGGCCTCGCCCCTTTCCTGCAGGAACTCCTGCCCTGCCCCTCCCAAATTGCAGCGGGGCCAACCCTGGTCCTGTGGCACCCAGTCATCCTGTCTATACTCTGGGCCTCGGTTTCTCTTTCTGTAAAACGCAAGGGCTGGGCTAGATCTGAGGGTCGTCAAACCTTTGGGGGGTTACAGAGGACTCAGGAACTGGACACACACAGACACAGCCCTGGGACCCAGCCCTACCGCCCCATCTCTCCGTCTCTAGGGCTTTGCTGGCTGTCTCCTGGGGCTTTCTCTCCCTCTGCTCCCCAGATGCACTTGTTTGTTAGTTTTCATCTTATCTTATTTCCTTCCCTTTCGGACAGGCCACCCCTCCCTCATTTCTACCAGTGAGCAAGTGGGGGGAGGGGATCGAGGGTGGGGTGTGGGTGGGGGCAGAGGACTCGTGGGTGCTGCTTGACACCCTCACTCTGCCCTCAGATCCACGGCTTCACCCAGGCCATCGCCCCGGACAGCAGTGAGATGGGGGACCTCCTCGCTTTCCGTTTCAATGCCTTCAACCCCATCCTGGATCCCTGGGTCTTCATCCTTTTCCGCAAGGCCGTCTTCCAGCAGCTCAAGCTCTGGTTCTGTTGCCTGTGCCTGAGGCCTGGCCAGGGCGACTTGCAGACGTCCCTCTCCCAGCGGGCCTCGGGGAGGAAGGGCTCAAGGGCCCCCACTTCTCTCGGGGGGAAGGATGGGAGCTGGGTGCATTCGTCAGCCTGGGGCGAGGGGCAGGGGGCACCCTTGCCTGTCCTACAGCCATCCAGCAGCACCGTGGGAACACCGTCCAAAGTGGGGTCCGAGACAGCCTGCTCCCTCTGCTGACATCTGCCCCGTGATCTCCTGCCCTGTCTTCCGAGAGCAGCAGCCAGAAATTCAGGGACTTGACCGGTGGCTGCGGGTGGACAAGCCCAGAGCTGGATCCTGGAGCCCAGCCGGCCAGAATGTTGACCCCATGGATTCAGAGGGGTGATCAGCTGCTATTTCTCCCCCTTCAGGGTGGCCATGATGGGCTGTGGGAGGAGGGAGAGAGGGAGAGGAAACAATTATCCTGGAGCATAAAAAGAACAGTTCTCTCAAAATATCCGGTGGCCTGGGTGGCCTGGTCTGGCCCTCGCTTTGCCTATCCATCTCGCTGTCTAAATATTTAGAAGGCAGAAAAGTTCCCAGCAGCTTCTGTGCACTCAGGTCTGCTCTGGTTAGGGTTCTGGCTCTGATCCTCATTCACTGCAGGGTGCCCTGGATGCCCACCCCAAACCCCCAGCGGACAGCCCTGCCCTCTCCCAGTCCACTCCAAGAGCCACTGCCTCATGGGAGCCCAGGATTCTCCGACAAGCTCCCTGCTTCCCTTTACTTCTGATTCCCCATCAGACTTGGGAGGCCTGGTCCCCGCAGGGGAGGTGAAGAAGGGGAGACTGTTGCATTGTGGGTGACACCACTGGACAGGTGCCTGGAAACTGCATGGCTTGGTGAGTTGCAAGATGTGGATGGTGGGGCCCTGGGCTGGGGGAGAAGCTGGGGAATGAAGCTGTGGGAGGCACGGAACCCAGGGACGGCCCAAGAACTCAGACCTAAGTCCTGTGCCTGTCCCTACGCCCCCTCTCAGAGCCTCACTTCACCGCCTGTGTCCTGGGAACTGCCACCCAAATGTCATTCATTCATTCATTCATTCAACATAGTGGGCGCTGACTCTACCAAGTGCTGGGGACACAGAGCAGTCTCGGCCCCACCCTGGATTCCTCTGGGGTGATTTCCAGCCTTCAATTCCCCTTCTGATTGCTGGGGTGATGTCCAGCCATCCACCCCTCCCCCCTTCTCGTTGCCATCCCCTGCCCTCAGGTACAGAATGCAAGGGTTTTCCAGGAGTGAACATGAAAGGAAGTGGTGCTTCTGCTGGTGGGAGGAGGTGAATGGGAAAGCCCCCCCCCAGACTCACCCCCAGCCCTGGGTTCCCCTTTCTCACTTGGCTTCAGGGTTAAAACAATAAATCTGCCCCTGGGGAGGGCTGGAGGAGTAGATGAGGCATGAGCTTCCTATAAAGACAATAGCGGCGGCCATGGAACCCGTGCCCCCTGCAGTGGAAGCCCAGAGTCCTAACCACTGGACCACCAGGGAAGTCCCTGGTCTATCTTTTTAGCTTCTTAGCTCAAATCACTGTTGGGCTGATGAGTTTGCTTTGGTTTCCTTTTGCGCAGAATGGTGATCATAATCTAATACTTAGCTTACAAGGCCGTGCTGAGGATTAAATGATTCCCCCGAAAATGATTACTCCAGCACAGGGCCTGGAGTAAAGCCCACAGTATGGGTTACTGTTACTGCCGTTGTTATTGTTGTGGCTACTGTAGTGGTTTTTGGCATCTGGGCAAATGCTGTTTGAAAACAACGCTTTTCTCCATTGCTTTGACTTCTTCCCACCAGACATTATGTTTCATTTGAAGGGGTGTCTGCGAGAGTTAAAAATAGGTCAAACGACTGCTTAATGCATATGGGGTTTCCTTTTGGGGTGATGAAAATGTCCTGGAACTAGATAGCGGCGGTGGTTGTACAACGTCATGAATGTACTAAATGTCACTGAATTGTACTTTCTAAGATGGTTAAAATGGTACATTTTGTATTATGGGTATTTTAACCACAATAAAAAAAATGTAATACTGAAAAAAAAAATTGAGGAAGTTTAGAAACTTTTATAGCAGTCTTGCCAGAGAAATATTGTATCGCTTGAATTTATTTTTCATTTATTTTTAGAATATTTTATTTTATTTTATTTATTTATTTTTGGCTGCGTTGGGTCTTCGTTGCTGCATGTGGGCTTTCTCTAGTTGCGGCGAGCGGGGGCTACTCTCCGTTGCGGTGCGCGGGCTTCTCATTGCGGTGGCCTCTCTTGTTGCGGAGCACGGGCTCTAGCACGCGGGCTTCAGTAGTTGTGGCTCACAGGCTTAGTTGTTCTGCAGCATGTGGGATCTTCCCAGACTAGGGATTGAACCAGTGTCCCCCGCATTGGCAGGCGGATTCTTAACCACTGCGCCACCAGGGAAGTCCTATCGCTTGAATTTAATAGTAAAAATTTGACTTGTACCAAAACAAACCAAAAAACAGTTCGAGAAACATCAGGTGGGGTCCGGCCTTTGTTACCAATCCTGGCCCGGCCTCAGTGGGAACCAGCCCAAAGGTGCCCCTGGAGGAGCGTGCAGAAGGGATGGGATGGAGGGGCTGCGTTTCAGGCAGGAGTCGAGGTGGGGCAGGGCTGCCTGTCCAGGCAAGACCCCGGGGGTGGGAGGCACGCTTCCCTCCTCTCTCTGTGCTGCCCCTGGAAGGCGGGTCAGTTCTGGCCTCAGCATTCGCTGAATGGCAGGGCAGGGCTGGGCTTTAGAACCCACAGCATCCTCACCCAAGGTGAGTGCCATTATCAGTCCTATTTTTCGGATGTGGATTAAGGGGAGGAGAGGATTAAGTGTTGAAGCTGGTTTTCTGCTGGCTTTTACCCACCAGGCCTAACATCTCAGGAATCTTCCCCCTCCTCTGCATCCCACTGTTTGTCTTAGAGCCCCACCAGCTCTGGCCTGGATGTCTACACTGTCTGCCAGGGTGCGGGTTTTCAAACAACTCCCTCGGCCCCTCCAGGATGATTTGGAAGCTCCTCTCTTGGCTGGTTCCTGACCCCTGACTGCCCGGGTAACCTCTCCGCTGGCTGCCATGGTCCTGTCTGGAGGTCCTGTCTGAATGGTTCCTCCCCTGCCTGCCGAGCTCCAAGGGCTCCCACTGCCCCGAGGCCAACTCCCACACTCTCTGCTCGGCCACAGCAGACAACCGAGGTTTCCCCAAAGAGCCCATGACCTTTGGGGCCTCCACCTCTTAGCTCGCTGAGCGCACCCTTCCCATGAGACGTGTTTCCCCTTCTCCAACCGTCAAAAGCTCCCTTGCCCTTCAAGTTCCTGCTTTAGGCTATTCCTCCTCCTTGAAGACTTAATCACTGCTCTCAGGGGCTCTCAGTGCGTCTGAGGCTCCACAATGGTCCTCACTGCAGCCTGTTGTAGCACAGACGTCCGTTCGTTCATTCAGCAGGCTCTGATTGAGGGCTTACTGTACGTCAGGTTTTGTCCCTATGACGCTGGGGACGTGGCAGGGACAGACAGCCTTGGCCCTGCGCTCCTGGAACTCACAGTTCAGAGGGGGCAGGGCTGGGCGTTGTGAAGGGTGGAGTCTTGGGGGACATCAGGGAGGGTTTCTTGGAGGAGGAGATGGCTGAGCCAGGACCTGAGGATTGGAAGAAAGTTAACCAAGTAAAGAAGAGTGTTTCTGTTGTGCTCGCAGTTCTGGCTCTGGCCTCTGATGCCTCCTTTCCTTCGTCTCATTCATTCATTCAACACACGTTCCCTTGAGCCTGCTCTGGACCCACGGCTGCTCTGTGCTTGCTGGGGAAATAGCAGTGACTGACACCGCCTTGGCCCTACCTCGCTCACAATTCAGTGGTGGTGAGAATTTAATAATCACAGAAATATGTATTACAATAAGCCACAAAAATATAAATTTACAAGCTGTGGAATGTACTGAGAACACAGTGAAAGGGAGGCGCCCGCTCTGGTCTGGCGTTGGGATCAAGAAGTGACACGCTGGGAACAGGTCTGTCTCCCTCAAGGAGACTTGATGCACTTTTAACTTCATTTCTTGATTCATTTCTGACTTTCGGGCACAGATGGAACTTAAGCATGCACACACACATACACCCTGGCCAGTCCCCGGGAGTAGCTGCTCTTGGGCCTTCTGTGGTCACTGCCCCACCTGCTGGTCACACTGGGAATGACACTTAGAGGTGGTTCCAGAGCCACTGCATTGGAGCTCCCCTCTGGGAGGTGAGGGGAACCTGGATTTCCCTCCAGTGGGCCCCAGTTGGGCACTTCCCGATGTGTCCCCCTGTGTAGTCATTTTCTCAGGACAGGTTTTGAGCTGGCCCAGAGGATCTGTGAGCCTGAGTTGGAAATGACCCACAGCAAGCATCAGCTGATGCTTGCCCCTCCCTGCCTTAATAATGCAGGCCATATGGAAGTAAAAGTCAAAACACAGGGCCCAAGGGGGAAAATAAATGACGGGGCAGTAGAGAAGTGCAGGCAAAGCAATGCGGTGGTTAAAATCGTGGGCATTTGGGATGCGAATAATCTGGGGTTCAAGTCCCAGCTCACCCACTTCCGAGAAGTGTGGTGCTAGAGGTTTTAGCTGCCCCCCCGACCCCCACCTCCATTCCTTTCAGTTCTTTTTTTTTTTTTTTGGCTACACTTCCCGGAACTTCCCAACCAGGGATTGAACCCACGCCCCTGCAGTGGAGGTGCAGAGTCTTAACCACTGGACCGCCAGGGAAGCCCCCTCCTGTCAGCTTTTGATGATAACTTATCTTGTGCTCATATGCCCACTGGGGAGGATGCATGTCATAAATGCGTACTAAATTTTATTAGGACTCAACCTGGCCTGGGTGAGAAGTAAATGATACGATGTCTAAAAAGCGGCACAATATTTTCTGATCCTCCTTTGAGAGACAATTACTATGCTCCATTTTGCAGACTGGTAAACTGAGGCTCAGAGAAGTGAAGTCACTGCTCCAAGGTTATCAGGTAGGAAGTGACAGAGGTGGGACCTGAGGCTTAGTGAGTATACAGACACTGCAGTGGTGACGCTGGGTTGGAGCCCAATCCTGTGAGTCACCAAAACCTATCTTCTTCACAGCTATAAGACCAGAATTTTCCACAGGTATCCTGGCTGCTAAGAAGGCAGCTCCCATCTCAGACTCCACCGTTGTGACCCCAGCCTCAGCCTAGCCTTCCCACTGGCTGTCTCTGGCCTACCTGAAATCATCTTAAAAAAAAAAAAAAGACCATTTACTCTAAAGTCAGGCAGCTGAGAGCATGGACTGACTGCTCAGGTCACATCTGCTTCAGATTCCAGCTCTCACTTTCTGCTTAATCACCCTGGACTAGTTCCTGCTCTTCTCTGGGCCTCAGTTTCCTAGTCTGCCAAATGGGGACTAACAGCACCCAGCCCAGATGGCTGCTTGAAGGATTCAATGAGATCACGGAGGCAGAGCTTAGAAGACAGCCCGTGGAGTAGAAAGCACCCAATGGAGAGCAGCTCATGCCCCCTGGACGCTCACTGCACCCCAGGCCTGGCTCCTGCGGGCTCACCAATCCTTGGCTGGCCCTGGTCAGTGGGTTTTCTTGGCCACATCACGTGGTATGTGGGACTTAGTTCCCTGACCAGGGATCGAACCCACGCCCCCTGCAGTGGAAGCATGGAGTCTGAACCACTGGACCACCAGGGAAGTCCCGAGGTCAGTGTTATCACAGCCCCACTTTCCAAACAGGGGCAGAGAGCCGTCTACCCAAGGCCATGCACGCAGTTAAGTGCCCCGGACCCTGAGCTCTTACCCACAACACTCTACCATCTTTACTGCACCAATTTCGAGCCCCAACCAGATGGCAGAAAAAGGGGGCAGAGAAACTGGGGCTTTGGAAAAATGTGTCTCCTTTCCGCCACAGGAAGGGCCCTGAGTTTGAACCCTGTCAGGCTTCTTCATCCTCCCAAGGCCGGGTAAAGGTGAGCAGAAGTCTTTTTACTCCACTGAGCTGTCTCTGCTCGCCTCCTGCCCAGCCCCTGGTTGAGTGAGAGCAGCTCAGATGTTAGATGACGTCTATCGACCAGTGTTTGGTAGTTGGGGGTGGGGCCTCCCCTCCTTTCTTTTTCTTCCCCACTTACCTCAGGGAAGCTGAGGAGCTTTCTATGGTTTGCAGTTGTTTGGGGCTTTTTCTTTCAAATCTTAGTCGTGTGCCCTCTCCAGGAGCTGACTGAAGCTGTGAGCTCGGGATCACGCCTCTTTTCTCCCCACCGCGTGTTCGAACTTGGCACTCAGGGTTCCCGCTTGACACTGGTCACCTCTTGGCCGGAGCACCCTGTCGAGACCCCCCCACCCTGGCCTAGGCCCCCAGGGCCTGACCCTGCCTTCTTGTTCTCTGGGATGATGCCTTTCCTTCCCCCACCCCCACGCAGCCAGGTGACCACTCACCTTTCAGCTTGATGCTGCCCGCCGCCCTCAACCCCCAAACTGGGATGTTCTTGTGACGCAGTGGACCTGCCTCAGGCCTTCTCAGGCCTCATCTTGCAGTCATTCGTGTGACTGATACAGGCCCCCACTAAGGCGGGCTCATTCTCTCTCGCACACGCGTGCAGGTCCCAAGATGTCCAATGGCGAGCACTCAGAGCTGACGGGCTGCGCCGCCAGGATAGAATCCTGCCCTCAACCACCCGGCCGTCTGGTTGGGCTCTGAAATGTGGCTGTGCAGTGCTGAGGCCAAGTCTCTTGAGCGAGCATGGAGGACAGGCTCTTCCGGGGAAGGGCTCCAGGCCCATGCTCCAGGCGGCAAGCCCATTAACCAAGACAAGAGTAGAAGAGCGGAGTCAGGTAGTCACTGTATTTTATTGGAAAACATTGATATATATTTTTCTTCACAGCTTGAACTGAACACAATATTGCCCGGTTTAAAAAAAACAAACCAAAACACTCCGAAAACATCCACAGCCTAACGCTTACCTGCCCTAACCCTCAGCTCTCGGCTAGGTCTCCCACTATGCCCCATCCCTCCCCTTCCGTCCCCCGGAGGTTGGGTGCCCGAGGGTGAGGATGAGAAGAGATTCTCAAAGCTGGGCAGGTCCCAGGAAAAGCCATTTGATCAACCTGGGGCTGGGGAGGGAGTGGAGGGCAGATGAAATGAACAGGGAAAAAAACAAAAAAAAATCCGGATGACCAAACTGCCCACATTGACTGAATTGTCCCAGAGGCGAAAATCAGAAGCAAGGTCACGGCTCATGCTCTCGGCCGGGGAGTGCGAGGGCAGGCAGGTGGGCGAGGGCAGAGGCGGGCACAGAGACAGCACAAAGGTCGGGGAGCCAGCCAAGTCACCACAGGGGAGCGGGAGGGGCCGGCGGAGGAAGCAGAGCTGCCCGTGGCCGCTGGTCCTCCAGGGCAGCTGGCCGACGGGACTGTTTTATTGCAGGCATGTTCTCTTCAGAGTGTGGTGGGGCACATCTTCCCTCTCTCCACCCCTCAGCTAGCCCAGCACGGTGTTGGACAAAATTAAAGCTTTAAGGGGCATGAAGAAAAAGAAAGGATAACCAGCATATTACAAAGCGGCCATCCCCACGTCCATTCCGATGAGGGGACCTCGATGCGGGGGGGCAGGGGCATCACGAGGGAGCGGCATGGGATGTTAGCACCAGGTATTTACAGGACAGCTTGAGATCGCGTCAGGAGCACGGGCTGGACAACGTGCAGGAGGGTCCGGGGAGCAGCCCCGCTCAGCCCCACCTCAGGAAGCCGATCAGATGGGTTCAGAAGAGCAGCCAATGGCATCTGAGCCTCGTCCACTCTCTCCGGCCCCTTCTCTGAGCCGGCCTCCTCAAGTGGTAAAGAATGCCGGCTTCCAAGCCTCCCTCGCCCCTTGACCCCCTCCTGGGCCACATCCAGTCAACACCACAACTCTGGAACCGCCCCCCCGCCCCGTCCTCAGCCCTTCTGCGATGCCTCTCTCGGCACCCCTGCCCCAACAGGCTGCTGGGATCGGCACAGGGAATCACAGGGCTGGTCGCATGCAACAGCGAAAGGCGTGCTCTCCTGCCCGGCCCTCAGAGGGCCTCGGCCCCTCCCCAGCAGGTCCCGGGACAGGGCTGGCAGCCACCCGGCACCCAAAATATAAGAGGACATATGAAAAGAAACAAACCAAGACGGACGAGAGCCACCCGGGCTGGAGAAGGAGGGCAGGGCCCCCCCGACAAGGGGACTAGGGGGCTCATCTTATGAATGCATCAGGCCTTGGAAGATGTGAATGGAAGGGGGAAGGGCAAAAGGAAGAGATGGCAGGGGCATGGAAGGAGACTCGGGAGGAAGAGAAAGAGCGATCATGCAGCTTGGGACAAATCTTTTGTTGCTTTATCAGATTCTCAGTCAATCAACTGGTGTTTGCTAGAACCGGGATACGCAGGGGAGTGTTGAAGATGCGCGCGCGGGAAGAGAGATCGAGAACGGGCATCACCAGCTGCCCGGGGGCCTTCACTTTGCAGTCATCATCTGTACAAACTCTGTGGAGGCAGACAGGGAGGAGGTCAGCCAGCGAGCAGGGCTCAGCCCCAAGCCGCACCCCGCACCCCGCCCCGACCTGGGGGCTTGTTCCAGAAGCTCCTGCTGCTGGCCCAGAGACAGGGGCCGGGTCGGCTCACCTTCGTAATTGACCTGGCCGTCTCCGTCGATGTCAGCCTCTCTGATCATCTCATCCACTTCCTCATCGGTCAGCTTCTCACCCAGGTTCGTCATGACGTGGCGCAGCTCTGCGGCGCTGATGTAGCCATTGCCATCCTGGGTGTCAGGGGACAGACAAAAGCTTTGAGCTCGAGGCATTCGCCTGGCTCTTCCCTGGGGGCCACAGTGCAGGAACTGTCAAGTCACCCACACTCAGCAGGGGCAGGGGGGCTTCCTGAGGTGGCAGAGCAAGTCGGCAGCGGGGATGGCACTGGGGCCTGGGCCTCCTGGAAGTTCTGACTCCCGTTACACAGGGCATCCTGGGACGCCACCTGTTCTGCTCTCTGCCGGAGTCCCAGAGCCACTCTGGGAAAGGCCTGCTCACCTTGTCAAAGACACGGAAGGCCTCTCGGATCTCCTCCTCGCTGTCTGTATCCTTCATCTTTCTGGCCATCATGGTCAGGAACTCCGGGAAGTCAATGGTCCCGTTCCCTGCAAGGTGGGGAAGGGAGCAGGGATGCTCTGGGCCTGGGCCCTGGGAGACGAGCCCGGAGCCCTGGCAGAGGAGACACCGGCTCATCCATTACCAGAGGAAGGTTCCTCGTGGTCGTGAGGGTGACCGGGAGTGGGGCTGCCCACCCGCTCCATGGGGCTCACCATCTGCGTCCACCTCATTGATCATATCCTGCAGCTCGGCTTCAGTGGGGTTCTGCCCCAGGGATCTCATCACTGTCCCCAACTCCTTGGTGGTGATGGTACCATCTCCATCCTTGTCAAAGAGGGAGAAGGCCTCCTTGAATTCTGGGAGAAGAAAGACAATGAGTCAGAGGCTGAGGACACAGGGAAGTCCTGACCTTGGGAGACAGGCCGAAAGAGTCAGGCCCACCTAAAGAAACCAGAACAAGACTTCAATTCCAGCCCAAGCCTCTCGCCTCTGTACTCAGGGCCGGACCCTTCCTTCTTTCAGTCAACACTTACTGAGCACCTGGCCTGTGCCAGGCAAAGCTGCCTGTCTGTCACCCTAGCTCAGTGGGGACAGAGGGGAAAATGGGTGACAGAGGCCTTAGACCTTCCTACATTTCTTCTTGGTCCCTGGCTTCAGCCTCTCCCTCAAATGATGAAACGGACCAACGTCATGGAGGGGATGAGAGCCGTGGGAAGTCTCTATCTGAAGTATGCCAGCCAAGGTCAACTGGCTGGGAAAGGAAGGGAAGGAGAGGTGCAGGACGCCTCTGGGCGGCACGGCATCCCTCCTGACTGGTACCGCCAGCCCAGTTCCCTGGTTTCCAGAGGAGCCGAGCGCTGTGTATGGTGGAGTCTGGGGGTGGCCGGCAGCAGAGCACGGCTGACGGACGATGCGTGGGGTAGGTGGGGGGACGGAAGGAGAGGGATGGCTGCCAAGCCAGGAGGATGAGGCGCTAGTGGCACTGAGTGGGAAGGCCACAGCTGGGGACGCCTCAGGAGCGGGAGAGAAGCGCGTGGCTCCTGCCCTCCCACTGGGCCCGTTTCGGCACCTGGCTCTCCCCACCCCCAAACCCTGAGAACAGATGCCTGGCAGCCTATTCCCACAGGGCGTGGGCTGGGGTGAGGTGGTGGACAGTTTGCTAATGGGGACGGGGCGGGGATGTGACGTGGAGCGTGTGTTTGTGTTACCCGAGGGCAGAGCGGGGGGTTGAGTGTGGCAGGAGCCACACGTACAGCCGAGCCCCTGGGCCCTGGAGAAGCGTTAAGTGTCTCCCTGGGGATGCTGCCACCGCCCTGTGCTGAGGCCTTGTTGCTCTTTGGGGGAGGGGGTCATGTGGGCACCCTACGCTCGTGATCACTAAACGACAAGGGGTTCTCTGGCTTTCCTCAGTGGGTCTCCATAGCCACCGGGGGCCAAAGTTTAGAAGCAGAAAGTGTGGGGGGAGGAGGAAAGGAGAGAAGGCGAGTCCATCCCTGTCTCCTCCCACTTCAGAAGCTGGACCTTCAGTACCAGTCACGTGGGGCGTGTTGAACGTGACAGCAAAGCTGGGGTTGGGTCGCTGCGGGGCCCAGGGGCTACTCTGCTCCAGCCCGTGGCTGTGGAGCTTAACTGGGAACCGGCCTCTGTCCTCAGGCAGTGCATCGTCTTGGGGCGGGGGGCAGGGAAACCTGTTCAACACACAGTACTTCCTGCAGCTGTGACTTCCTGGGCTTTAGGGGACAGTGCGGCTACAAAAATGAATTAGACAGGATTCAAGGATTTCTTTTAGCTTACTGGGAAATATGTGATCATTCCTTTGTTCATTCATTTTAGTTATTTAGCCAACAAAAATTTACAGAGCACCTACTATGTTTTAGGCACCAAAGATACAGCAGGGACTGATAAAGTCCCCAAATAAGGAACGCATCTAGTGACAGGAGATACAGCAGGTAAAGACATCATAAAATAATTTCAGATAGAGAGAAAGGCTGTGAAGGAAACAGAGTGACCTGATGGAGAGTAAAGGAAAGCTGTCTATTTGAGAGGGGAGTCAGGGAAGTCCTTTCCAAGGCGACATTGGAGCCGAGACCCGAAGGATGAGAAGGAGCTGCCCGTCAGTGCAAACCGCCGGGGGAAGGCACTTCTGGCCCAGGAGAAAGCAAGTGCAAGCGCGTGCAAACGTGAGTGCGGAGGTGGGAGTGCCTGCCGAGCCATCTCCTGGGCGGCTCCTCAAGTGGGCCAGGAGCTCTGCAGCCCCACAGTGAGGCAGGGAGCTCACCTTCTGAACCTAACCGGCAGGGGTCGGGCTCACCCTGCAGCCACTGATTAAAAGACCCCGAGGAGCCATGGCCAGGAGAGGAACCAGCCCTGCCATCTGGTGAGTTTCGGGCTCAGGACTGTGAGGTTTGGTATTACTGGGGCGGTGGTGTGCTCTTATACACAACAGGTTTATCTGTCACACGCTCCTCCTGGTCCCTCTGCGCCGGAGTAAGATTTGGCTGGGGATGCAGAGGACTTCCCGTGGCAGCGGGAGGGGAGGGAGGGAGGCAAGCTCACCTGCGATCTGCTCCTCAGTCAGCTGGTCAGCCTGGAAAAGCAGGAAGGAGAAAGTTAGTCACAGGCTGGCACATCCTTGCTCAGCCCGGCCCCCTCTGGTGAGGCTGGTTCCACACGGCACCCACGTACCTGGGCAAAGGAGGTCATGCCAGAGCCAGGGTCTGGGATAAAGTCTGGTGGTCCAGGAAGCTGGGGACTAAGGTGGGCTGGAAACCCAGACCAGCCTGACGCAGGGCCTGTTTACACCGCCCAGACTCCAAGGTCTCCAATCCAACCCAGTGCTCTGGAGCCACGGTGGGCGGGAAGAAGGGCTGCCCCAGACCCAACCCAGCTGCGCCATCATAGCACAGGAGCCCCAGAGGCTGAGTGAAGGGAGCAGTTGCCCTAGAGGCCTAATCAAGCAGCTCTAGAAGGCTCCAAACCAAAACAGGCCAGTCCTTGGGTAGGGCAGAGGGAAGATGTCTGGGGGCTCTTCGCTAGTTTCTATGTCACCGATTTGGAGGCACTAGGTCCGAGCACAGTGGACCCAACTGGCAACAATTCTCCTAACTGGTGGCTCTGAGGCGCTCCGAGTGCCTAACAGAATCCTGCTCAGGCAGGGGGCAGCCCCCCACTCTCGTGTGCACGGGGCACCATTCCGCTGTTTCTTTTGGGCAGGAAGGGTGGGTGTCAGGGAGGGGACTGCAGCAGGCAGTGGTGGCAGAGGCTGGAGGACTAAAGTCAGCTTCCCCCACTGCACTGCAGTTTTGAACCCTCTCCGGCCCTGGCCGCTCCGTTTGTTCGTTAGGACGGTGGCAGGCAGCCCTTACTGCATGCGGGGCTTGGGGGCGGGGCAGAGGAGAAGCAAA
The DNA here is from genome assembly GCF_008692025.1 of Phocoena sinus. NCBI lineage: Eukaryota > Metazoa > Chordata > Mammalia > Artiodactyla > Phocoenidae > Phocoena > Phocoena sinus. The sequence goes on from NC_045781.1 coordinate 8,786,999, forward strand.
GGCTAGCTTGTCCCACACTGGTGTGCTGGGAACTAGCCAGGCATAGGGATCCTCTGGGGAAGCAGCCATGAGGGGAACAAAATCCCAACATTTAGCATCAAAAAAGGAATTTTCCTTGGTTTTTGTGAATGCTGCCAAAAAGGCACCGCTCTCCCCAGACCACCATCCCCTTCCTTTATTTCCTTTCACAATTAGGGGAAAGGGGCTCCTAGCGTTGACTCTGAGAGCCCCCCAAACTGATGCATGCCATTGTGTGTATTTGCATTATTCTCTATAACGTTTCCAGAGCTAGCAACAACCCCCCACCCCTGTCCCAAATATGAAGACCGATCACATTAGAACAGGTCTCAAATGTCCTTTTTCTTTCTTTCTTTCTTTTTTTTAAATCTAAGGGAAGAGAAACTTAGGCCAAGCCCCAAATAGTCAGAATGGGAGGGGAAATCAAAGTGATGATGACAGAGGGGAGATGGCTAAGGGAGGGGGAAGCAGGAAGGTAGAGAAGGAAAAACACCACACATGCACATTCTGGAAAAGTCCAAAGTCTAAAGGGAAGGTTAGGAGGCCAAATGGAGCTACTTCTGCATCACTTTCAGAAAAGACCCAGGGCTGCTGGGCTCCTGAACGCCAGCCTGGCAGCCCCAGGCCCACAAGCCCCTTGCTCCTCCGCTTCCCCTGGCTTCTACGGGTAAAGAAGCCGGAGCCGATCCCCTAGGTCCTGACACCCGAGGAAGCTGCTGGGGGAAAGTGAGAACAGAGGATGGGCTTCTGGTTACCAAGGCCAGGTGATGCCAGGGGAGGGGAGGGGAGGAGGCAGACGGGAGAGCAGCAGTCTGGGGAACAGGGCCGCCATCCCCTCTGCTTTCATCCTCTTCCCCTGGCCTGGATAGAAAAAGCTAGTCCAGTCGGGGACCTCCGCGCCCCTACCACACCACCTTCAGGCAGCAGGGGCAGGGGCTGCGGGCAAGGCGGTTGGCACAGGCTGCAGAATGGCCCAGAGTGGCTCTGAAGGCCGGTGTCTGCCGCTCCCGACCACCAAGCTGCAAGGCGCAGAGAGGCTCGGCCACACTCCTACGGGGTCACTGCAAATAGGCGTGGCTCTGACTGTAGGGCCCATCGCACACTCTCTCCCTCCCTGTTAGGAGACCCTCTCCCCTGCTTGGGGAAGGAAAGGTCCCAGCTCCGAGCTAGAGATCTCAAAGCATGGCTGCTGCCCAGGAAACTGATCACCGCTGGGGAGCCCTTCTCAGGGCTTCTTCCCTTTCCTGAGCTGAAGATTTTCAGCTTTCACCAACAACTGTCTCCAAAATAACCCATTTGGTCTCCTGCTTCCATGTCCCTCATCTTAGGCTCCAGCAAGGAGCTGGACAAGGAAAAAAAAATAATCCTGGGGTGGGGGAGGGAAGAGGGTATTATTTCTCTGCCTTGCCCCAGCCCCCAGCCAGTGCCAGAGAGCAGTGTTAGATGAGCTCAGAAACCAAGGCCAGGGCCCCTCACCCGGGCCAAGGAGGAGCCACAGAGCTCAGGCCAAAGTCCAAGGCCAGTTAGCAGTGACTTGTCCCACCCACCCATACCTTGCCGATTACAAATGGAAAGAGAAACTAGTAGGGCCAAAGCTCGGGTCCTATTTGGGAGGCGGGGGGCCTCCTAGCACCTGCCAGTGATTCGGTGCCCGTTTAGCAAGGTTCTGCTGGGGGAAAATGGGGGAGAGGTGAGAGGAGCCATGAGGCCTGTGTCAGCAAGTATGAGATCTGATACACAGCAGCGGCGGCCTGTTCTCCCCAGCCTTGCCAGGGATGATGGCTGCGCCCGGTCCCGAGGCTGAGCCTGGGGGGCTAGGGGTGTTGTGGGTAGCAGGGACCGGGAAAGAACTAGTCTGCTGGTTTTCTCTCAAAGCCCCAGCTGTGTGAATTAACAGAAGCACTCAGTGAGGGCCCCGAACAGAACAAGCGGCCCTCGGGCTGATGAAGGGGTCCTTCTGGAGGTCTCCTCTAGTCAAGCTCTGCAGTCCCCACCCCGAGGCCACAGGAACAGGCATCCGATTGTCACCGACGCCACACTGCACTGCACTGTCATTTGGCACAAGTGAGGAGATGCAGAGCGGTGCGTGGAGCTGGAGACCATGAGAAAACCAGCATTCCTGTTTGGAAAGAACAGCTCTCTTGGTCTGAAAGGGACAGTGAGCGGGTGAGGTTCAAGGCTGAAAAAGCTGGCTCGTTTGATGCAGCCCAAACTTTCATCTCCCACCCCCATTTCCTACAGCGTCAGTGCGCCATAGGGGCCCGAACAACTCCGCCCACCTGCTCCCACTGCCCTGCCTTCTGCCCAGCTTCATTCTTTCTGGGAAGGGGACCCGAGAGCCACTCCCTCCGGCCTCTGCAGCCCACCCCCCATCCAGACTGAACAGTCTTTGTCCCAGCTTTGCCCTGGAAACTTCCGGGGAGCTACCCACATCCACCTCCAACCCGAGGCCCACCTCAGCCGCCATTCATTTTCTCCAACACGTCCCCAGATCTCCTTCCACCCCACCTCCCACACCACCCAAGCCAAAGTCCTCTCCCACCCCTCACCTCGGAAAGCCACCTCCTCACGGACCCAAACACAACACTCTGCACTTCCAAACCCAACCTCCCTTCCTAGTTCAATAGCCTTAACCCACCAGTAACCGCAGAACCTTCTCTGGCTGCCCCCCACATCAACCACGAGGCCCCCTGTCCCCCCAGCACTGGCAAGCTCGCCATTCCCTTTTAACCACTTCCCCGACCCCAATCCTCTTCAGTCCCTGCAGGTTTCCAGAGCATCTCCTAACCTCGGCTGCCACCCACCCCAGGCTCTTCTTCCCCAAGCTTGCATCTCACCCTCCTCCTCCTTCCTCTGCACTGTCGGTCTTTGGAGAACCTCCTTCTCTCCCCTCAAGGGTCTGATCTGTAGAAGGGCCCCCCCCCGCCCCTCCAGGAGCACTCCCCCCGTCCAGGCACAGCTACCCACGGCCCCCTCTCGGGGAGCTCCCCAGCAGCCCGGCTTCCCTCCGATCCCCCTTCCCTGCATCCTCTCAGGACCCAAAGCCTTTATCAGGGCACAAATCACCCCCTTCCCTAGCCAATGTTTCTTACCTCGCCCCCCTGGAATACAAACACCTCACCTTAGCGACCAAACGCCCCATCCTGGGTCCAAGAGCCCTTACCCTCTGAAGGTCCAGATGCTCCATCCTGGGTTCAAATACCCCCTTGGAGGGCTCAGGTGCCCCTTCTGGGGGCCAGAGAACCCATCTGGTGCTAAAAGTCGCTTTTGGAAGCCCCAACCCCCTTTTCGGATCCAAACGTCCCGCTCTGGGTTCGAATGCCCTCGATAGTGGGGCAGAGAGGGGTCCAGAGGCGCTCTCCGGGGCCCAAACACCCCCCCCATTCTGGCTCCACTCGCGCTCTCGGGGGTCCTGCCCCGCCGCGCCCACCTCAGAGCCCCCAGCCTCGGCGGCCCTTCAGCCTCACTCACCATCGCGAGGCCCGGGGTGTCCGGAGCGCGGGGATCAAGATTCCTCCGGCGGCGGCAGCAGCTGCAGCAGCTTGAGCTCGCCGCGCGTCCGCGCCTCCACACTCACTGCCCGCAGCGCGCGCCGCCGCTGCCGCCGCCGCCGCCGCCCGCCCCAACGGTCCCTCAACGGCCGCCGCGCGCGCCCCGCCCCGCCCGGTCCGCGCGCCGCCGCACTGCGGGTCCCACGGATCCCTCCGCGCCTCTCTTCGCACTGCCGGGCCCGCGGATCTCTCGCTCCCACCCCGCTCGGGGCTGGGTTTGTGGCCGGCCGCGCGCGCGCGCGCACCCGCCGGGGGACTACTTTCCGTCGCCGCGCGCCCCGCCCCCTGTGCCCACTCTACTTTTCTCCTCGGCGGAGGGGCACTGCTCGGCGGCGCGTGACGCGTTCCTGTGTGAGCCGCGCCGCTATTGGGCCCGGGCGACGGCGGAAATGAGAGCGCGGTGCCGATTGGTCCGGCCTTCCCTGCAATGCGTCAAACTGGGGCGAGCCACTGCGTGGTGGTGGTGGGCAGCCCGAAATGTGTGTCTGCGTGGAGCTGTGAGGCGTAATGAGGCGAAGGGGAAAATTGTGTGACTGTTAGAGAAGCAAATACATCATCTTCTTGGTCAGGGAGTGGTAAAGGGCTGGCGGAAGATGCAGAAGCACTTTCTCGGCTCTCCCCTCTAACAGATGGAAGATGGTGCAATCCAAAATGCTGGCCTGGAAGCCCCGCCCCCAACTGCGCCCTACGATGTGGCGGGGTCTTCAAGGTTCTTCTCTTACCCTAAAGGTGCTGTCCGTTGGGACAGGTGTGTGCACCCTGTGACACCCTCCACAGGTGTCCGGAACCCCTATCCCCGCTTCACTCCTGATTGGCTCAGGGTCTGTGAAAGTGGGGCCGTCGCAGGACAGCCTCTGGGAACAGGGCGTTAATTCAGTCATTCATTAAAAAAGACTGAATTGGGTGCCTGGTGTAATGTAGGGACCCGTGATTGGCTGGGCTGGGGAGACCAAACTTCCCAACCATTGTCCTGTTGTCTTGTAGACCACTTGACTCCTTGTTCTAAGGTTCCAGCCATAGGAGGAAAAAGAGTGCCAAGGTTAGCTGAGACTGTTTACTGGAGCTCAGAAACGCTCCCCTTCTCTTGTTTAGAATGGGAGCTGCCATTCGATTACACGCCCCGTACCCCTCTCGGTGATTGGCTGAGGGATGGCTCACTCGCCAATCATTATGTCACACCTGGAACAGGATGTAGGCTAATGAGAGTCCTTCCCTAGGTTTTTGGATCTCGAGTTTGGGGACAGGAAGCCTTTTCTTTTTGCGTGGTGAGGCTGTGAAGAAATAGGTCTGGCGCTGTCTGTGGCCATTTCCCCACCCTGGAGGGGAGAATAAAAGTGATACCAAGGAGAGGCAAAGAAGAGATGGAGTGAGAGAGTCCTGTTGCCATTCACTTCCCTGGTTCCAGTACTCTTGAGGCCAGCTGCACAGCCATCATGCCAGGATTTTGCATATATGAGCTATTAAAATTTCCCATTTATCCCAAACTGGTTTGAGTTGAATTTCTGTCACTTGCACCCAAAGATTTTCTGATGGATGTGAGCTGGGCTAAACTCTGTCTTGGTCATCAGCATTGGCCCTGAAACAGAGAAGGCCGAGGACCCAGTCAACATTTGCTGAACAAATAAGCAAAATGAAGTCAGGCTCATGCTCTCTCCCCCTTTCTCTCTTCTCCCTGTCTCTGAGTCTTGATTTCTGCCAGGCAGACCTTAACTTCTGAATTACTTAGGCCTACGAAATAATACATATACAACTATTAACATGTTTGAGCACTTACTCTGTTCCATGCACCATTCCATTCGCTTTGCATCCATTAGTTTATTTAGTTCTTACAATATCCCTATGGGTTTGTTACTTCCATTTTCCACCTGATGAAACTGCTTTATTGCCACTGGAATTAGATGAGACCAGAGAGGTATGAAAGCTTGACCAAAAACAGAGAAGTGAAGTAGCTTGCCCATGGTCACACAGTAGGAGGTAGAGTCAGGATTTGATCCCCAGCAGTTTGCCTGAAAACCCCACACTCTTAAACACCGTTACACTACCAGTGGGAGAGATCATATTTGTCTTCTATTATCCATTTTCCCTGTCTTCCAGCATAATAGAAGTTTAGCTGGGCACATTGCGATCCTGACTAAAAACTACATTTCCCAACCTTCCTTGCAGTTATGAGTGGTCATTTGATTGAATTCTGGCCAGAAAGGATAGTGATATATGAAACTTCTGGGTATACCGTTAAAGGGGAGGACATGCCCTCCTTCTTCTCCTCTTGCCTGCTAGTAGAGCAGCCCTTGTAGGCATTAGATGAGAGACCAATGGTGACCATACTCACCTGGCACCTTGATGATTGCCTGGAGCAGAGCCCACCCTTCCATCCCCAGTGCCAAACTTTTATTCGAGAGTGAAATAAATTTCTGTATTGCTTAAGCCCCTGCTATTCTGGATCACTTTGTTATAACAGCCAAACACATACATGTCCCCTTTTTGGTTACTGCCCTTGCTTTGGTGGAAGCTCTTATGCCTACATTAGTGAGGGGTCATGTGGTTCAGGCGTAAACCAATCAGCATGTCCTGCTTCCATACCTCTGAGTGGTTCAGAGTCAATTGTATGACTCTTTTTTTTTTCCAGGCGTGGCATAATTTACATTCAATAAAATGCCACAGGTCTTAAAGTGTTCAGTTCAATGAGTTTTGATAATTGTGTACGCCATGTAACCACCACCCAAGACAAGCTGTAGAACATTTCTATCATCCCAGAAGTGAGTTCCCTTGTGGCTCTTTCCCGTCAATTCCTGTCCCCCTCAAGCAACCATTGTTCTGGTTTCTGTCATTAGAGATTAGTTTTGCCTGTTCTAGAGTTTTGTTTTGTTTTTTTTTGCGGTACGCGGGCCTCTCACTGTTGTGGCCTCTTCCGTTGTGGAGCACAGGCTCCGGACACACAGGCTTAGCGGCCATGGCCCACGGGCCCAGCCGCTCCGCAGCACGTGGGATCTTCCCGGACCGGGGCATGAACCCGTGTCCCCTGCATCGGCAGGCGGACTCTCAACCACTGCGCCACCAGGGAAGCCCTCAATGTAATATTTTTGAGCAAAAGTTGCATGGAGCATACTTATACTAAAATATATTTTTTGTTGTTGATCTGGAATTTCATGTTCAACTGGAGTCCTGTACTTCTAATTGCTAACTCTGATGATCCTAATCTCAAAGCACCTTCTTTCCATGGTTGGGAAATGAGCTTAGGGACCTTACAGGGGACCACCTGAACTTCCAGGCCTCAGGTTGTCCTATGCTACAGCCAGGCAAGAATCTTGATAGTGGCTTCAAATCTTCTGAGCTTTAGGAATGATCAATGAACTAAGGCTCAACCCCATTATCATCAACATCCCGGTTCACTTCCACCAGCTGGATAAACACCAAGTCCAATAATACTATCTGTTGCTGGATCCACACCACGATCTGGTGACCCTGTTATTTCTCTGACCTCACCTCCCTACACTCCTCTCTCACTCTCTTGGTTCCGGCCACACTGGCCTCTTTGCTGTTCTTTGAACGCATTTGGCTGGCTCCTGCCTCAGAGCCTTTGTATTATTTCCTCTTCTTCAAATGCTCTCCCCGTGATAGTTATGTGGTTTGTCTCCTCCTTTGCTTTGTTCAAATGACACGACCTCAGTGATGGCCTACTTTGACCATCCCATTTAAAATTGTAAACCAAAAAAATAAATAAATAAATAAAATAAAATTGTAAACCAACACTCCCAATTGCCTTTACTTGGCCTTATTTTTTTCATAGGTGGGACCACTTTCTCAAATATGATATACTTTTCTTATTTATTCTATTTAGAGTTTGATTCTCCCACTGGAATATAAGTTCCACGAGGTCTGATCTTTCTATCATGTTCACTGTTGTATCTTCAGTGCCAAAAGCAGAGCCAGGAATATAATAGGTGCTCAATAAATACTTTTAAAAAATAACTAGATAAATATGGGGAGATGGAAATTCCCCTACAGTGCTGGTGGGAGAATATATTGATACAAAGACCCTAGTGAGTGTCCCATTTAGGGTAGGCTAGGTTATAGTACAGAAACAGCTGCAAAAATCTCAGTTAACACAGTTAAAGTTTCTTTCTCACTCACATAAAATCCACCAAGTGTCTTGGCCTCTCTGCAGGACAGATGTCCTCCATGTGGTGACTCAGTGTCCCAGGCTCTTTTATTGCTCCTGAGGGTCTCTATGTTGCCACAGCAGGGGAAGAGAGATTGGAGAATGTCCCAGGGAGTTTTCATTGTCTTAGTAGAAGTGACATCTGTCACTTCAGCTCACATTTCATTGTCCAGAACCAGCCACATGGTCCCGTGTCACTGCTAAGGGATGAAGAAGTGTATTTTCTCCCGTGCCCCAGAAGAGGAAACAGGAAACAGAATTTGGTGATCATACCATGGTCTTCGTCACAGAGAGACATTTGACCATAACTGTAAAGTTGAACGTGTACATTTGCTAAAATCTAGCAGTTCTACTCTTAACTATATCCTTGATAAGTGGCTTTCAAATTATTTTGAGTGAGCTTCACGGCAAGAACCACATTTTACATCATAATCCAGCCATGTTTCATATATATTTTTTTTTCAGAAACTATATATTTAGTCTGAAACAAAAATTTCAGAAGCAGAACTTAGTCTTACTATAGACAAGGCACTCTGATATTTTCTTTCCTATTCCATTTCATGTTTCAGAAATGATGCTCACTGTGACCTACTGATTCTACTAGCCTCATCGTGTGTATGTGTGTGTGCGTGTGTGCGTGCGCGCACGCGCGTGTGTGTGTTAGCACTTCCTTACTTTCTGGCTACTACTTTCTAGGATGTTCCGGACTCATCTTGTATATTTCTTGCTCCAATCCTACAATCAGCCATTTCTCTAAGGAGCCCTGGCTCCTTTTATTGGATAATTAGGTTAGAAACTAAGATCTGGGCTCTGAGTGTCCTTGTTGCTATTGAAGATTGCTTTTTTTAACTCTACCTCTTTGCATTTTTATAGTGATTGCTCCAAGTATCCTTAAATTGGTCACCTATCTGTGATTTTTTTACCTCACTAAGTTTTCTTTTAAAAAATTATCTTACATAATAGTCTGGAGGCAGGGTCAGATCAGGACTGGTTCAGTGGCTCAATGATGCAACCAAGGACCCAGACTTTTTTTCTCCTTCTGCTCTGGTATCTTCAATATTTTCTGTCTTTAGGCTCATAGCTTTATGGTGGCAAGGTGGCTGCCACAGCTCCGGACGTTACTTCCCAAGGCAGTAACCAAAGTCAGGATGGAACGGAATAAGGTTCTTTTATTTCCCTTTATCAGAGAGAATAAACCTTTTCTCAAAACCCCTTCAAGTTTCTTTGGCACAAAATAGGTCACATGATCACTCCTAAATCAATCACTAGCAAACAGGAACAAGGTTTAGACCAAACAAGGTTCACCCTTTGGGTCAAGGCACACCTTCCTTGAGCACATTGTTACCTGGTACCTGGACAAAACTGGGGTCGGGTTAGCAAGAGGGGTGTGTGGTGGGAAGAAGGTCCACCACATAAAAATGTCTTGGATTTTTCTTGGGAAATTCCTGGAAAAAAAGAGGAAAGTTAAGTTGTCTATGACATGGGGAAACATTCTTAATCCCCTTCTTTACTCATTTCTATTTTGTCTCCAAACATTTTCTCCCAAAGCAGTTTCCTCAAACTCACTTTCTTCCTCCAAAACTCATCTTCTGCAGCTGATTCAGCCCCAGTATTACTACATGAGGTCATCCAGGGCTGGTGGGTTGGCCCTGCCATCATCCACATGTGGGTTCCACGAACGTACCTAAGGAGCTGCTACAGTTGCTGCCACTTCCCAATTAGCAGGAAGGTAAAAAACAGGCAAAGAAGGACATTTAGTGTTGTCACTGAGAAGATGCAGTAGTTAGGGTAAGTAATCTGAGATGCTGTAACAAATAAGCTCCCAAGTCTCAGTGGCTTAACACAATAAAACTGTATATATATCTCACTCACACAATGTCTAATGTGGGAGTTCCTTTTAGGCAGATGGTCTTCAGAGACCCAGTTCCTTTTCTTTTATGGTTCTATTATCCACTACATACTCAAAAATCTCTTCTGGATCCTCTGTCCAGCCAGAATTTGGGGAAAGAGAGAACACAGAGGATCATGTGGTGACTTGTCCTGGATGTAGCTCATGTATTTTGATTGCATTTCATTGGCCAGAACCCAGACGTAGGCCAGACATAACTGCAAGAGAGACTGGGAAGGGCTTCCCTGGTGGCGCAGTGGTTGAGAGTCCACCTGCCGATGCAGGCGACACAGGTTCGTGCCCCGGTCTGAGAAGATCCCACATGCCGCGGAGTGGCTGGGCCTGTGAGCCATGGCCGCTGAGCCTGCGCGTCCGTAGCCTGCGCATCCGGAGCCTGTGCTCCGCAACGGGAGAGGCCACAACAGTGAGAGGCCTGCGTACCGCAAAAAAAAAAAAAAAAAAAAAAAAATTTCTTCATTTGATTCCTACTAACATGGGCAGGATTATTTCTAGATATTTTAAAGTTTTTGTTGACAATCTGAATGGGATCCAATTTTCCACAATTTTCTAGCAGCCTGGTGTGTATTGACGTTATGACTTTTTATAAGTGATCTTGAATCCAGCCTCCTATTGAAGCTCGTTCTAATACTATATCAGCTTGCTCTCTAGGATTATTTCTAGGTAAATACAGATGCACTTTTTGCTCAGGGTCATTGCTACTCAAGATAATCATTCTTTGTGCCATGATGAGGCAGTATTTGTTAAAGGGTGCTGTTTTTGTCTCCAGGATTTTCCTCCAAGTCATTGTCACCCATGCACAAGGTTAGATGTACGCAGAGAGCCGATGACATCTGCAGGTGGACAGCTACCTGGCTGACCTTTGTTGAAGAGGAAGCCTGGATTCAGACATGTTAAAATGAGCGACCGAGAATTGATTAAATATGGCATTATTATCCATCCATATGTTTATGTATGTATTTTCTGAATCATTTGACAATAAGTTGCAGACTTCATGCCACATTATCTCCAAATGCTCAAATGTGAATTTCCTAAGCACAAAGACATTTGCCTATGAAATTACAGTTACAACAATCAAAATCAGGAAATTCAGCAATGATACAATTATCTAATCTATGGAGCTTTATCAAAGTTTGTCAATTGTTCCAATTATGACCTTTATAGCAAAAAAAAAAAAAGTTTTTTTTTCCTTTATTTTATCCAGCCAGGATGACATATTCCATTAGCTATCATACTGCTTTAGTTTGGAACAGTTCCTCAGTCTTTCTTTGTGTTTTATGACATTGACAGTTTTGAAATTTCATGTCAGTTATTTTGTAGAATGTCTATTTGGGTTGGTCTGATGTTTTTTCACGACCAGATTCAGGTTATATAGTTTCGTTTTGTTTTGTTTTGATTTTTTTGTGGTATGTGGGCCTCTCACTGTTGTGGCCTCTCCCGTTGCGGAGCACAGGCTCCGGACGCGCAGGCTCAGCGGCCATGGTTCACGGGCCCAGCCGCTCCGCGGCATGTGGGATCTTCCCGGACCGGGGCACGAATCCGTGTCCCCTGCATCGGCAGGCGGACTCTCAACCACTGCGCCACCAGGGAAGTCCCAGGTTATATAGTCTTTAAAAAGAAAGACTGTCATAGAAGTCATTCGTGTCCTCAGTGCATCTTATCTGGAGGCAGATGATGCATTTTGTCCCATTACTGGCAATGGTGATGTTTCTAGCTGTAAAGTTACTCTTTTTCCTTTTGTAATTTTTTTTTTTTTTTTTTTTGCGGTACGCGGGCCTCTCACTGTTGGGGCCTCTCCCCTTGTGGAGCACAGGCTCCAGACGCACAGGCTCAGCGGCCATGGCTCACGGGCCCAGCCGCTCCGCGGCATGCGGGATCTTCCCAGACCGGGGCACGAACCCGTGTCCCCTGCATCGGCAGGCGGACTCTCAACCACTGCGCCACCAGGGAAGCCCTCCTTTTGTAATTAATAAGTAATCTGCAGGGAGATACTCCAACACTTCGTAAATATCAGTGCTCATCAGACCTTCCTCTGCTTGCTTTAGATTACTTAATTTTTTCCACAGACTGCTACCCAAGAACCATCCAGTATTGGACTTCCCTGGTGATGCAGTGGTTAAGAATCCACCTGCCAATTCAGGGGACACGGGTTCAAGCCCTGGTCTGGGAAGATCCCACATGCTGAGGCCAACTGAGCCCGTGCACCACAACTACTGAGCCTGCGTGCCACAACTACTGAAGCCCGTGCGCTTAGAGCCCATGCTCCATAACAAGAGAAGGCACCACAATGAGAAGCCTGCGCACGGCAGTGAAGAGTAGTCCCTGCTCACCACAACTAGAGAAAACCTGCGTGCAGCAGCGAAGACCCAACGCAGCCAAAAAAAAAAAAAACCATCCAGTCTAAACAATGAGGTCCCCAAATGATGTACAGAACTCTTCAAAAGCAGGGCTATAATTAGTGCTTTTCTGTCTTTATATAAATTGTAAACCCTCATCATATCTTTTTCACCCCAGAAGTGTAGGACAGCCTAATCTCAATCCCTTCATTAACCCTCTTCCAGTACAGAAACGGCAAGGACCATATTCAGCAAAAATGCTCCCAGGGGTCCTCATTCATGTCTGTGACCATTAAACGGCAGTGCATGGGACCATTTGCACAGATTTCTGCCACCCTCTTTTCTTCCCTTGGCAAAAGTGTCACAGACGTTAAATTTCTGGAGGGGATGATTTTGTACTCTGGAAGCTCATTGCATGTTTCACCTTGGGGCATCTGTCGTTGTGGGTTAAACTGATGTAGTTTATTCCATTCATATGGCGTACATCCCAGCTTGTGTGCAGTTCTGATGGGGACAGGTACTGTGAACCTGGATGACCCAGTTGTAGTAGCTTGTGCCCCTACAGGGGCAGGGAGCAGCTGTGGCACCGATGGAAATAGATGTTAGCCGCGGTGGGCCTGAAGCACCTGCCAGAAGCACCAATACTGCTTCTTGCTCCAGATCCTGCTCTGATCCATACACCTTGCACCTCAGTCTTCCTTGGACCCCCCCCCCCAACTGGATATTCTTTTGATTAGGAAGTTAGGAAAGTGAGGTGGCAATGGACCAGAGATACACAGATAGCGGCAAAGCTGGGGTTTGGACACTGGCCTGCCTGGCCGCAAAGACTGGGATCTTGACCTTGGTGTTTCCAGAATTACCCACTGAGTTATCTGGAGGTCTTTGGTAAGCTATTCAATAACAGGCAGGTCCGGCCCATGGATCCTTAAATATCCCCGCAAAGAGATACCTCCTCCCCAAACGACACCTTTTGTCCTCAAAATAAGTCTTGGATTCTTAGGGTTCCAAGACCAAGGCAGGGTCTTCAGCTTCCCATCTTCCTCCAGTAAAACACCCCCTCCTCCCAGAGAGTGAGCAAAGTGAGATCAAGTGGGAGATTTCCCTCTACCTTATGCTGCCTCCAGGAGTGTGGCAGATTTTATTTTCCGGAGATGCCCACAAAAATGTCTCACATCCCACGTCCTCTTCTAGAACCTTGCCATTCCTGCATCAAGAGTGGAGTCTGTGTCTCCTTCCCTGGAATCCGAGTGGGCCTTGACCAATAAAGTGGAAGTGATGTTACGTAATTCCAAAGCTAGCTTGTAAAAATGCTACGCACCTCTGAGTTGTTCTCTTGGGACGCTTGCTTTTGAAAGCCAGCTGCCATACTGTAAGGAAGCTCAAGCAGCCAGAGGAAGAAACCATGTGGAGAGGAAATGAGGCTCAAGCCCTCAGTTCCAGCTGAGCTCCCAGAAGACAGCTCACATGAGTGTGCCATTTTGAAAGCAGATCTGATGCTCTCCAGGTGATACCATGTGGAGCAGAGTACTGTCACTGCCTTCTCCAAATTGCAGGTTTGTGAGCAAAATAAATAATTGTTGTTTTAAGCCACCAGGTTTTGGGGGTGATTTGTTATACAGCAATAGATAACCGAGACAGAAAAACTAAGCCACTACCAGTTGTCTCTCTGTCTCCACAGGGGATTGGCTCCAGGAACACCCCCCCACACACACACACACTGTCATGGGTACCAAAATCCTGAGATGCTCAAGTCCCTTACATAACATGGCATAGTATGTGCATATAACGTACACACATCTTCGCGTGTACTTTAAACCATCTCTAGATTACTCATAATACCTAATACAGTGTATTTGCTATGTAAATAGTTGCTGGAGCATAACAAATTCAAGTTTTGCTTTTTGGAACTTTCTGGAATTTTTTTCAAATATTTGTGATCCGAGGTTAGTTGACTCCGTGGATGGGGAACCCCTGGATACAGAAGGACTATAATCAGAAAATGTCACAGTTGGCACCTAGGTCCAGAAAGCACTTTTTGCACTGAGTCAGGGCCACACTCAAATCCAAATCCTGTCTCTCTTCCTAAATAGTGTAGTCCAGAAGAGCAGAACCCTTGGAGCCAGGCAGACATGCGTTCATAATCCTGATTCCAATACTTCCCAGTTGTGTAACCTTGGGAAATTTAATGGGCCTCTCTGAACCTCAGTCTCTTCTTCTATGAAATAGGCACAATAATTTTTCTCCCTAAATCTATCAGCAGGATTTAGTGAGATTATGTATCTCAAGTGCTTAGCCAAGAACATAGCACATAACAAGTTCTCAGTTACTGTTAGCCATGATTTACCAGGACAATTATATGGTTGGATGTTGAAAGCCCCTTGCTGGATAATCTCTCTTGAAGGTAGATTGGGAGGCTTCTGAATCCCACCACACTTCCTTTATGCTGAATTTCTCTGCCTAGAGTCAGAGAGACCTGGGTTTAAATAACTCATGGTTCCTCCAGTTTCTGGCTGTGTGACCTTGGTCAAGAGACTTAACCTCTCGGTTTTTGGAGTCCTCATCTGCAGAAAGCGGGAGGGTCATATTTCCTCCTTAAGGGGTTGCAATGATGTTGGATAGTGTGCAAGGCGCGACACAATGCCGGGCACACAGTAGGTGTCCATAGCGTGTGCTGAGAGAGGGAGAGGCTATTCCTCCATCCTCTGCAGAATCTGCAGGGATCTCTGTCCTCGCTCTGTCCTCCATCGCGAGCCTGACCAGGTGGCTGGTGGTGGTGAGCGCTCCAAAGAGGAAGGGAGGGGAGGGGGGTCTCCCATCAGGGCCAGACCTGTTGTTCTCTCATTTCCCACCAGCGGGCGCTCTGGTGAAGTTAGGATTGCAACTCACCGCCATCGCGGTGACCATAGCTACCGCCATTTGTGCACATAGTGGCTGAGCGCTGTGGTTCACTTAAATGAGTCAGGATTCTCAATGTCTTCCTTAAAAGTAAGAAATCTAGCAGAGTCACAGGCTTTTATTTCCATTACGTTTGTGAGAGAAAAGTGCCAACGATCCTCTTCAGATTGAGAGAGAGAGAAAACCGACATTTATTCCTTTTAACAATAGAGATGATGTTATCACTATGGCAACAAATGATCAAGGAAGAAAACCAATCAGAATTGCAGATTTCTCTCGGAGGTTATTTTTCTCAAGATATGGCAACAATTTCAAGGAGACTTTCAAAGACTCTTTTGTTCAAATTATCCTTCAAGGACAGTCTTAAATGAACAGAACAGGTTGGTGACAGGAACTCAAGCCTCCAGATTGCACAGGAAAACCAGATGGGTGTTCTCAGTTTGTTTCCTTATGGGGCAGATTCTTTAGATGGGCTTTATTATGCATGTAGCTGCAGGGAAGAGAGAACATCTTCACCTCTTTTACTTTTTACTTTTTTTTTTTTTTTTGGCTGTGTGGCATGTTGTGATCATAGTTCCTTGACCAGGGATCGAACCCGCGCCCCCTGCATTGAAAGCGCAGAGTCTTAACCACTGGACCGCCAGAGAAGTCCCTCTTTTTTCCATTTTAAACATATTTTTATTAAAAATTTAAAGTCACTTTTTCAAACTGCATTGGCTAATAGTTGAGAACTTGCATTTTAAGGAGCTGATTCTGAATCTCCTTGGTTGACATCACAGGCAAAAAGCAGCATCTTGATCTTGGACTTCTCAGCCTCCAGAACTGTGAGAAAATATATGTCTGTTGTTAAAGCCACCCAGTTGAGGGTATTTGTTATCAAAGCGTGAGCAAACTAAGACATTGAGTTCCCTTCTTCCACCCATAGGCTCAGGGGCCCACAGGGTAACACACACCTCTCCTCTAACCCCATCCCCTACACACCCCTGAACAAGGGTGTTTGTCCCGGATCAGCCTGAGTGGGTAGAGGTTGAAAAAAAGTTCTATTTTCCTAGAATTCGTCTTTAGTTGCGGCACTGTCATAGCAACCACCCTTCATCTTGCTCCCTTTCCAGCTGTGCTCTGCCTGGAATAGAGATACAGTCACAGAAATTGAGCTCTGTAGAGCTGTGGCTTCTCAACAGAAGCTACTCCAGGTGTTTCAAGCAGAGGAAATTTAATGCAGGGGATTTATTACAAGGGTGTCCAAAGGGCCAGAATAGCAAGAGCCAGAAGGGGATGGTGGTGGTGGGGGAAAGAAGTAGTGTGTATCAGTCCTTCATTCCTTCTTTATGACTGAATAATATTCCATTGTACAGATACACTGTACTTTGTTTATTCATTTATCTGTTGATAGCCATTTGGGCTGTCACTACCTTTTGGCTGTCATGAATAATGCTGTTAAGAACATTGATGTACAAGTTTTTGTTTGAACACTTCAGGATTTCTGTTGTCGGGCGATGACAACGTTCTAAAATTGATGGTGCTAACGGTGCTAACCGCTGACTAGTACACTTTAAAAGGGTGGATTTTTCTGGCATGTGAGTTATATGCCTATCAAGCTTACAAAAACCCTGAAACTGTTCGAACTTAATTTTATATTTACTCACATAAACTTATGATAGGAGGCAAAGCGCACAGATTCTTTTCATAACTCCAGGAGTTTCTCTGGCCCTTCTGCTCGAGGTGATTTAATTATAACTGGATTAGTGACGATGTCATGAAGGGTTAAATCTCAAACTTGAGGGATAAGTTCGATTTCGCGCACACACAATAATTAAACACACCTCCCGGTAGCAAACGCATAAGCCAAGTTTGTGGTCATCTCAGCCTCAGGGTTAAAGATGAAATTCCAGAGATTTCCCTGGTGGTCCAGTGGTTAGGACTCCACTCTTTCACTGCTGTGGGCCCAGGTTCAGTCCCTGGTCTGGGAAGTAAGATCCCGCAAGCCATGCGGCGTGGCCAAAATTTAAAAAAAGAAAAAGAAATTCCAGAATGAATGAACACAGGTGATGATGTGGAAAGGCACCTCTCATTAGCAATCTGTTGGCTAAGAAACCAGTCAGGAAACACTCTTTTGTCACAAAACGGAAATCATTTGTATGGATCCAACCTTCTTTTTTAAAATATTTATTTATTTATTTATTTAGGCTGCGCTGGGTCTGAGTTGCGGCATGAGGGCTTCTTAGTTGCAGCATGCGAACCCTTAGTGGCCGCATGCGTGCGGGATCTAGTTCCCTGACCAGGGATCAAACCCAGGCACCCTGCACTGGGAGCACGGAGTCCCACCCACTGGACCACCAGGGAAGTCCCTAGATCCAACTTTCAATCATTCATTCCTTCGAGAAATATCTTTTGAACAGCTACTGCATGCCGGGTGCTGTTCAAGGTTAGACTCTCTTGACACCAAATCTATTGATGTTTGGGGCCTGTGTTGGTTTCCTATGGCTTCTGCGACAGATGGTCGCAAATTTACTGGCTTGAAACAACACACGTTTATTCTTTGACAGTTCTGAAGGTCAGACGTCCAAAATGGGTCTTAATGAGCTAAAATCAAGGTGTCAGCAGGGCTGTATTCCTTTTGTGGTGGTGGGACTTTAGTAGAGAATCTGTTATCTCTTTCCTTGCCTGTTCCGGTTTCTAGAAACCATGTGCTTTCCTTGGCTTCCTTGGCTTGGCTTGTGGCCCCTTCTTCTATCCTCAAAGCCAGGAACATCAGGCCAGGTCCTTCTCATGTTGCCGTCTCTCTGGTTCTCTCGTCTTGTTTCCTCTTCCACTTTTAAGGATTCTTATGATTACCTTGGGTCCCCATTTTATTTTTAATTCCTATGCGGTTGGATTTATTTATTTATTTATCTAGGCCGCACCGCGTGGCTTGTGGGGATCTTTGTTCCCCGAGCAAGGCTCAAACCTAGGCCCTTGGCAGTGAGAACTGGGAGTCCTAACTACTGGACGGCCAGGGAATTCCCAGTCTCCTTAATTTAGGTTGATTTAGCAGCCTTAATTTCATCTGCCACCCTAATTCTTCTTGGCCATGTATTCTAACATGTTCCTCGGTTCTGGGGATTAGGACACACAGAGCTTTGGGAGGTCTTTATTCTGTCTGCCATGGTCAGGATCATTCTTAGGGGGTGTGTGTATGTTTGTGTGTTCAGGAGGCTCTCTTGTTCACTGTAGGGCATTTAGCATCCCTGCCCCACCTCCACGTCTGACTCCAGTTGTGACAGACAAAAAGGTTTCACTGCCAGATGTCTCTTGGGGGGGCCCCCCATCAAGAGCTGCTGTTCTAGGTCCTAGGAATCCAGAGGCGGACAAAACAGTTTGTGCTCTTTCGGATTTCACATTTCTCCAGTGGAACTGGCACATTAACCGCATCTCACCGGGAAACACTGTGTCTCCAGTCTCTCCATTCAAGGTTCCCATTTGTACCTTTGGAACTCGTCAGCCATGGTTTGCATGTAATTGCAGCCAGGGCCCAATGGGACCCGGTGCTCCGGCAGCCGGGCTGGGTGCGAGAGCCGTATGGGGAAGACATCAGCACAGAGATGACGTGGGGACCATCCCTGAGAAGTGGGAGCTCCACGCCCCCCCCACCCCACCCCCACCCTCCACCCGTCTACATGAATGACAGGCGTCAGCCCTGGGCTTCCGTCCTTTGCACGCTGATCACCTCTCTGATGGCTTCTTACCAGCCTCCCTCAGGGCCTCCCCTTCCCTGGTCTGTGCATGGTACATGGCTGACCCCCCCACCCCCACCCCCGTGCTCAGGCCCTCTAGGCATCTTCACCCTTTCACCCTGATCTTATTCGTCTCTATGCTTCTCTCTCTAATGACATTTCCTGTCTGCCTGCCTGCATCTTTGTCCTCAGCCCAGCCATATCAGTTTCCTGTTGCCGCTGTAACAAATCACCACACATTTAGTGGCTTAAAATAACACCTACGAATTATCTTACAGTTCTGGAGCAGAGGTGATTGATGTGGGTTATATACGACTAAAATAAGGTGTCAGCAGGGCTGTGCTCCTTCTGGCAGCTCTGGAGAGAATGCATTTCCTAAGCTTTTTCCAGCGTCTGGAAGCCACCTGCCTTCCTTGGCTCGTGGTCTTGAGACAGGCTGGGACCTGGGACCCTTTGCTGCAGTGCTGCCATGCTTGCACCTGGACACACCCCTCCTCCAGCAACAAAATACAAAGAAACTGTATGGGACTAAAAATAACTGCGTGCATGTGCACTTGGGGCAAATTCTGGACAAAAGATACAAAGAGACCAAAAAACCCAACTGCCACTTTTGAAGAGCCTGGAGCAAAACAGGGTACTGCGCGTGCCCACTGCACACAACACCACCTAAGGGGTGGGCAAAACACCTAAGCCACCCCTCCGGCCGGCCGGCCCTTGGACACACCCCTACCCTCACCCCATATAAGGAACAAGTTCGCCCCCCCCCTCCCCCGCCTCCCCTCCGGGGAGTGAGCCAGCAAGGGAACCTGTTGTTTGTTCTCGCTCCCCTCTGCTGCAGCAGGGGCCCCAATAAAGCCTTGCCTGAATTTCTTGTCTGGTCTCTGATCAATTTCTATTGATGAAGGAGGCCAAGAACCCTGGTCAGTAACAGTCCCTTCTCCATCTGCAAAGCCAGCAGCAGAGCATATTCCATTCTCTCCCTCTCTGACCTCTACCTCCATCATCACATCTGTCTCTCTCTCTCTCTCTCTCTCTCTCTCTCATCCCTCTTTTCCTTACTGTATTAGTTTTCTAGAGCTACTGTAACAAAGTACCACAAATTGGGTGACTTGTAACAACAGAAATTTATTATCTCATGGTTTTGGTCCAGTGGTTAAGAATCCACCTTCCAATGCAAGGGTGAAGTATCGATCCCTGGTCGGGAAAATAAGTTCCCACATGCCTCAGGGCAACTAAACCCGCGCGATGTAACTACTGAGCCCGCGTGCTCTGGAGCCCCGGCGCCACAACTAGAGAGAAGCCCGTGCGTGGAAACGGAAGATCCCGCATGCTGCAACGAAGATCCCGTGTGCCGTGACTAAGACCCGATGCAGCCAAATAAATAAATAAATAAATATATTTTTAAAAAAGCAACAAAGGAAATCAAGGTGTTGGCAGGGCCAAGCTCCCTCTGAAACCGGTAAGGGAATCCTTCCTTGCCTCTTCCAGCTTCTGGGGGTGGCCGGGGCATTCCTTGGCTTGCAGCTGCATCACTGCACCGTCTGCTTCCATCTTTACATGGCATCCTTCCCTCGCATCCTCACCTTGTCTTCTTATAAAGATGCCAGTTGTATTGGATCAAGAACCCACGCTACTCCAGTCTGACCTCATTTTTAAAGAAATTTATTTTATTTATTTATTTTTGGCTGCTTTGTGTCTCCGTTGCTGTGCGCGGGCTTTCTCTAGTTGTGGAGAGCGGGGGCCACTCTTCACTGCGGTGCGCAGGCTTCTCTTTGCGGTGGCTTCTCTCGTTGCGGAGTACGGGCTCTAGAGTGCAGGTTCGGTAGTCGTGGCGCACGGGCTTAGTTGCTCCGCGGCATGTGGGATCTTCCCAGACCAGGGCTCGAACCCGTGTCCCCTGCACTGGCAGGCGGATTCTTAACCACTGTGCCACCAGGGAAGCCCAGACCTCATTTTAATTTAACTAATTACATCTGCAACAACGCTATTTCCAAATAAGGTCACATTCTGAGGTCCCGGGGGAGAGGACTTCAATATATCTTTTTGGGGAACGTTCTGAGGTCCCGGGGGAGAGGACTTCAATATATCTTTTTGGGGAACGTTCTGAGGTCCCGGGGGAAAGGACTTCAATATATCTCTTTGGGGAACACAATTCAACCCAGGGAATCCAAGATAACTCTTGATCTCAATAGCTTCTTTTTTTTTTTTTTTTTTTGGCCACTCTGTGTGGCGTGTGGAATCAGTTCCCCGACCAGGGATGGAACCCATCCCATGTCCTGCAGTGGAAGTGTGAAGTCTTAACCACTGGACCGCCAGGGAAGTCCCCCGATCTCAACAGCCTTAAATTAATCACAGCGAAACATTCCCTTTTGTTATTTAGAGTAATATTTTCACGGGTTCCGGGGATTCAGACGTGGACATCTTTGGGGGCCATTATTCTGCCGACCCCATCAGCCCTGTGTCTGAGCTCCGGGCTGGATAGCCAAAGGCTCCGTGGATGCCCCTCCCTTGGTGTTCAGTGAGTTATTTTTTAGAATAAGTACGTACGGATCATTGCATGGGACATACTTACACTAAAAAAGGTATTCGATGTTTTTCTGAGATTTAAGTTTAACTGGGTGTCCTGTGTTTTCTGTGTTTCATGGAGTCCGAATTGTTAAAACTCCCCAGTTTGTCACATATTCTGTTGTTTACCAGCCTTTCCCACCAGATGGAGCCGTGGTCATATTTATAATCACCTTAACTCATGTACTTGTGATAGGCAACCTCTAAGATGGTCTCCAACGATCCCGCCACCAGGCATTTACATCCTTCTGAGATTTATACCCCTTTGGGGGTAGGTCAGATGTAGTGGCTGGCTTCTAACAAATACAATATGGCAAAAAAAAAAAAAGGTATGTCGCTTCTGGGATTAGATCACAAAGCCTCTGGAGGATGGAAGCTCAAGAAAGTGAGAGAAAAGGAATCATCAGGAGGACCAGGGGTAGCTGTGATGTAGAAGAACAGTGAGAGACACTAGAAGCCAAAGGAAAGTGGTTGTGGAGAAGAAGGAGGGCGTTTATACATTGAACGATCCAACAGACATTTATCAAGTACCTAGAAACTGGAGTTCACAATTTTGTGGGTCAGGAAGTCAGAAAGACCTTTGTTGGATGTTCATCTCGGCTCAGCGTGGCATCAGCCGAGGCAGCTGGGGCTGGAGGATACATTTTCAAGATGGCTTCTTCACTCACAGGCCTGGAGCTTCGATTCTCCTGGGCCTTCTCACTGCAGGATGCCCTTGGGGTAGTTGCAATTCTTACATGGCAGATGAGGGCTCCAAGAGGTCACAATGGAAGCTGCTTGTCCTCTAAAGGCTGGGTCCAGGACTGGCATAATGTCACTTCTGTCATATTTTATTGGTCAAAGCAGTCAGGTGTTCTGGCCCAATCGGTCTAAGACCACCAGAAACAAACCTGTTGTATTATTTGTTAGGGCTGCCGTAACAGTACATATCGCAAACCGGGCGACTTGCGGTAGATACAGTCCTGCTGTTCTCTCACAGACCACCAGATGGCGCGCTGGATCTGATATCAATACTTGCCATTAGCAGGAGAGTAGACGTTGTGATAAACGCTTTTGTTAATTTAGTTGGGATGAGACTTTCGATTTCTTTGTTAAAAAGCAAGTCTAGAAAAGACTTGGGCCTTTATTTCATAATGTTCGTGGAAGGATAGAAATAGTCTTTTCCTGATTTGATAGAGAAGACCTATGGTTATTTATTCTTTAAAAAATAGACTATTTAATCTTGTTAACACCATGGCAACAAATATCAAGGAAGACAGCCAATCGGAAAAGTAGGCTTCTTTGGGAGGTTATTTTTCTTTGGAAATTGCAACAGTTTCTAAGAGAATCTCCCAGACTCTTGTTCAAATTCTCTTTCCAAGGATAGGCTTAAATTGAACAGAGAACAGAGGAGGCTGGTAACAGGAAAATTCACTCAAGCCTCCTGGCTGTACAGGAAAACAATATAGATGTTTGGGGATTATTCTCAATCTGCCACTTTATGGAAACTGATTTTTATTTTATTTTTTAATTTTAATTTTTGTCTTTTGCCCACACCATGCGGCTTATGGGGATATTGGTTCCCCGACCAATGTCCTGGGCAGTGAAAGCGCAGAGTCCTAACCACTGGACAGCCAGGGAGTCCCCTCGAAGCTGATTCTTTAGAAAGACTTATGATAAGAGGTAGTAACCCTCCCACTGAAGCTGCAGGAGAGAAGGGACAGCTTCATCTCTCTCTCTCTTTGTTTTAATGTTTAACAATTATTTTTGTGGGCTTCCCTGGTGGCGCAGTGGTTAAGAAGCTGCCTGCCAGTGCAGGGGACACAGGTTTGAGCACTGGTCCAGGAAGATCTCACATGCCATGGATCAACTAAGCCCATGCGCCACAACTACTGAAACCTGCATGCCTAGAGCCTGTGCTCTGCAACAAGAGAAGCCACTGCAATGAGAAGCCTGCACACCTCAATGAAGAGTAGCCCCAATCACGGCAACTAGAGAAAGCCTGTGTGCAGCAATGAAGACCCAATACAGCCAAAAATAAATAAATAAAATAAATAAGTTTATTTAAAAAAACTTATAAAAATTATTTTTTCGGTGGGCATGAGTGCACCTCAGTCGTTAATAATGTTGATTGGCAGATCTAACAATCACTTCCAGCCCCTTTCCTACATACTACTGTGATACTATAAAAGCTAAAAAAGCCAGCTCCCTTCTTTCCCAGACTCCCCTGCAGCTACTGGTATGCAGTGAGCCAGTTCTGGCCAATGAGTATGCTGAGGGCTTTGGGGAAATATTTTTGCTGCTGGATAAAAGAGGAGAGGCATGAGAGGAAAGGACTCTCTCATCACCCCCACCTCCCTGCTTTTTGCTTTTTGTGTGAAAAGGTGATGCCTGGAGCTTGGCAGCCATTTTGTAACCATGAGGCAACAAGCTGGAAGGCAAAAGCTAATAAGTGGAGGAATAGAAACATTCTAGGTTCTTGATAACATACTTAATTGATTAAACCCAGAAGCCTCCTTCCTCCAAAATTTTAGTTAAAAAGCTAAGAAATATCCTTTTTGCTTATGTCTGCTGTCAGTTTGGTTATCTGTAACTTGTAGCCAAAACACCCCTTGCTGATCCATGCTCCTTTCCAGATTGCGCTAGAGCAGAGCTCCCAAACTCAGATATCCAGAGACCAGGTAGCTGATGTGAAAATGAAGCTGCTATAACTTTATTTTCCTTTTACTTACATAAACTTATAAAAGGAGAAAAAGCACACCAATCCGTTTCTTAACTCCAGGAGACCCTTCCCACTTTCTGGACAAGGTGAGTTAATTATAACAGGATTAGTGATGCTTTAATCAGGGAGTTAAATATTTCCAGCTGGAGTGATACATTCTATTTCCTATTTTTTAGATGTGCAATGAATGAAGTTTCTCACCACAAATATTTTTTTAAATTAATTAATTTATTTATTTTTGGCTGCTTTGGGTCTTTGTTGCTGTGCGTGAGCGGGGGCTACTCTTCGTGTCGGTACGTGGGCTTCTCATTGCAGTGTGGATCATGGGCTCTAGGAACACAGGCTTCAATAGTTGTGGCATGTGGGCTCAGTAGTTGTGGCTCACGGGCTCTAGAGCACAGGCTCAGTAGTTGTGGCGCATGGACTTAGTTGCTCCGCAGCCTGTGGGGTCTTCCCAGACCAGGGCTCGAACCCGTGTCCCTTGCATTGGCAGGCAGGTTCTTAACCAGTGTGCCACCAGGGAAGCCCCTCTCACCACAAACATTTGAAACACGCTTTGTAGGAACTATGGCCTCAGGGTGAAGAGTTACATTCCAGAAGGTATCAACACAAAACCAGTAGGGTTAAAATGGCCTCTTACAGGCAAGCTTCTCATTCATTCATATATTCATTCATTCATTCAACGAACATTTATTTTCTCCTCTGTGCCACACACAGTGCAGGGCATTGGGGATTTAACAGTAAACAATCAGGCACTGGTCCCTGTTTGTAAGGATCTTACATTCTTGAAACTTAACCAGAACCTTCCCCCACCTGCCTGGAAAATATTTGTGTCAACAGACTCTCCAGGCCAGAGTTTCCTATTGTTATGGGCTGAATTGTGTCATTCTCCAAATTCATATGTTGAAGTCCTAACCCCCAGCACCTTCGAATGTGACTGTATTTGGAGATAAAATGCTTAGAAAGGCAACTAAGTTAAATGAGCTTAAATTGGATTAAAAGGCCCTAATCCAATAGGACTGATGGTATAAGAAGAGGAAATTAGGACACAGACACACACACAGGGCAGAGCTTGTGAGGACACAGGGAGAAGACAGTCACCTGCAAGGCAAGGAGAGAGGCCTCAGAAGAAACCAACCCTGCTGACACCTTGATCTCAGACTCCTGGCCTTCAGAATTGTGAGAAAATTCATTTCTGTTGTTTAAGCCACCAGGCTGCCGTGCTTTGTTATGGTAGCTCAAGCAAATACATACACCCATCGGCACCTTTGGAACTTGCAGACAACAGCTTCAACCATAGTCCTAATCAATGCAGAATGTAAGTCCTTGAGAATTATTTTTAAAAATTTCCAAGAATTCCCTGGCGGTCCAGTGATTAGGACTCTGTGATTCCACTGCAGGGGGCACGGGTTTGATTCCTGGTCAGGGAACTGAGACCCCACGTGCTGTATGCAGCCAGACACACAAAAAAAAAGATTAAAAAAATTTCACCAGAAGATGTGATTCATCACCATGCATATATACCCAAGTTTCCTGCTGGAAAACAGGAAACTGTTCTATTAATCAGCCATACATTCCTCCTATACTCTTGGGAAGTCCTTCTTTGAACAGTCCCAAAAGGCTTCTGGATTTGCTTACTTTCCTGGGGGCATAGTAAGCCCAAATTACAAATATGTCGTGTTTCCCTCAGCCATTAGATCTAAATCTTCTGCTACAAAGGATTTGTTTTGGGTGGGGTTCTTTACCCTCCATCAAATGGTATAGTGTAGTTTAGGGAACAAACTCTTTTTTTTTTTTTTTTTTTTTTTTGCTGTACGCGGGCCTCTCACTGTTGTGGCCTCTCCCGTTGCGGAGCACAGGCTCCGGACGCGCAGGCTCAGCGGCCATGGCTCATGGGCGCAGCCGCTCCGCGGCATGTGGGATCTTCCCGGACCGGGGCACGAACCCGTGTCCCCTGCATCGGCAGGCGGACTCTCAACCACTGCGCCACCAGGGAAGCCCTAGGGGAAAAACTCTTAGTGCCTCAGCTGGGATTCTCAACTGCAGGGTCTACCCACAGCCTCTCCATGTGGCTCGGCCTTCCCAAAACTTGGTGGCTGAGTCTTCTGACAGTTTCCCGAGAGCAGGTGTTCCAAAAGTCAGTAAGAAGAAGCAGGCAGCCTCAATGTGACTACCACTTCATTCTAATAAACTCCACCTCCAGGTGGGGAGAAGGATAAAGAATTTGCACTTACCTTTAATTCATCACATTACTCTAGTAATTTTACATACATTAACACCATCAGTCCTCAAGCAATCTCACGATGTTGGCATCATCGTTAGGTCATGGTTACAGATGAGGTTCTGAGATGCAGAGTGGTCCCCGGCCTGGGCAGCCCTGCTGTTATGTCTTCTTCCAGCAGAAGGCGCTCCAAACCCATGCATCATCCCAGCCTCCGGCTCCTAACACCCTCATAGCCAAGGCTTAGGTTTATCTCGCGCCCTGGGCTGTACTGAATGCTTTTCATGAACGATCACAGCCCAACCTCACAAGAACACCCGAGGCTGAATTTTACAGATGAGGACGTTGAGGCTCAGGGCAGCGAGGGGCTCAGCTGAGGACAGTCTGATTCCCAAACCTGACAGACAAGTACACAGCCTAGTGCAGGAGACAAGAGCTCAAAAGCCCCACGGAAAGAGATTTTGCCTTTGCTGTGTGACGGTGGAGGGTTAGATTATTCTATGGTTCCATTCGTTCACCGATCCTCTATGGAGGGTACACATTCCTGATTGTTGCCAAGTAGCTGGCGACTCCAAAGAATCAAGGCGGCTTGTGATTTGCCTGGGTCCAGTTGTGAGGGGATGTGCTGAGTGCCCGATACCAGCGGAAGCTGTGACAGACGCTGCAGGTTTGGCCATTGACCTGCCAGCATCAGAAGAAGACACCCAAATGAGGGCTGCCCCTTAGGCTTCTAGAATGGGGAATATCCACAGCCCACTGCACAGATGTGTAACAACACGCATGAGAAACAAACCTTTGCTGCCGCGAGCCGCTGAGATGTCGGGGTATTTGTTACAGCGACACCTACAGTCACAGCAGTGACTCGTAAGCAGTGAGTCAATCAGAAGCAGCCCCACACGCCCCCGCCACCCACCGCGTGTCTCCAGCAGGTCATAGGTAACCTGTGCTAACCCAGTACAAGTCAGCACGGGATGCGCCTCGATTTTATAAACCAGAGTGGATTCGGAGCTGTTTCTATAGCAACCACACTCTGCCCCGCTTTCATTGTCACGTGATTTCTGGAGGGGGCAGGAAGAGGCAGAGTGCATCGAGAGAGCTGGGAATTACTGAGCTTAATGGAAGAGGCTCTGGAACCCAGAAGGTTTGGGTTCAAAGAGCCCAGCTCTGACACGCACCCTTTGTGTGATGATGCAGAAGGCTCTAAACTTCTCTGGGCCTCATTAAAATGGAAATCATGGTAACTCCGTTATAGGGGTGCTGCACAGATTCCGTGAGATCAGGCGTGGGAAGCACTTGTATAGCACATTCCATGGTATGTGTATCGATTAGGAATAGTTTTCTTGGTGACAGTCAGCCCAAACTTGCCAGCCAAAGGGGTGAAGCATCTTAGAAGAGGATCCTTAGCTCTCAGCAGAGGTATCCCTAGCCAATGCCGCATGAAGAAGAGATGAATGTGTGCAAAATATGTGTTGATTTAAGGCATGAAGTTTTGGGGCAGTTTGTTATACAGCAATAGATAACCAGAACATGTATGAAATACTGTTTACTGCCTATCCACAAAGCTATCCCTGCCCCTCTTTCTTCCTAACAAAAACTGGATTTTATTCAGGTGTCAGACAGAGCTTCCTTGATGCATCCCAGCAAGTGAGCACCATCTTTGGCCTTCCTCAGGACCACGGCGTCCACCTGGCGGCCTGCCTCCTCCACCTTCACTCGGGTTCCGGAAGTGTCCTTGGCCATGACGGACAAGACCTCGGGCAGGGCAGCTTTTTTGTCTTTCTTTTCGCTCCAGCCCAGCGACTCGATCACAGAAGCGATTTTCAACGTCTCCCTGCAGGTTTTGATGTCTGATGAAATCCTGTAGGCCATGATGTCTAGAACTCGGGGTTCTCTATGCCCTTCTGGGTGACCTGGTTGCCTCAGCCCTCAGACCCCCCTCCTGAAGCATCACTGCCCTTGAGCACTTTATCAGGTGTGTCCCTCATGCTCCTGGCTTCTGTCATGCTCAAGCTGATCACATCGGGGGCTCTTTCTCTGTCACTTTCTTCTTGGCTTTGTCCAAAACGGTCGCCAGGGCCAAGAACTCCATGGAGACTGACTGTATGCCTTATCCACGCCTCTCTGCACGGCTTCCTTGCAGCCGTTTGGAGTGTTGTGTAGAGCGCACTCGCATTGCCATTTATCCCTGCCCAAGTCCTCCTCTTCCACATCTGCGATCTCGATGCCCAGGCT
Organism: Phocoena sinus; assembly: GCF_008692025.1. NCBI lineage: Eukaryota > Metazoa > Chordata > Mammalia > Artiodactyla > Phocoenidae > Phocoena > Phocoena sinus. The sequence continues at coordinate 8,815,296 of NC_045781.1, forward strand.
CTGATGGAAGAATCCTTCAGCTCCTTTTTTGCAGAGGTAAATGGCAGTCCTCCTCGGCCCCTCTTTGTGTCTCTGACTCTATTTCTGAGACCCCACCCCCACCCGCACTGCCCTTGCTAGCCTTGCTGGCTGCACCTGGAACGGGGCCTGGGTCTCTGAATTGGCAGATGAGTCCCCCGGGGGCCCTGGCCACTGCGGCCTGTGGGAGCCTTTCATGCAGCAGCAAGCTGCCTCAGGACAGTTTCATCTGCCTCAGGACTCTCGTGTCCTTGCACAGAACCCTCCAGACGCTGTTCTTGCCCGGGATCCCCCTGGGGATGGCACCGTGATTAACGTCTGCCACAAACTCCATGAAGGTGGCCTTGGCCTTCTCCTCCCTCACGTCCCTCGTGTTCCTCAACCTGAACGTGCCCTGGCGCGAGAAGGCTGGCTGCAGGACGGCTTCGATGGCGCCTGTTCCAGGTCCTCCGGGATGCTGGTGACCAGCAGGGCCCTGTGCACGTCCACAGCCAGCGCCCTGCATCAGTATGGGCCTCCTGGGTGACGGATCACTACTCTCCCTCCCACTCCAGCCAAGTGTGACACACTTCCTCCTTCGTCCCCTTCGTCCTGCCAGTTTTTTCGCATCTACATCAGAGTGGGCAGCAGGCTTTGGCTCCTGGGCACTGGCACCTCTCCTTCCCCCACGGGCTACTGCCGGTTCCATGACAACCGCTTTTAGGCTGTTGCCAGGGTCTGAGCATTTGTTTTGAGGAACCCAATGAAAATGAGAATATTCGCCTTTTAGTTTCACTGGGCAGGCCTCACACAGAAAACTCAGTCCCGCTCACTGGCGGATCAAGTCTCAGGAGGACCAGGCCTTAATGGGGGGTGATCAGCCCTCACTCGGGGTTACTCGGGGTCTGGAGTGAGTTTGATGGCTAGGGCCAGGAGGCGGGGTCTGGACTGAAGCTGAGGCTGGGGATGGGAGTGCAAGTGGCAGGTCTGTGTCCCGGTGGGGCTAAGGGCCCCTGGTTGGTGGCTGTGTGAGATGGAGGCTGAGCCCGAGCAGTGGGCCAGGCCTGGTTCAGGGGCACAACTGCTGTCCGGGTTTCACAGCCCTCCGGGCAGCCACAGCTACCAGGACCGCGGTGGGACCTTCTCTGTAGATCAGAGCAGGCGGGGTGCTCAGAGGGCAAGGCCTACTCGTGGGATGGGCCTGTGGCCACTGCAAATCATCATATCATAGTGACCCCCAGGGGGCCACTTGAATGATATCTCAGTATCTGCCGCATTAACACCCCAAGTGCTACCTCCAGAACTGCCCCTTCAAGCCTTAGGGCCTGTCCCTCCCCTCCCCTCCCCTCCCCCTCCCCCTCCCCTCCCCTCCCCCTCCCCCTCCCCCTCCCCTCCCCTCCCCTCCCCTCCCCCTCCCTTCCCCTCCCCTCCCCTCCCCTCCCCTTCCCCTCCCCTCCCCTCCCCTCCCCTCCCCTCCCCTCCCCTCCCCTCCCCTCCCCCTCCCCTCCCCTCCCCTCCCCTCCCCTCCCCCTCCCCCCCTCCCCTCCCCTCCCCTCCCCTCCCCTCCCCTCCCCTCCCCTCCCCTCCCCTCCCCTCCCCCTCCCTTCCCCTCCCCTCCCCTCCCCCTCCCCTCCCCTCCTCTCCCCCTCCCCTCTCTCCCCCTCCCCCCCTCCCCTCTCTCCCCTCCCCCCTCCCCTCCCCCTCCCCTCCCCTCCCTCCCCTCCCCTCCCCCTCCTCTCCCCTCCCCCTCCCCTCCCCCTCCCCTCCCCTCCCTCTCCCCCTCCTCTCCCCTCCCCCTCCTCTCCCCTCCCCTCCCCTCCCCTTCCCCCTCCCTCTCACTTGGGACCTGGACACACTGTGGTGGTGACCCAGGCCCCAGGCTGCAGGATGAGCCCCAGGTAATGACGTTCGTTCATTCCCTCCTTCCATCTGGGCAAACTATTAGAGATAAAATCAGATTCCTTTCTCCTCAGCCCATCTGATGGCTGAGCTGCCAGTCTGCGCAAGCGTGGACCCATCCAGCAAACGCTGACCGAGAACTTTCCTGCCATTGGGATTCTTCCAGAGCAGCAAGACCGCCTTTATGGTTCCCTGTTGGCATGAGACCTGGGGCCCCAGGAATGAGGCAAAAAGCCTCAGGAGCCTATGGCAGGTGACGGTGCCAGGTCTGAGAAGTCAGGAAGACCCTTCCCTGGTCCCCTCAAGTCCTGCTCCAGCACTTCGAGCCAGAGGTAATGTCTGGCAGGGTACTGAGGGGCCCCTGTGCCCCTCCTTCTTGGAGGCTTGGAGAATGCTTTAGGGGGAACAAATTACACAGGACACTTTGAATTCCAAGTGCAGAAACCGAAGTTGTCCTGGATTAAGCAGAAAAGGGAATTCATTGGCTCACGTTACTATAAAGTCCGGGTTGTCTTAGCTTCAGTCATGGCTGGTTCCAGGGTCCCTTCATTCATTTATTCAACCAGACTCTGGACCAGCTCCCATTGGATCAGCTGGGTCATGTGCCTGCCCCTGCACCAATCACAGTGACTGGAGAGGGAGTGAGTGCTTTGATTGGCCAGGCTTCGGGGAGTGGTGGGTGAGGGTTAGTGATTCCCACAGGAACCACCTGGCTCCCTCCACATGAGGGAGGGGATGCCACAAGGAGAAATGGAGGCAAATCACTTAGGAGACGGGGGTGGGAGTGTGGGGGGGTGGATACTGGGCTGGAAAGCAGGAGATTCTGTCCCCAGGGGAGGAAGGGCAGTAGTGAGACTCACTGTACCTGGATAGGGGAGGGCCTGAAAGGGAGTATGGGGCCCTCTCCTTGGCTGGGGGTGTCTGTTGTCGAATCTCTGGAACACTGGTTGGGGAAGAGCATTCACCCTTTCAGGTGCTCACTGAAGTCATTCCCGCCCAGAGACTTCATTCACTCATTCATTGTTTCTCTAGTGGCTGTCCTGGGACCCACCTGTGCAGGTCGCCGGGAGCAGTGATGACTGAGGCAGGCTCTGCCTCCTGGAGCTCAGGAGCAGAAGCGGAAGCGGAAGCGAGTGCTAGGAGGGAAACGCCTGCATTCTCAGGGGAGGTGGGTCGGAAGAGCTGCAGCTGATTCTGGATTGGGGCCAGCTTCCCGAAACAGGTGACACTGAGCTGAGTCTGAAGGGAGGAGGTGACCCTCTGTGAAGTACGGAAGAAGTGTTTTCGAGGGGGTTGGTATATGAAGACCCCAGTGGCTGGATGGAGGACAGGAGACCTGAAGAGTTGAGGGGAATGAGGTGTGGCCGAGTGGGGGAAGAGGCAAGGCCAGGTCCACGGGGAATTGTGAGTTGGTTACACTAGGGATGTGGCCAAGGAGCAAAGGGCGGTTGGGTCTCCAAGGTCAGAGTGGGAAGCTTCTCTGCAGTTTAGGTGCTGTGTGACGCTGAGAGAGTTAAACAACATCTCTGAGCCTCACTTTCCTCCTTTGCACGATACTTTAAGCTGCTGTGTTGGCTTAGGCACGTGGAGGGTTTAGCGCACGTCCTGGGGTGCAGTAGGGCTTTCAGTAGCAGTTATTGGTATTAATCCTCTTCAGTATCGTAATACCTTTTTGTACGAAGAGCGGGCTGAGTGGCTGCTTTAGGGATTTGCTGGGTCAGAGCGTCCTCTGGTGGGCACAGGGAGACGTGGCTCAGAGAAGAAAGATGGACCAAAGGTTTAAATTTTAAAGATCTTTCTTCCCTCCGTTCCGTTCTCCCTGTCGTCTTTCCTTCCTTCCACACACATCCCCCCAGAACCTGCTTCCACCTATCTGGAGACCCAGTGGTGACTGTGACAGCCCAGGCCCTGCCCTCCCGGGATTCACAGCCTAGTGTGTGTGTGGGCGGAGGGGTGCCTGTCAGAGGACACTCCTGATTAGAGCTTAACCCGGAAGCCGGATACTTTAGGTTGGAAAGAGACCCGGGAGGAGGGCGGGACCGCAGTATGCAGAGCCTCATAGGACAAGGCGAGGAGCCTGTGCTTTCTCCCGAGGGCACTGGGGAGCCATAGAGAGGTTTAGAGGAGAGGAGAGACAGGGTCAAGTTTGTTATGTCACGTGGAGGATGAATGGGAAGGGCGGGAGTGGGGCTGGATCAGACTCTCGCCCTCCCTCGGAGTCTTCCCAAGTCTGGCAGTCTGATGGCAGCTCCCCGACACACACCCACGGACCTGGCCCAAGTCTCCAGGCCAGTGTCCACACACAGAGCTCCGGGTGGCGGCGGCACCCCCTCAGCCTGCAGGTCCAAGCTCCCTGCGCCCCAGGGCAGGTTCGGTTGGCCTTGGTGAGCCTGAAGGAGAATCTGGCGGGTCCCTCCGGGCGGGGTCCGTCCCTTCATGGGCAGGAACAACCTTCCCGGCTCCAAAAGCGGGGCGAGAGTGGGCGAAGGGTGAGGCGTCGCTTGGTCCCTGCATGCTCTCTGGCGGTCTCCTTGTGGAGTTGGTGGGTTTGTTCACGTGTTAGAGATGAGGATGTGGGTGTTTCGGGCTGAGGCATGTGTAGTGTATCTGTGTGTTTCATTTGTTAGGGCTGTGTGTGTCTCTCTGTGGATGTAGGTGGGGCGAGTCTCGGGGTGTCAATGAACGGGTTTCTGTGTATGTCTCTGGTTATGTGCGAATTGTGTGTGTGTGTGTGTGTGTGTGTGTGTGTGTGTGTGTGTGTGTAGGAGGGAATAGAGTAGCTCAGTCCAAGTGTGTGTCAATGTCACCTTGTGTGAATGCAAGTGAGTGTGTGTGAGCCAGTGTGTGTTTTGTGTGTGTTAATGTGATTGTGGTGCGGGCTGACACGAGCCTGATGCCACACCTTGAATCTAGCAAACCTCCAACACCAGCCCCTTCAGTTTGGGAGAGCGGGGAGATAGATCCGATGCCCGAACCTGGGACCCCCCTCCCTCAACACTCTTCCCCCTCTCAGGGATGTACCAGGTCCCAGAACCGCGGGGAGGGAATAGTGGGGGGTGCTCCGCGCGCAGTAGATGAAGTTCTGCGGCGCCCGTATTGACCACCAGGCGGCGCTCCAGGGCCGCGACTTAAAGACGCACCTGCGAAGGCGCTTCCCCAGCGTTCAAGGGCGCGGGCGAAATAATTTGCTTAAGTTGATTCAGCTCTGAAGTGGGGTGCTGGGGTTCAACACTAACAGCAAGAACAACAATAGCTGTTATTTATATATCTCTTAATACATGCGCTCTGATGATTTCAACGCAAGTTTAGGTGCTCTTACTGTGCTCATCTTACAGATTCAGAGAAGGCAGATGACTCGTCAGAGTCACACAGAGATGGAATCTGAACCCAGGCGATCTGGCTTGACTCAAGTCACGTCCGTGTGACTCCAGGGTCTGTGAGCGGACCCTTTCCTTGCCGTCTCCGCAAACTCTGGGGGCAGGGGAAAACTGGGTGTGGAGGAGCGAGGGACGGGGAGAGGCCAGGGTGAGCTGGGGCAGATCATTAGGGGCCCGAGGCACCGGGATGGGGACGGTACACGGTCTTGGGGCTCGCAGTGGTCTCTACGCAAGCTGCCCCCATTGCGGTCATGGTCAGTTGTGGGTGATCTGGAAGTGACCGGCCGCTGATTCATAACCTCAGTAGGACTTGCTGAGTGCTACGGGGGTTCGCTGGGCACGCGCACGCCACAACCTCTCCTATCTTCCTGACGACGCTAAGAGAACGTGATCCCCATTTTCAGGGACGTAAATGGAGGCACGGAGAGGTTAGTTACCTATCCAAAGCAGTAAGGATGGGATGGGTGTGTGCTGGTTATTTTTGCTGCATAACAAACCACCCTAAACTCACTGGCAGAAAACAAAAATGTTTTATTGTGTTCATGGAGTCTGTAGGTCAGCATAATGAAAGGGAATAATGGGGAATGGCTTTTTTTCAGTTCCACAACGTCTGGTGCCTTAGCTGGGGTGACTCCAATGGCTAAGGTCTGGAATCATTTGGAAGCTTCATCGTCATGTCTGGTGCCTGGTCTGGGATGACTTGAAAACTGGGCTTAGCTGGAGATGTTGACTTGAGCACCTCCATTGGTCTCTCCGTGTGAGTTGGGCTTCCTCACAGCATGGAGGTTAAGTTTCAAGCAGGAATGTCCTGGGAGGGGGGTCTTGAGAGCAAATATTCCAAGAGAAGTGGGCAAAAGGCTTTTATAACTGGCCTTGGGAGACACATAGCATCACTTCTGCCATACTTGTCGAGGCAGTCACAGCATGTCTAGATTCAGATTCAAGAAAAGGGTATGCGGACGCCGCTTCCAGATAGCGGTCAAAGAACTTGTAGCCAGGACTTCCCTGGTGGCGCAGTGGTTAAGAATCTGCCTGCCAATGCAGTGGACACATGTTCGAACCCTGGTCCAGAAAGATCCCACATACCACAGAGCAACTGAGTCTGTGGCGCCGCAACTAGAGAAAGCCCGCACACAGCAACAAAGACCCAACACAGCCAAAAATAAACAAACAAATTTATATAAAAAATGAAATCTATTCCTTTTTTTTTTTTTTTTTCGATACGTGGGCCTCTCACTGTTGTGGCCTCTCCCGTTGCGGAGCACAGGCTCCGGACGCGCAGGCTCAGTGGCCATGGCTCACGGGCCCAGTCACTCCGCGGCATATGGGATCTTCCCGGACCGGGGCACGAACCCATGTCCCCTGCATCGGCAGGCGGACTCTCAACCACTGCGCCACCAGGGAAGCCCGAAATCTATTCTTAAAATTCATTTCACCTGTTTTTAATTTAATTTTATTATTTATTTATTTATTTGTTTTGCGGTACGTGGGCCTCTTACTGTTGTGACCACTCCCTTTGTGGAGCACAGGCTCCGGATGCGCAGGCTCAGCGGCCATGGCTCACGGGCCCAGCCGCTCCGCGGCATGTGGAATCCTCCCGGACCGGGGCACAAACCCGTGTCCCCTGCATCAGCAGGCGGACTCTCAACCACTGCGCCACCAGGGAAGCCCTCACCTGTTTCGTATTTGTTGAAGGTGGACGTTAGCAAACTTAACATTTTGCATGTGGCTTGCCTTAGGGGCTCGCATTATATTTCTGTCGGACAACGCTGCTCCAGAGAGAAGGATAACATCCATTTGGGGACCAGGAGGGCGAAAGGAAAAGAGGAAAGCAGGGAAAATAAGAGCTGCAAGGGCGTGGGTAAGAGAGTAAGAAAGCCGTTTGGTTTGCCCTAGGCCCAGTTTCCATGGTAACCTTGCAATAAACTCTTCTTACGTTAAAAAAAAAAGGAAGTGTTTGGGTTTCTTCTTTATTTATATACTTATTTATTTAACAATTAAATTAATTAATATATTTATGTTAAATGATTACATCATACGTTCTCAAGAAAGAAGTCCCATAGTTATCTTTCATGGAGCACCAACTCTGGGCCAACCTCTGTTCCAGGGACTTTCATGGATCATCACCTTTAATCCCCCTAAGGATCCTATGAGGTAGGGTTAATGGTTATCGCCATTTCACAGAGGAGCAAACCGAGGCGTAGAGAAGCCCAGGGATCTTCCCAGAGTCACTGCGAGGGCAGCGAGCGGCAGTAGAAACTCAAGAGCTGGACCACAGCGCCTGATTTACACAGAGTTGCGGGTGGGGGGGGTTATAAAGGACGGTGATGCAGATGTGTATTTAGAGTAGCTATGATATTCACCTGTCCCAGCCTGTGGACCCAGTCAGCAGAAATGCCTTCTTGCAGAATTCACGTCTGATCTCACTGAGGATCATACACGTACAGAAACTGTGTACAAAAACACACGGTGGATTGCACGCGCATCGTTATGGCTACAGAAACATCTGCGAGAGCGAGGCCTCATTGAACGAGGCCCGTACCCCATCAGCGAGAGCTGTGGACCCCAAATGATGCCCGCACCTCACAGCTGAGGCCTGTGTACCCTTATTGAAGCCCGTCCCCACTGAGTGAGGCCTGAAAACTCTGAGTGAGTCCTGGTTCCACCGTGGGAGGCCATAGGCTTTTTTGTTGTTTTTTCTTTGTCCGCGCCGCGCCGCCTGTGGGATCTTAGTTCCCGGACCAGGGATCGAACCTTTGACCCCTGCCGTGGAAGCACGAAGTCCTAACCACTGGACCGCCAGGGAATTCCCCCCACCACTTTTTTTCCCCCATAGCCCTTGATTTACGTCTCTCTATCCTGAACTCCACCTACACTGTGGAGGGGAATTGCAACCCTGCAGGAAGCCGGTCCTCTACGGAAAAGAGGCCTCTATCCCCTGAAGGAGCTCGGGTCCTCCTGACTGCTGTTTCACCCCCTGTGAATATGGACTTTTGGGGCTCATCACTAATGGTGATCCCACCCCCTGAGTCTTCTGTTCCTCAGGCTCGTCCAGAGCCGGCTCCTCAGACCCCACCAACTCCGACCCCTGCTCCAGCCCGCAGTGTTGCCATGGAGATGGGGTGCAGCTGGGAGGCGGGGCTAGCCCGTGTGCGCAGGCGCAGGGCGGAGCAGACCCGTCGCCCGGAACTGCTGAGGTTGAGCAGAGGGTGCAAGGCCAGGCCCGACCACAGGCAGGCGAGCGTGGCGCCCCTCCCCGCGCCGCTCCGGGGGCGCACGGCGTCGCCCTCTCCAGCACCTGTCCCGGGCGCCGCGGTGTCACTCAGCCTCTGTCAGGAACAAAGGGCGGAGGGGCCGGGCCGGTGGCACCCCTGGGTTTGACTCGTAAGCTTCCTGTGGATGCTAGGACCCCTGTGAGCAGGGACCTCGGGAAAGGACGCTGCGTCAGCCGCCCAGGGGCAGCTGGAGCCCGAGCCTTGCCACATTCACCTGAACCTGAGCTCCAAGCCCTGTGGCGCTGTTCCAGAGTGGCATTTGCACAGGGGACCGCAGCCCACGTCGGCCTTGGGCTCCCTCCTGCTTCGCTGTCAGCGCCAGCGGCGGCACCGTGGCCATGAGCCTTTTGGGGGACTGGTGCAGGGGGCTGGCCGTGGACGTGCACAGGGCCCTGCTGGTCACCGGGCATCCCGGAGGACCTGGAGCAGACAGCCATCGAAGCCGTCCTGAAGCCGGCCTTGCTGCCCCTGGGCAAGTTCAGGCTGCGGAACACGCGGGCCGTGAGGGACGAGAAGGCCAAGGCCTCCCTGATGGAGTTTGTGAAGGGCATTAATCACGGTGCCATCCCCGAGGAGATCCCGGGCAAGGACGGCGACTGGAGGGTTCTGTGCAAGGACAGCGCGGAGGGCACGAGAGTCCTGAGGCAGATGAAACGCTTGCTGTTGGATAAAAGGCCCCCACAGGCCACAGTGGCCAGGGCCCCCGGGGACACGCCCACCCCTCCCGCTTCGGAGACCCTGGCTCTGGAGTCGGAGCCAGGGGTCAGGGAGGCTGGCCCCCCTCCTGGTGCAGCCAAAGATGGTAGGAGGGGCCGTCGGGGTCACAGAAACAGAACCAGAGGCAGCAGGTGGGCCAGAAGAGCGTCGTGGAGGGCGGCCATCCACGTCGGGGAGCGGGAGTTCCAAGACTCTCCCGACTAGAGCCTGGGTATCACGATCGATGAGATGGGCAAGGAGGACTTGAGCGGGGATGGCGAACAGAGCGCGCTGTACGCCACCCTCCAGCCCGCCGCGAAGGAGCCTGTTAGGAAGTGGGCCCTCCAGAAGGAAGGAGATGATGGAACGGTCCCGGCGAGTTCTTGGCCCTGGCAACGGTGACGGACAAAGCCAAGAAGAGGAAGATGGAGAACAATCCCCCTGGGGCTGAGTCGATCAGCCTGAACATCAAAGAAGACCGGAGCGAAATTCCAGACTTAGTGGCCCTACTTACTCGCAGGGGGGAGACACGTCGGACGAGGAGACCATTGGCAGTGACGCCTCCCAAAGCGAGTCTCAGGAAAACGGGGATCAAGAAAGAGGGGGGTGGACATTCCCGAGTTTGTGGCCATTGTGCCTTGTACAGACCCCGCGGGCCACTCCGCCTGCGACGAGATGTTTGAAAATTGCTTCTGTGATCGAGTTTCTGGGCTGGAGCGACAAGAAAGCTGAGCTGCCCGAGGTCTTGTCCATCATGGCCAAGGACACTTCCGGAACCCGAGTGAAGGTGGAGGAGGCAGGCCGCCAGGTGGACGCCGTGGTCCTGAGGAAGTCCGAAGACGGCGCTCACCTGCTGGGATGCATCTCCACCGTGGCTGAGCCTCGGACCACCTGCAAAGGGAAGAAGGCTCCCGGTGGCCCGCTGGGGGGCTGGGGCGAGGACGAGGAAGATGAGGGCGGCCTCCTGGAGCCAGCGGTGCTCCTGGATGCCCAGGACATGGCTGAGGTGATAGGAAGAAAAGGAAAAGGCCTGGCAGAGCGGGAGGTTCAGATGCGCCAAAGGCAACCTGGGGGAGGTCTTGGCGCTGCGGGCGGCCCGGGGGAACAGGGAGTCGGAGCACGTGGAGAGCGAGGAGTCGGAGCCCGAGGACCGCGCGTCCAGGAAGCCCGGGGCCAAGCGGGCCCGCCCGGCCTTTAGGGCCCCGGATCGGGCGGGCTGGGCAGGGTCTCCCGCCCCGTCGGGGACCCGCAAAACCCGAGGGGGAGGCGTAGGCCCCGGCGGGCTGGGCATCCCTCCCGAGACGGAAGCCCAGGACGAGGCGGCAGGAAGCAAGAGCAGGAAGGGGCGCGCGGGCGCTGGGGCACAGGCCAAGGGCGGCCAGCCCAGGGCTCGGCCGCCCGCCGGCTCCAAGTCCACGCGTGGGAAGAAGGCTGGTCGGGGCAAGAGGCTGCCCCCCAAGTGCGGCTAAGGCCACGGCAAGGCTGCAGCTGCCGGTGGGGCCCCAGCTCCGCCCCTCGGCCCTCCCCGCCGCGGAGGCGGCAACCGCTGCACCGTGGGCACTGAGCTCTAAAGTGCGCGCCCGCCCACCGCTCACGCCCCTGTCCTTTCAGTCCCTCCTTTGCAGGTGGCGCGAGCGAGCCCAAGGGAAGAAGGAAGAGTGTAACGGGCGCCCGCGGACGCAGCAGCCCTAGGTGATGGGACGGGGTCTCAGGGCCCCCCGAGCGGGATTGTCTTTGGGTCTTCCGCGTTAGCGCAGGGGTGAGCGTGTCCGTGGACACCGGGCACCGGGGGAGGCCAGCAGTGCCAGTGAGTTTTTTCTGGCTGTTCGTAGAGCCCGATCCCTTCCAGACTCATGCTTCTGGCCAGCGTCTCTGTGCCCCTGTCCTCCACCCCAATCTGATGGGGGCCGGGCTCTGTGATGGAGGCTCGGCCACCCAGCCGCGCGGGGGTGTCAGGATGTAGCTGAGCCTTCAGTCAGGAAGGCTGAACCTCCCTGCTGGGGGAGGAGATGATTCCAGGAAGAGAAGCCTGAGAGGCAGAGGGGTTGCTCCTGGGGGAGGGGAAAAGAAGTGAGGGAGGGAAAGGGAGGGGCGGGGCTCTGGCGACCAGGACCAAGGAAGGAGGAGAAGGAAGAGAGAGAGAGAGAGACCCACACCTGCCCTGCCCATCTGAAGTGTAGCTGGTACAAATGCACCAGCTCCTCAAGGCCAAAGCCACCTGCTGGTGCCCAGACACCGAATCTGTCACTCAACCTGCACGGTGTTTTCAAAGAGTGGGAATTATTTGCAACATTTTCAGTTTGGGGCAATTCACATACAGAGTGTTGGATTTTCTCTGCAGTACCAGGCGGTGCTCCTTCACGGGCCTGTGGCTCCCCCTGCACGTCCCGCCAGCTGTCCCCCACCCCACCTCCCGTGGGCTGACTCCCCTCAGCGCTGGAGGGGAGGGGTATGGCCGGCAGATACCCGAGGGAAGCGCTCTCAGGAGGCAGGAACAGCCGGAGCAAAAGCCCCGAGCCAGGGCTGTGGTGATTGGGGTTTATTCGTGTGTAACCCTGGACCGCTCAGATGCCAGGATTCCCTGCTAAGCGTAGGAGAGACCGTGTCTCCAAAACAGGCCACCTGCCTTCACGGGGGTGGCTGTCTACTTGGATTCCACGTTACTGGAGTTTAGACTGTGAGTGTGCAGAGGTCCCTGGGGTCGGGGAGAGCAGACAGGCCGGGAGCGTGCCCCCCTCCCCTTCCTGGAACCTCTAGGAGTAAGCTGTCCCACCCCTCGGTCTGCTCAAACGGAGACAGGGGCCCCCTGAGACTCCCGGGGATGTGACCTGGTCCTCGAACGGCCTGGAGGGAGAAGCCAGGACTCCAGAAACAGAAAACAACAAGCCTTTCCCTCTATTCGGTTCCTCAAAGCCTGTTGCCCACGAGGCCCCGCCTTCCTTATTGCAGGCCCCGCCCCAAGACAGGACGCTCCGCCCCGCTACAACTAGGCCTGAGGAGGTAGCGTCAACTCAGGCGAGTTGCCGTGGCCCATTTATCCACCAGGTGGCGCTCCAAGACCGATGGTTAAAATCGCCCCGTGGTGGCTCTCAGGGTGCGCCCACTGTCCCAACCAGGAAGCGCTCCGGCACAGATGGTTAAAATCAAGGGTAAACGGCCCTTCTTGAGCACTAAAGGTGCGCGGGCACTGGTCCACTGCCTTGAAACTTCAAAGCTCCGCCTGTTTTTTGAACTTTCGGCCAGGCTGCCGCAGTTCTCAAAATAAGGTCCTGAAACCAGCTGCATCCACGTCTCCTGGGAACTTCTTAAGAATGCATATTCTTGCCCCCCCCCCCCCGCCGCCCCCCGCTACCCCCACCAGCCCTACAGCCCTACTGAGTCAGGTCTAAGAAGCTCAGGCCAGGACTGCAGCCTCAGGAGGACCCAGGTGACCTTCAGACCTCCCTCCAAGAATTCCCTTTTCTCCTGCCTGTATCGAGGTTGGGCCAGGGTCATTTGCTGTGTTTTTCCCCCAGTGAGGTTGGGTGAGGGGACACAAAACAACACACAGAAATGTCCCCCAGCTCCCACAGCATGTAGCAACCTGATGTCTCCCGATTATAAGGGCCAGTCACAGCATACTGCTATCACACCACAACGTACCTTTTGCCCTGTTCCTGTTGCAATGAAGTTTTTTCAATGTGTCCAGGAGCCAAGCTGCCCCAGGAGATGTTTGTGGGGCTTGATCAAAACGGATTCCTGGGCCACACAGCCTGCACCAGCAATTGACAGCTCTGGCACAAAGGGCTCCAGAACCCGCGTTCTGGCCACGTTTCCCAGATGATGATTCTGTACTTGGTAGCCAAGATGTGACGAAGCATGTAAACTGCGGGCCCTGTACCCACCAAGCCTGCAGAACCCAGGAATGTGGGGATGGCAAGCAAAGTGACTTAAACACAAGTCGCCATAGTGGAGGGGGGGAGGGGAGGGGACACAAGGGTATGACAAAATCATCCTGGAGCATTCTTCAGTTGCCGAGTCCACAGCCAAGAAATAAGTTTGTAAACACTTTTATTTGCATGTTGACCTGCGCCCTCTTTTTAAGTTCCAGGAGGCAGTGAGTTTAAGTGTGCAGGCGAAAGGGCGAAGAAAAAGGAGAAGAGGAAGGAATTTCTCCCTCACCTCTCTCCCTTTTTCAAGCTGAGCACCTAGAATTGCATATGAAGAAGTTAAAATCATGGGTGATGCGAACCCGTTGTATGGGTTTCTTTATTTACATTCCTTGGGTTACTATAAAGAGTCTGTATTTTAAAAAAATCAATGCATGGGGAATTCCCTGGTGGTCCAGTGGTTAGGATTTGGCACGGTCACTGCCGGGCCCAGGTTCAATCCCTAGTCCAGGAATTAAGATCCCACAAGCCACGAGAAAACAAAATTAAATCAATGCATGAGAGACACAATTTTAACAAGAAAACAAAGGAGATGTGCGGGGCACTGCCAAGCCCTTGCTGTACCTCCATTTTCAAGTATGGAGATAGCACCTCTGTCCAAGTGTCGGAGTTAGGGACACACCCTGAGCGGCCCATACTGTGGCAGGTGGCGAGGTCCTCCGTGGCCCACCTGCCCTCTCCTCACAGCTGGTTTTCCTGCTCTCCGTGCTCTGCCTCTGCTCTGGCCTCAGCCCTCAGGACCCTGAGGCTCCTAGCCCCGCCTGCCCTGGGGACTCTCTTGGGCAGGGTGGGCAACCGGGGAGTGTACCAGAAGGTTCTCCGGCGCTTTCGAAACCATGAAAAGCGTCCAGGGGTCTGGAACCTCACTGTCTTGACCTGTTTCCGGGTCCTAGATACTGGGCTGACCCCTAGGGCCCTCCCAGCAGCTGAGGATTCAACTCCCTGGACATCTGGTGCCTCTGCCCTCTGATTATCTGCATCCTCTACCCTCTGGACAGCTGGGGTTTCTGCCCTCTGATTACCCAGAGCCTCTGCCCCCTGGACAGCCATGGCCTCTGCCCTCTGGACAGCTATGGCTCCTGCTCTTTGATCATCTACAGCCTCCACCCTCTGATTATCTACGGCCTCCACTCTCTGCTCACCTACAGCCTCTGCCCCCTGAGCCCTGGCTGCTGCTTCCTCTCTCCTGCGATGCCAGAATGAGGCCCAGTTGATCTTAGGCCTCCACCGTCTCGGGGGGCTCTCAGGCACCTGCCCGTCTCCTGCATTTCCCACATTATCCCCCAGGCTGGCGCTGCGTGGCACTGATGCGCCATCCCTCTCCGACCTGGTAGAGGCCTGCCAGGCTTCGCCCACCCCTGGGCTGGACCTCGGTGCCCAGCCCTTCACCCTCCGCTTCAGCTTCCCCCAGGACACCTGGGTGACATACTCCCGCCACCTGTCCGCTTTGGACAGCTGGGGCACCGGGTTGTCCTCAAACATGGGCACTGGCAGGTTAACCCGGCGGCGGGCTGGCGGCACGCTGGGCTTCTTCTCCCCTCGCCGGAGGAAGGCCTCCACCAGTTCCTCATCATCCTCGCTCTCCAGGTCGCTCCCAAGGAATTTGCTGCCCAGGTAACTGACAGGCATTTTGCGCACCTTCCTGCCACGCCCCGTGCCTCTGTGGCCCTTGTCACCCTTGTCTCTGGAGGTCTCGAAGTCGCTGAACTCGCTGTCACTAGCGTTGCTGCTGTCATAAGTGCCCACAACCAGCCGGGGAGGTGGGGTCACCATCTGCTGGACTCTCCTCATCCGGGGCCCCTTGGGTTTTTTGGGGGGTTGGGGTGGATGCGGAGTGCTCTTCTCAATGATGCGGGCCACATCCTCCAGGGTGCGGCCTTCTTCCTCCAGAAACTGGATCAGCCGCTCCCGAAATTCCGCCTCCTTGGTGGCGGGCTTGGAGATGACCCTCCAGACGCCTCCCGCCAGCCTGACTTCGCGGGGGATGAGCAAATAGTCTACGTCCTCCCCGATCTGCAGCATCCCCACTGTGGAGTCCTCCTCCCGGCGAAACACCTTGCCGATCTTCTTAAAGGTCCCCACAGGCTTCAAGGCTTCCACGAGGACGTCCAAATCCACATCTTTGCAGACGTCGGGGACGCTCCAGAGGATCAGGCAGTCGGGGGATGGGAGGAAGCCCCAGGGGAACCAGCCCCCCACATGGCTTTTCTCGAGGGTCTTTAAAATCTCCAGGGTGAAATCTGGGGTGGGGGCAATGAGCCCAAACTACTCGTAGCCCCGAGTCTTGGGGGTGAGGGTGGGGTCTCGGTGGCGCCGCCGGGAGAGTCTCACCTCCCAATTTCTCCGCCTGCAACGAGTCTGGTCTTGATCAAGTCCCGCTCCCCTCAAGGACTGGTGGAATCAATTTCCAGGATGCTTACGTGAGCCGGGATGAGGTCAGTCCTGAGGCTCCAAGCCCACCGCAAGCTGCAAACTGGTGTCCCGGCTGCAGCTGCGATACAGGGGCTGCCCGGTGGCTCTTCCTGTTCCAGGGACGTGCCTGGAACTTGGGGGAGAACTTCGCAGACAAAGAAGTCTCAGCCGTGGCTATTCAATATGGCCGAGGCGCTTGGAGGCCGCAGCCCAGCTCCCCAGGAGGGTCTCCCGCCCCTAGGCAGGCTGCCACCCCGGTCCAGGCCGACCTTGACGCACCTCCCACCTCCCAGCCCGAGCGCTCAATGCCTAGGAGCGCGCGCGCGCAGGAAGCTCCTCCTCGCCTTCCCCCAGGATGAGGCCCACCTACCCCCTTCTCATCTTACACTCCGGGACTCGGGAAGACTGACAAGGGGGCTGTCCACTCCCTTCGGGACGCCCTCGCTCCCCTCCCCCACAGGGGTGTGGCCGCGCCCCGGGCCTCTCAGGGGCCCTATCTTCCAAGCTGAACGCCTGCGCCAAAGCCCAAGCCCACGTCAGCACCTTACCCCAGGAAAGGCAGCAGTTCCCAAACCTGCCATCCTAAACGTGCGGGTTCCAGCCAAGCCCTGAAGGTGGGCGTGCTAATGGGACAGTCCCTTTGAAAGCCATTGGCACTGTATATTACCGTTTTAAAATCGCGTGACTTGTGGTACCAGCAGTTCCTACCTATATACCGAGATGTGTGGGTTGAGACCTTGGTACCAGGGTCTTTCTGCACCAACCGCAGTGTGGAGCTTGGCACACAGTAGGTGCCCAAGAAATATTTTTGAGTGAGTGAATGTGTTACCGACCAGGGTCCTTGACCTCCTTAATCAATAGAAATTGATCAGAGGCCAGACAAGAAATTCAGGCAAGGCTTTATTGGGGCCCCTGCGGCAGCAGGGGGGAGCGAGAACAAACAACAGATTCTCTTGCTGGCTCGCTCCCGGGGGAGATCCTTATATGGGGTGAGGGTAGGGGTGTGTCCAGGAGTCCGGCTGGAGCGGTGGCTTAGGTGGTTTGCCCACCCCTTAGGTGATGGTGTGTGCAGGGGGCGGGCGCAGTACCCTGCTTTTGCTCCAGACCCCCTGCTTTTGTTCTGGGCTCTTCAAAAGTGGCAGTTGGATTTTTTGGTATCTTTTGTCCAGCATTTGCCCTAACTGCGCATGCATGCAGTTATTTTTAGTCCCATATAGTTTCCTTGTATTCTGTTGCTGGAGGAGACCGTGTGTCCAGGTGCAAGCATGGCAGCACTGCAGCAAAGGGTCCCAGGTCCCAGCCTGTCTCAAATGAACCTAATTGTTCATTAGTAGTAATTGACTAAACTGTACAGCTCTGTTCTTAAAGTGATATATACTAGGCAGCTATGAAAAAAAAGAAGTGACTGAGAATAGTCACCTTTTATGGAGCACTTCCTATGTACTAGCCATCTTTCTAAGTGCTCTCTACGAATTAACTCATGAAATTAACTCACCAAAACATTATGACACAGGTAATATGATGATCATTCCCATTTTATAGCTGAGGAAATAAAATCACTTGCTCAAGGTCACATGGCCAGGAAGTATTGGAACCTGGATTTGAATCTGAAACAGTCTGACGTGTGTGTGTGAGCGTGTACGCGTGCGAAGGCCAAAGGGTCTAGGTGCATATGTTTACTCATCACATATATAAGTACCGCCCAAAGTGGCTGTGTCTGGGGAGGGGGACTAGGGACCCCCAGAGGTGGCAGAGACATGTACTTTTCACTCTATATCCTTTGGGATTCCTTAGATTTTTAGCAATCGAAAATGTTCATTAAGGGAATTCCCGGGAGGTCCAGTGGTTGGGACTCTGCGCTTTCACTGCCAAGGGCGCGGGTCAATCCCTGGTCGGGGAATTAAGATCCCACAAACCCTGCGGCGGGGCCAAAAAAGAAATGTTCATTAAAGTAAGTTAAATTAAATTGAAGGTCCTCAGACTTGGCCACAGACATAGTGCGTCAGGATCCCTGGGACGTGTTGACCAGGATTTGCAAAGCTTCCCGGGTAACTCTGAGGCCCACGAAGCCCTATTAAATCTCCCCACTTGCCTCTCTCTTCCTCTCCTCCTCACTCCACTCCAGCCACACCTGCCTCCTAACTGTTCATCCAACACACAGGCTTACTGCCACCTCAGGGACTTTGCACTTGCTGTTCCAAACACCCAAAATGTTCTGCTCCCACTTCCTCTTGGCAATCTCCTACACCTCAAAGGTCATCATTTTAGAAAGGTCACACTGCCTGCCACCCCCAAACTACTAGTTGGCCTCCACCCTCTTCTGGGCCCTCCAGTCCAGGAATCCTTAACCCTTTCTGTGCCATAGACCCTTTTCAGGATAGTTTTTCAACGTATAGAATTGCATCCATGGGATTACAAAGGAGACCAATTATAACGAACTAGAACTGTTAAAAGAAATATGGCAACAACAAAACCTGTAAACTAATGACTTTAATATAAAAGTATAAAAATGAACACGTGTAACTAACTCACCACGTGTGATTTTATTTCACTCTTGAAGGAAGCAGGCAGATGTTTAGGGAAAGAAGGAAGGAAGAAAGATGCTTGGGGGGGGCGGGGGATGGTTAAGGTCTCGCTGAGACCTTTTCACAGTTATTGGCTCATTCGGGTTGTTTTTGCTTTTGCAGGGCCGGGTCGTTAGGCTTCGCTGGATTTTCTCCTCCTCCTCTCACAAGCTCCATCCCAGCCGCCGGGGTCACCCCTTCACCGGGCCTCCCGCCACTGCGCCCCTCCCTCTTGCACAATTTCTCTCCCCGCCTCCCAGCGTTCTCCATGGCAACGAGGAAGATGCACTCCTTCCCGCTGGTCCGCTCTGAGGGGGTGGGCGGAGGCGGAGGGCGGAGCAAGGTAGCCACTCCTCTCAGCCTCTTATTACTTCCCTCGGCCTGATCCCACAAATCAGCTTCCCTGAGAAGCTGCTTTGTAGAGGTCCGAAACTAAAAATTTCTGCGACACCTCTGGTTGAGGAATGTTGGCTTAAGAATCCAACTCTGATAACTCAAGGCTTCCACGTGGGAATGGCCTCGCAGATGAGGCATTGGGTTTTGTAACTGGTAAAAATTGTGTTTGGGGGTGGGTTGGGGGGGGAGGATTATCCTAGAAATAAAACCCTCAAATGTTCAACATTGTTACAAAAATTGCCAACCCCTGAGCAGTTCCGCTGTGGGTGATTTAGATTACCCAGCTCTCTGGCAGGAGAGATTCTCCAGCCGCCCCAGAAAAAACCGATAATTATAGCTCCTACTTCTATACTTGTTTAAAAGAAATGAAAAATCCAAAAAGAATGGAGGAAGAAAACAAAACATGGCTCAACTCTCTCTACCCAGCTACACTTGGTTGCCACTTTAAAAAAAATTAATAAAAGTAACACACACACACACTTAAGAAAATGCTGAAGTTTACAGAAAGGCTAAAATGAAAAACAAGTCTCCCGCCCCCAGTCCCAAGCCTGCAGCCTCTCCCCCCAAAGTAACCACAGTTAAATGCCTCTGTACTTTTTTTTCTAAAAAAAAAATGCTGGCATGGGTAATTTTAGAATTTAACCCATGAGGATTTTTAACATGATCCTGAATTATTTTCATCACATCATTTACCACTTCCTCGTATTTTCTTATTTATTCATTGTCTCACCCTATTAGAATACTAGCCCCATGACAGCAGGGATATTTGTCTAGTTTGTTCGCTGCTGAATTTGCAGAATCTAGAACAGTGCTGATCGGGGCTCAAAGTATTTGTTGAATGAATGAATGAGGGGATTATAGATCTAGTGCTATAAACTTGCTTTTTTCACTTAGTAGCATGTCTTGAAGTCTTTCCATATCAGTACAAGCAGATCGATCTCAGTTTTCTTGTTTCTCAGCAGCTTTCATCTTTGCATAAGCCCTCAAGCCTGGAATGTAATAATACTGATAATAATTCATTTTTATTGAGCACCTATTTTACCCCCAACCCTGTGCATTTTCTCTTTTAATCCCACAACCCCTCCTAAACAAGTATTATTCCCATGTTTCAGATGAGAAAAACTGAGGCCAAAGGCAGCCACACAGCTAAGAAGTGGCAGAACTTTGAATCACTCAGGATTCTTAGATTCCAGCCTCCTACTTCTTTTTTTTAAAGTCTTTATTGAAATTGTTACAATATTAATTCTGTTTTGGCTCCTTGGTTGCAGGCATGTGGGATCTCAGCTCCCCCACCAGGGATCGAATCCACACCCCCTGCATTGGAAGGGGAAGGCTTAATCACTGGACAACCAAGGAAGTCCCACCCCATACTCTTTTTAAATAATGTGGGATCTTAGTTCCCTGACCAGGGGTCGAACCTGTGCCCCCTGCAGTGGAAGTGCAGAATCTTAACCACTGGACTGCCAGGGAAGTCCCTCCAGCCCCATACTCTTAAGCCTCCTTTATTCGCCCTGTTGCCTGTGGTGGTTGTGGGTAGGGAACAAGGTTGGCGGGCAATCCCCGAAGACTTCTCTCCCAGGTGACATTTGTAACTCTGGCACAGTCACCAGATTTGTCCTAAATGTCCCGAAATCAGATCCCTATCTAGAATGAACAGGATATAAATTATCCACACTTTTGAACCAGATATCACTGGGTTAAGTGACAGCACATAGTAGGTCCTCAACACATACAGCAGGAAGCAGCCTTGTGGCCCACACTCCAACCACATAATTGGGTCGATCTCCCCTCCCACCCTCCCCAATCCCAAATCTGAAGGCTTTTGGTGAGTATGGAAGCAAAGCTGGTAGTTAGAGCAGCCGTATATTTAAAGAATCATTCATTCATTCACTTATTCATGTGGCACATTTCTCTAAAGCAGTGATTCTCAAATCTGGTTGCACATTAGAATCACTGGGAAGAGTTTTAGAAATCCCAGTTTCCTGAGTCCAACCTACTGGATCAGAATGTCTTAGGGTGGGGGTGGGGTACTACATTTAAAAATCTTTCCAAATGACTCTGACAGACGTGATGGCTGGTAAGGCTGGACAGAAGTAGGTGAGGAACTGAATGTCCCTAGAGGAACCTGACCAACTGGAAGTACCACAGTAGCAGCGAAGAACCAGATCGGAAATTACGGTTTGTCCAATTTTAGCAACATAGAGGAGCCCTTTAAAGGGCGCGGGGGGCTCTCAGGTTGAATAATATCTACCCAAAGATTTCAGGTCCTCATCCCTGGAACTGGAAAATGGTGCTTTATCTGGAAAAAGGGTCTTTGCAGATGTAAGTAAAGATTTGAGATGAGATTGCATGGATTATCTGGGTGGACCCAAAAACTACCATCAGGAATGTCCTTATAAGAGAGAAGCAGAGGAAGCAGATGACAGAGACACAGAAAAGAGGTACAGAATCGGAGGAGGCCATGTGAAGATGGTGACAGAGACTGGAGTGATGGGGCCACAAGCCGAGGAACACCTGGAGTCATCAGAAGCTGGAAGAGGCAAGGAAGTCTTCCCTAGAGCCTCTGGAGGGAGCTCAGCCTTGCCAACACCTTGATGTTGGACTTCTCTCTGGCAGGACTGAAGAAAACTCCAAATTAAAGCATTCGAGTTTTATTCCTTGACCTTGTCTCTCAAGAATAATTATTCCTGGGGCTTCCCTGGTGGCGCAGTGGTTGACAGTCCGTCTGCCGATGCAGGGGACGCGGGTTCGTGTCCCGGTCCGGGAAGATCCCACATGCCGCGGAGCGGCTGCGCCCGTGAGCCATGGCCGCTGAGCCTGCGCGTCCGGAGCCTGTGCTCCGCAACGGGAGAAGCCACGACAGTGAGAGGCCCGCGTACCGCAAAGAAAAAGAATAATTATTCCTGAAGTGAAAGAATTATTGTGCAGTGTCCTGATCCCCAGGAGTCAGTTTTGGGTCATGGGAACCTTGGAAATGTTTTTAAATGCCCCCCACCCCAGCCTGCAGAGCTTCTGTCTGCTGCCTGCCCCTCGTCGCCAGCCTCACACGAGGGCGTTCCAATGGTTAGACCTCCCTTCTCTCAGGAGTCTATGAAACTTTTGGCATTCACATATCTCACACTGAACTTTCCTGTAAAATCGCCTCCCCCGTACTGAGCACTTGATCTTCAGATAGCATCTTTTTGAGTCTTCATGATCACCCTCAACAATAGGTACGATTACTATCAACCCATTTCACAGATGAGGAAATTGAGGCACGAAAATGAAGTACTTTACCCAGGCAGCCCACCTCCAGACCGCCCCACTCTTTATTTCATTAAGTCAGTTTTATTGAAAGTATACTTTATATCTTATACAACGTAACCTTTTTAAATGTCCATTGTGGTAAGTTTTAGAGTCACCATCACCACCATCAAGATACAGAACCCTTCCATCATCCCCAAAACTCCCCTTGTACCGTTTATGGCCGTCACCTCTGCCTACCCCCAACCACTGATCTGATTTCTGTCCTATAAGTGTTGCTGTTTTTAGAGTTTTATATCAAAAGAATCATACAATGTGTCCTTTTTGTTTGGCTTCTTTCACTCAACATCATGATTTGGGAATTCATCTGTGTTGCTGTATCTGTAGATCATTCCTTTTATTTGCTATGTAATCATTTATTGAGTGAATACTCCACGATTTATCCATTCACTTCTCAGTGGAGATCTGGGTTCTAGCAGCTTTATGACTAAAGCTCCTATGAATGTTTCAGAGCCTACGTTTTTCACTGCAAGCTGTATACTCTCTCTGTTGCAAAGAATCTGAAGCATGGGTAGCATTAGCCCCACTTTACAGATAAAGAAACTAAGGCCCAGGGAGGTGAAGTTGGCTCCCTGAAGACACACGGCTAAACAGGTAGCAGAATCAAGAATTGAACCCAGGACTGTGTAGCTCCAAATCCTTTGACACCCCTTCCATTGTGTGCCCTGTTGATGCCAGGGAACTGTGGGTACTGTCTTCCGAAGGTCATGACCTTGGTGGATTCACCAGTCTGCCTTTCGGCATCCCATTCTGAAGCAGCCTTTTGTCAGCACACAGAGAACACATAGTCTGCTGTGGGAGCTGGGTACGCTTTTATCAAGTTCAGGAATCTGAGCTCTAAAACCAGACTGTGTTCTTTGTCAACGCAAAACGCAGCTGTCACTGGATCCAGGATCCCAATGGCCAACACTTAACAGCTTCCCCCTCTCAGCCACTGTGCTAAGTCCTTTATATGTCTGAACAGATTTACTCCTCCCCCAAACCTGGTGAAATAGGTTACTACTAGCCCCATTTTACAGATAAGCAACCCAAGGCACAGGGGGATAAGAGGCTTGCCCAGACTCACGTTCTGGGAAGTGGAGGAGGCGGGACTCATACCCAGGCCAACCGTCCAACACTGTTCCTCACCTCCAACCTCCATACACCAGACAGAGGCTTCTGCTGCCTTAACTGGCAGGTTGCCTAATGAGCCAGCAGATTAGAGGAATTTAGTTCCACTCTGAACTTACAGAGATAGTTATCCATGTTGTGTGTTTATCACTGTATTAACCATGTCTTTTATTTTCTGTACTCTGATGCTTTGACATCTGGGGACTTGCTGACCCTTGAGGGGCTGCCCTTCCCAGGGTTAGGCAGTTCCTAGAGAAAGGGAACAATGCTTGTCCTTGAACGTGTTCTTCAAATGCAAACAATCCAGAGCCCGTGCCCCCAGCTACCTTCTTTATTAAGCCCTCACACTCTGGGCCACCATCCACCTACCCTATTCACTCCGGGGCCAGGTCCCAGACACCTAGGGACAGCCCCTTTACCCCAGAGCCTGCTGAAATTATTCAGACTAGCCAATCCTGAGCCTGCCTTCCCTGCCTCACCCATTCCTTCCCTGAAGAAACCATAATAAAGTTCCTGTCCGCGGTTCCCCCTCTCCCTCTCCCTCTGCCTCCTGACCAATCCTGGAGCTTCCTCGTGTGCCCCCCCCCCCCCCCACTGTGGTGTGACCTGTCCCCTTTTCTTGGGATCTGTGTTAGGGCACAGACTGTAGTCAGAAAGACCTGGGCTTCAATTTCTTTTGAGCTTTCCTGTGTGGCCTTAGGCAAGTCACTTAACCTTTCTGAGCATCGCTTTCTTCAGCCATAGAATGAGAAGATGGTCACGATAAAATGACAGTTCATAAACACTTAGCTCCTCTTCTGAAATCCAAAAAGCTCTGAAAGCTTTGCACCAAAAAATGTATCCAAAAAATGAAAAAAAATTGGAAGCAAAATCTAGACTGACATGAGGCTACTTACAGTTTTAATTTATTTCATTTAAGGTCAGTATTTCTCTACTATTAGAATACTAATGGATATGATTATGGGCGCTGCCCAAATCCCCCCTGGGGGTGAATTACACAATATAAGATATAGTCTCTGTATCACTTTTCTAAAACCCAACACTCTGAATTCTGAACCACACCTGGCCCGAGGGTTTTGAATCAGGGGTTGTGGACCTATAGTCCCATACCTCAAGGGATGGGAAGATACAATGAATTAATGAATATGAAGGACTCTGCACAGTGCCTGGAACACAGGATAGCTGTTATTGTTTTTATTCCAGATAAATTGTTTCACTTTTCCCATCAGCCACTGGAAGCCAGTGAGATAGAAAAAAGCTGTGTGTTTTGTGTTCTCTTGGCCATGAGATCTGATAACACCCCTTTTAAAAACAATGCAGCCCTGGAAAACTTCAGGCAACCCATGGAAGTGATTTTCAGAGTATCTTTTTTAGCAACCAGATTGTTTTTCCAAATTAAATCTACCACGGATCCCCCAACATATCAAAGAGCATGCAGTGATTGCATTCACATCCATTTATCTTATAAGTTCATATTTGTATGATATAGCATCAACCACAAAGAAAAATGAAGAGTTTTAATCGAACCTACGTTTGAAAATGCGGATTTACCAAGGCCACCTGCAGCCTTCCCTCAGCCAGCACATCCAATTTACTTGGAGTTTTCTGTGTGCCAGCCATGTCTTGACCCACACAGATAAGTAGTTTCAAATGGTCACCACTTTATGCAAGTTTGAATTACAATCTCAGGAAACTCTTCAACTGCTCCAGAAAAACTTGAAAGAGAAGTGGTAGGAGATTTGGGTTTTATGGACAGCCTTGAGCAACCACTCACGTTGTGTGTGCAAACGTGAATCTTGTATGGGAAACACCCCAAACCCACAAGAAGCATAAATGCCATCTTAATACTGAAATACGATGATAAGAAATGTCACAATGTCGTTTGTTGCTATACAATGATTGCGCCTTGATGGGAGAAAAGCAGATGCCATAAATGAATGTGCCTGAGGTTTTGTGTAGCCTTTATTTAAGCTCAGATTCTCAGGAAACAGAAACAAAATAGTACAATATTCTGTCGGTGAGTATGCCCAGGTTGGAAATTGGCAAGGGATACAAAGATCAGGACAGAGCTACAAACTTCTAGACCATGGATGCATTTGCAAGAAGTTCACATACCTGTGTGAGGGTGGCAGGAAAAGCTTTATCCCAACCCTTGCACAAGACAAATGATGTCAAGGCTGATGGTAGAAAGCCAGCTTGGGGAATGGACAGAAATCAGGGTCTTCAAGGTCTTAGGTCATGTCAAAGCAAGTAAACTCTAAAAATTCCTCTGTCTTGACACCTGCTGCGAATGCAAGGACCTAACGGGAGTTTCTAACTGCCTGAGGGTGGGAGGCTTGTCTGCATCCTGGCTGCCAAGGTGGGGTGCCCTCCACCTTTCGGCTCTGCGAGCAGGGCAAAATGGGGTAGCCTTGCAGAAATAAGAAAGGGGTTTGGATGCTGGAATTCACAGACACGACTGACGCCCACCATCGTAATACATTGGGGAGCCTCCACCACTACAGTTTGGTAGGTAAGAATCTGAGCCTGTCTCTCTGTGTGTAAACTGCATTTTTAAAAAGAAGTTCGGGGCTTCCCTGGTGGCACAGTGGTTAAGAATCTGCCTGCCAATGCAGGAGACACGGGTTCAAGCCCTGGCCCGGAAGATCCCACATGCCGCGGAGCAGCTAAGCCCGTGTGCCACAACTACTGAGCCTGCGAGCCACGAATGCTGAGGCCCGTGCACCTGGAGCCCAGGCTCCACAATGAGAAGCCACTGCAATGAGAAGCCCACGCACTGCAACAAAGAGAAACCCCCGCTCGCCGCAACTAGAGAAAGCCCACGCGCAGCAACAGAGACCCAATGCAGCCATAAATAAATAAATAAATTTTAAAAATAAATAAATAAATAAGAAGTTCAGCTCAAACCTTTGCAAATCCCTGAACTAATGGAAGTTTGCAAACTCACAGGTCAGACATCCTGAGCAGGTGTTCTGTCTACCCACAGACACTTGTATTTTACTTGATTGTTGTTTTGTTGTGGTCTTTCCTCACCATTCTGGGAGACTCAGCTTATAAACTTGGGGACTATACGTTAGTGCTGTACATTGATCATTGTTGACGGTGACCTCTTAATTATTACCTCCTTTTGACCATCCCTGGAAGTCTTGCCTTTTGTTCTTTAGAGAGTTGAGCACAAGTTAGAGCTTCTGAGATTTAATTTGGGGAGACTCATACCCTCACCCCAGGCACCAATCAGAGCGGAAATGTCCCACGTCTGACCATTCCTGTAAGGGAGACCCAGCATGTAGAGAACAGTGACAGCTTTTTTTCAGAGTCACACACAGAGCAGTGAGGTCCTCAGACGTGGCGAGGAGACAGCTCACTTTCTCAGTCATGGTTTCTGCTTGCCTCGTGCAAAAGAGTAGCCTACGCCGGACAAGTTTATGCCAGAGGCACATTCGAGGTACATCCTTATAAAAGACAAAAACAGGGCTTCCCTGGTGGCGCAGTGGTTGAGAGTCCGCCTGCCGATGCAGGGGACGCGGGTTCGTGCTCCGATCCGGGAAGATCCCACATGCTGCGGAGCGGCTGGGCCCGTGAGCCATGGCCGCTGAGCCTGCGCGTCCGGAGCCTGTGCTCTGCAACGGGAGAGGCCACAGCAGTGAGAGGCCCGCGAACCGCAAAAAAACAAAAACAAAAACAAACAAACAAAAAAACCCGACAAAAACAGGTCTAAACTTTGCGATGACAGGATTTACAGCAGAGCCCAAAGCTGGAGGGGTCTGGGCCTCATCCCCGCAATTCACACCCAGCAAGAGGGTTTGTCCCCAACATCAAGTCGCCGGGCATGGCGAAGGGGATAGTGGCCTTTCTCCCGAGCACGGAACAGATCTCCCTGACGTGTTCTTCCTCCTTGACTGTTCCTCAACTCTGGTAAGAGACCTTCTGCAAAACCTTGAAATTCCGAGCCCCATTTCTCCTCTTCCATTTCCCGCAAACACGTGTTTTCGCAGTCGCCTCAAGCGGCCCGCGGTCTCCATGGCAACAGTCTGACTCGCTGCTCGGCTCCGACTGCGACTGCGCATCTGGTCCTGCGGCGCCTCCGGGTTGTTAGACTTTGTATGCGGATACTTGAAACTCTTCCTCATTCTGAAGTTACCCTCACCCACTCAAATAATACCCACACGCATACTCAGGTGTCACTCCCACACTCTTAAGTGTTGCGCACAGCTACTCAAATATTACCCACTTGAGCTTACTCAAGTGATGTGATGCTACCCACACATCAAATGGTACCCACGCTCACTCATATATATTGAAGTATTCAAAAAACAACTGAGATGTTACCCGCACCTACTCAAATATTTAATATGAGTGCCGCGAGGGCAAGGTTTGGGTCCGTTTTGTGCCCCGGTGTATTCCCAGTGCGTGGAATAGTGTCTGGTACACCGCAGGTGCCCAGGAAATATTTGTTGAATGAATGAATGATCCATACTCAACCAGATATTATCCACTCTGCTCAAATGGTACCTACTCGCACTCAGATGTACCCAAGTAACTCAGAAGCTACCCACTCACTATGAGTGCCGTGAAGGCAGAAAGTTGCATTGGATTTGCTCCGTTCTGTATCCCCAGCTCCTAGAACAGTGCCTGGGACATAGTAGGTGTGCAATGCACATCTGTAGAATGAATGGATGAGTGACTCACACTCAACTAAGTCTTAACCACACCCGCTCAGATGTCACCCGCAAGTTAACTCAGATAAAAATACCCACCTTCGCTCACACTAGTCAGATGTTACCCATTCTTACTGAAACGTCACCCACTCCCTTGACTGGGTAACTCATCTCCCCCGAACTTACTCAGAGGGCACCCACCTTTCCAAGTCACCACCCACACCCACTCAGCTGACGCCCACCCCAGGTCACCTCACAGCTTCCTGTCAGATGCATGGTGTCGTCGACGGTTTTTCTTGTGCTTCCGCTTGCCTTTCTTGCCGTCTCCCGCCTTGCTCTCCTTCGTGGAGTCCAGAGGTGGCACTCTGTCCACTGCAGCAGTGGCCCCAGGCCCCGGTTTCTCCCCTGGCCCAGGCTCATAGCAGTTTCTGACAGGAAGCTCTCTGGGGCCCGTCACTGTCGGGCACAGTTCCTGCCTTAGGACCCGGGCCACATCTTGCGCCGTCCTGCCCTGGCTCTGCAGGAAGAGGTTCAGCTTGGTCAGGAGTTCGATATCCTGCTTCCGGGACATGTAGACCACTCTCCACAGGCCGCCCTTGCCCTTGATCTCCCTGGGGATCACGGCATAATTGATGTCCTCTGCCAGCCTAATGATGACGGCCTTGGATCTCTCTTCTTCCACAAAGGCCTTCCCAGCCACTTTGAACTTACCCAGAGGTTTTAGGGAGGCCTGTATGATCTCTTCGAATTCCTCATGGTTGCAGTTTTCCGGGATACCCAGGATCATCAGAGACTTGTAACTGTCCACCTCAAAAACCTTGCACCCATGCTCTAACAGTGCAATGTCCTTGACGCCGAAAAGCATCTTGCCCAGCTCTCTGAGGCAGCAGTATGCCCGATGGTGCACACCTGAGCTGCCTCGGGAATCCAAAACGTTATCCAGGATGCCATGACCCTTTCTCAAGGCAAAGAGAGAGGCCTCACGGGGCCTAGTTTGTCCACCTCAGCCAAAGATGCCCCAGGCCCTGCCCACAGGGCTGCACAGTGGCCAGCCTTCTGTAACCTCCCTCCCAGGGGGCTCTTGGGAATTCCTAGGGACTTACAGAGTGTGAAGCAGGGGTGGGTGTCTGCCGGCTAGCTCGTGGATCCTGAGTCCTAGGCAAGGCCGCACCAGAGCGCGTATGAAGATGCTGGTCCCTCTTTCTGGCGGTGTTCCTCAAAGGTCTCGCAGATCCTGTCAGTCTCAGCAGATCTGGGACGGCTGATCGCCCTGGGGCTGCTGTCACCGGGGCGTCCTGCGAGGGTGCCCGGCGGGCAGGGCGGCTTGTTCTTTGCCGCTGGCCCAGAGGCTACCCTCACTGCCCTGTAACCTGGCTGAGACAAGGACGTGACCGCTGCACTTGCTCCCACAATGACATCACCACCTCCTTCCGCTCTGCAGCTCAGCGGTCACCATGGCAACTGCTAGAGCATTGCCTCTGCCATTGGCCCGGCCGGCCGCATTTAAATCTGAGTCTGAGGGGAGTCATTCAGGGGTGAGGGGTCAGCCACCCGCCTTCAGAAGTACCCTCTCTTCTCCCTTGAGAAAATGGCTGATTCTAGGGGTCGGGGGACAGGGAAGATACAAGAAGAGCCATTTCGGGCGCTCAGCCATTTTTGGAACATTTTTGGGGTCAGAAAGTAAGGAAATGCTCAAAGAATGATGGGAACAGGTGGAAGGGCATAGAGCCAGCCTGAAGGGCTCCCGCTGGCCAAATCTGGGACAGTTTGAGCATCAACATTAAAAATGAGCGCAACAGATCATAACCCCTTAAATAAAACAAGAATCCATGAATCTATGTGGATATAAGTAAACGGGTAGATGGAAAGTTTGGTGGAAGAATGTGGGCTGTTATGTTGTCTCATATAAAATGTATGAATCAAAGGGGAAAAAAGTATCTTTACCGTGGAATGTCCTTGTTTGTAGGACACACCCACTACAATATTCAGGGATGATAGGGTACCAGATTTGCAATTTACTCTCAAAACCGTTGGTGGGGGGAAAGTTCTCTGTACCATACATGCAACTTTCCTATAAGTTTGTGACTGTTTCAAATATATTTTTTAAAAGGAAAAAGAAATGTCCTGCACACATGTTCACCTTCACGATGGCCATTTCTCCTCTTACCACCCCAGTAATAAAAGCCATAAGTTTGGATCAGACTGACACCCTCCAAACTCCCAGCTCCAGGGATGGGCACTGAAGGGTTTGAACTAATCAGCATAATCCCACCCCCTTGCCACAGTGATTGGTTCAGAAGTGGTCACCCAGGTAACCCAGGCCCACGCCAATCAGTGCATTCTATCTCCCCGGTCATGGAGATTGGTTAAGGGCTGGATACATGGACTTAGTCCAATCAGAAAGACGCTCAGGAGTTTTGTGACTAGTTATGAGGAAGAATACCCTCTCTTTCCCCCTAGATGTGAAAGAATAAATATGGGAGCTGCAGGAAGCCATCTGGGAACCACGAGAGAAGCCATCTTGAGGATGAATTCTACTTCCAGAGGAAGGCAGAGCTGAGAGAATCACAGAGACCTCTCAGAGCAACCCCCTTCATGCTGTGGTTCAGTGATGCAGGCTGCTTTTTTATTTCCAAGTCATCGTGTGCTCCCATGACTACCACAGCAAGGGAATAGAGAGCAGAGGGACTCATGCACCAGCATTTCAATACTTCCACCAGGAAGCTACATGTGACTTTTGCTCATATTTCATTGGCCAAAGCAAGTCACATGACCACACCTAACTTCCGGGAGGTGGGGAAGTACGGTCACCCATGCACGTAGAAGTGCAGGGGAATTGGAAATAACAGTGTACACAGTCACGCCTGCCACAAGCTCTCATAATGTGCCTGGCACCGTGCTAAACTCTGCACATGCATTTCATTTTACAGCAACCCTATGAAGGGGTATTATTAATGTCCCCAATTTTATAGGCAAGAAAACTGGGGATCAGAGAGATTAATTCAGTTACCTAAGGCCACATAGCTAATGAATGACAAAGCTAGACTTCCTTCCTCGGGCACCCTGACGCCTGGGCCTGAACATTTAACCTCATATAACACTATGCTCTTCCCTGAGAAGAAAGTGCCCTATTGGGTCACCTGGCTTGGTTCCTGTTCCATCATACAGTTGCTGTGCGACCTTGGGTAGGCTGCTGTCCCCCTCTGGGCTGTGTGGCAATTTAGTTCTGTCCAACTTAGCTAAGTTGGGCCTATGTATCCTAGAACACCTTTCCCCTGGTGGCTCTGGGTTAGAGTTGTCTAAAAGGAAATTTGCATGAGATTTAGATAACAGAAGTGACGGAATAGCTATTATGGTGGGAAGGTCATAAATATTTGCCTTGGGGAATGTAACTTGGTGCAGCTGCTATGAAAAACAGTATGGAGGTTCCTCAGAAAATGAAAAACAGATCAACCATATGATCCAACATTTCCACTTCTGGGTATTTATACGAAGGAAAGGAAAACACTAAAAGATATCTGCACACCCATGTTCACAGCAGCATTATTTATAATAGCCAAGGTATGGAAACAACCTAAGTGCCCATCAATGAATGAATGAAGAAAATGTCACACACACAGGAATACCGTTCAGCCACTAAAAAGAAGGAAACCCTGCTATTTATGACAACGTGGATGGACCTTGAGGATATAATGCTAAGTGAAATAAGTCAGATACAGAAAGACAAATACTATATCATCTCAAATATATGTGGAATCTTTAAAAAAAGAACCAAACTCATATATACAGCAAACAGATTGGTGGTGGCCAGAGACAGGGGGTCAAGTGTGGAAAAAAATGGGTGAAGGTGGTCAAAAGGTACAAACTTTGAGTAATAAAAAAATAATAGGGATGTAATGTACAACACGAGGAATTTAGTTAACACGGCTGCACAAGATATGGGAAAGTTGTTAAAAGAATACCAAGAGACGGCTTCCCTGGTGGCGCAGTGGTTGGGAGTCCGCCTGCCGATGCAGGGGACACGGGTTCGAGCCCTGGTCCGGGAAGATCCTGCATGCCGCAGAACAAGTAAGCCCGCGCGTCACAACTACTGAGCCTGTGCTCTAGAGCCCGCAAGCCACAACTACTGAGCCCACGTGCCACAACTACTGAAGCCTGCGCGCCTAGAGCCTGTGCTCTGCAACAAGAGAAGTCACGGCAATGAGAAGTCCGTGCACCGCAACAAAGAGTAGCCCCAGCTCACCTCA
This sequence comes from Phocoena sinus, assembly GCF_008692025.1. NCBI lineage: Eukaryota > Metazoa > Chordata > Mammalia > Artiodactyla > Phocoenidae > Phocoena > Phocoena sinus. The sequence continues at coordinate 8,847,159 of NC_045781.1, forward strand.
ACTAGAGAAAGCCCGCACCCAGCAACGAAAACCCAACGCAGCCTTAATTAATTAATTAAAAAAAAAAAAAAGGGGGCTTCCCCGGTGGCGCAGTGGTTGAGAGTCCGCCTGCCGATGCAGGGAACACGGGTTCGTGTCCCGGTCCGGGAGGATCCCACGTGCCGCAGAAAGGCTGGGCCCGTGAGCCATGGCCGCTGGGCCTGCGCGTCCGGAGCCTGTGCTCCACAACGGGAGAGGCCACAATAGCGAGAGGCCCGCGTACCTCAAAAAAAAAAAAAAAAAAAAAGAATACCAAGAGTTCTTGGCAATGATGATTTTTAAACGTATTGTTCACCTGACAAATAACTATGAGGGTGTAAAAAAGAAAAAAAAAAAGTACTAAGAGTTCTCAACACAAGGAGAAAAAAATGTTTCCTTCTTCCCTTCCTTCTTTCTTTTCTTTTTATTGTATCTCTATGAGAAGGTGGATATTGTCTGAACTTACTGTGGTAATCATTTCACAATATAGATAAATCAAAGCATGGTGCCATATGCCTTAAACTTATACAGTGATGTATGTCAATTTTTCAATAAAACTAGGGAAAGAAGGCTTGTAATAGAGATGTTTCTAAAAAGCTCCTTGCAAAAAAAAATTTGCCGTGGATTTATGAATCCTTGGGGCACTATTGCATATCCCTGGGTTTATGCACATTACGTATTGAGAGGCAGGCGACAGAATGGTGCATTTATTGGATCCACCAAGATTGCTTGAGAAGTTTCCTTGTTCCAGGCTCTGGGCGACGTGTTAGGCATACTTGAGTGAATGAAATAAGCTCTACTTTTAGGAGCTTAGAGTCCAGTGGTTATGACAGGCCAGGCCAGCCTGTTTACAGGCAGAAAAGCCCTATAATTATCACGAAAATGTGTTCTGATCCTTGGTGCGGGGCAGAGAATACAGAGTATACTAATTGGGACGTATCTTGCTGAAGTTTAAAGAGAAAACTACATAAAGTGCTTTGGGGACCATGAGCAACTGATCCTGTCTGGTCTCATCCAGTAAGGCTTCCTGGAGGAGGTGACACTGGAAGGGATCTTGAAGGTTGCATATAATAACCACAGCAATAATACTATTTTTAAAAGGAGTCATCACTATCACTTACATAGGGCATGCGGTGTGCCAGACAACATTCTAAACCCTGAATCTGTACTAAGTCATTTAATTTCTTTAAACCATTTTTTAAAAATTGAAGTATAGTTGATTTACAATGTTGTATTAGGTGTACAGCAAAGTGATTCAATTATATACATATACATATATACACATATGTATTCTTTTTCTATATATATATATTCTTTTTCAGTAAGTCATTTAACTTTTACCACAGTTTATGAGTTATATATTGTTTTACTGATTTAGTTGCTCATTTATTCAACGAGTATTTATTGGGCAGCTCCTGTATTTTAGTCAGGGAAAGGATCAGAGAGGGTAAATCACTTACCTAGGGCCACACAGCTAGTTAATTTTTTAATTTAATTTTTTCTCTAAATTTTCTGTTCATATCTTTACTGTTTTTTTTGTTTTTTTTTTTTTTTTGCGGTATGCAAGCCTCTCACTGTTGTGGCCTCTCCCATTGCAGAGCACAGGCTCCGGACGAGCAGGCTCAGCGGCCATGGCTCATAGGCCCAGCCGCTCCACGGCACGTGGGATCCTCCCGGACTGGGGCATGAACCCGTGTCCCCTGCATCGGCAGGCGGACTCTCAACCACTGTGCCACCAGGTAAGCCCTATCTTTACTCTTTAAAAAAAATTTGAGGTTCTTTTTTTTTTTTTTGCTGAGGAGTAGGAAAGCTTTACAAATAAAGGAAATTAGTATATCATCTGCACCACGTATGAGTTGGATTCTAGGCAGTGGGGATAGAGCAGTGAACAAGACAGACAAAATTCCCTGCCGTTTGAGAGCTGGCACTCTGTTGGACAGACAGAGCAGAGACAAAATAAATAAGAAAGATATAGAATATGTCACAGGGTGATAATGAGTGGTTTGGGGAAAAAATAAAGCAGGAGAGAGGCTTTACCAAATAGGTAAAGCCGTAGGGATATAAAATTGATTAGTGGTTGCCAGGTATTGAGGGAGGGTGGAATGGGGGTGTGACTGCTTAATGAGTATTGGATTTCCTTTGGGGGTGATGAAAATTCTTGGACTAGATAGAGGTGACGGTCGCACAACGTGGTGAAGGTACAAATGCCACTTGTACACTTTTAAATGGTTAATTTTATGTTGCATGAATTGCACCTCAATGAAAAAATCTTAATGACTCTATCTTTGGCTCAGATGTTTAGAACGATGGTGGATCTATTCACCATGATGGGGAGACTTTAGGGAGAAATGAGCTGGGAGATCAGGAATTCCTTTTGGGGAGGTCTTAAATGTGATATGCCTATCAGACGTCCAAACAGAGTTAGACATGCGAGCCTGGAGCTCGGGGGAGAGATGGGGTGGAGATATAAATATAGAAGTCATTGGCACATGGAGGTATTTTAAGCTGAGGGGCAAGATGAGATCATCTAGAGAGAGGGTGTGGAGAAAAGAGAGAAAATGGCCCTGGGGTGGATCAATGTCAGGCAGAAGAGGAGAAGTCAAGAAGAGGGATTGCGCAGGAGGGGAGGGGGCAGAAGAACCCCAAGAGTGTGTGCTTGAAGAGCAAAGAAGAATAGCAAAATATTGGAATTGGCCCAAGAATCCGCTTATAGAGGGCTGTTTAGCAAATCACGGTGCATCCATATAATGGGACAACTGCACATGTGAAAGAAAAGCAGGAGGGCGTTCTCCCTGTGCAGGTATCAAAAGATTCCCTTTCTAGGAAACTGAAATCCTCAAGAGTATTGCTTACAAAACGAAGGGAGGTGTGTGTGTGTGTGTGTGTGTGTGTTTAAAGCAAAGAGAGGAGTTACAAAGGGAAAGGTAGTGATTCATGCCAGAGCAGCCTGGCAGATGTCACTTTTTTTTTTTTTTTTTTGCGGTACGCGGGCCTCTCACTGTTGTGGCCTCTCCCGTTGCGGACGCGCAGGCTCCGGACGCGCAGGCTCAGCGGCCATGGCTCACGGGCCCAGCCGCTCTGCGGCATGTGGGATCCTCCCGGACTGGGGCATGAACCTGTGTCCCCTGCATCGGCAGGCGGACTCTCAACCACTGCGCCATCAGGGAAGCCCTGTGGCTGTCTTCTTACTGGACACCAGTCACATGGGATTCGGAGCCCATTCTACTCTAGTAGGACCTCATCTTTATTGATTACGTCTACAGCCACCCTCTTTGCAAATAAGGTCACATTCTGAGCTACTGGGGGTTAAGACTTCAACATATCATTTTGGGGGGAGGGACACAGCTCATAACAGAGGGAGAAAGGGGGAGGGCTGGGGAGAAACAGAGAGAGATGGAATGATGACACATACCTGCCAGAATGTTACAGGGATGCAGGAGTTCTTGGTCCTAGTTTGCAACTCAGCTGTAAGTTTGAAATTATTTCAAAATAAGAATGCAACAGCACAGAGAAGAGAGGGCTTCAGGGAAGGGGTAGCAGTCAGATGAGGGCAGAGAAGTGGCTGTTTTGTTGGCTTTACAAAACGGAGGCCCCGGGCTTCCCTGGTGGCGCAGTGGTTGAGAACCTGCCTGCTAATGCAGGGGACACGGGTTCGAGCCCTGGTCTGGGAGGATCCCACATGCCGCGGAGCAACTAGGCCCGTGAGCCACAACTACTGAGCCTGCGCATCTGGAGCCTGTGCTCCGCAGCAAGAGAGGCCACGATAGTGAGAGGCCCGCACACCGCGATGACGAGTGACCCCCACTCACCACAACTAGAGAAAGCCCTCGCACAGAAACGAAGACCCAACACAACAAAAATTAATTAATTAATTAATAAACTCCTACGCCCAACATCTTAAAAAAAAAAACAAAAATACGGAGGCCCCTGTACTTTTTGAGAAGTGGGAACAGAAATCAAAGCACAGGGGGTTGGAACAGTGACCGGAAGGTGTGTCTGTCGAAACCCAAGGGTAGCAGTTCTTTCAAGGTGTTTTGCTATAAAGAGGAAAGGGGGGGAATGGGGTGGTGGCTGGAGATGGGGTCAAAGAGGGCTTCTAAAAACCAATAAATGATGCAAGAGAGACTGTGAAACAGGTTAGAGAGAGATGGAGCGTTCCCCCAGTAAGGAAGTGGGACCCCAGTGCAGAGAAGGGACTGGCTTTTGGTGGGAGCATGGCCATTTCCTCCAAGGATGGAAGAGAAAAGCAAGCATATGTTGGCAAAGGTGGGTTTCACCCTGGGAAGCTAAGGAAGCAAATTTTAATTTTATTTTCTTTTTTCACAAAAACTTATATAGTGCTTACATACCAGACCCTGTTCTAAGCACTTTGCAAATATAACTCGTTGGATTTGCATAAAAATCCTCAGAGGTAGGTACTGTTACGATTTCATCTCCATCTTACAGATGAGAACACTGAGGCCCACAGAAGGGAATGGCCTTCCCCAAGGTCACACAGCTGGTAAGAGGCAAGTCTTTCTGAAGTTGGGCAGCTGGGCTGCAGAATCCAGACTCAAATTCTATCCCATAATACCTCTGCCTGTCTCGCCTCTGTTCTTAATAAAGGAAGATACGCGATCAGCAGTTGGGGATTCAGGATGGGTGGGGGCACTTGGAGGTTTGAGGAGAGAGGAGAGTCGCCAGCCACGGGCTTGGTGAGGAAAACTTACTAGAAAAACAGGAGGGTTACGCATTTGAGGTTTGTGGTTCTGGGTTTTCTGTGAAATCTGGGAGGCTGGATGTTTGAGTCTTCCCTGCATCATGGCAGGGCATGGTTTTTGCACAAAAAGTGGGGCCCCTTCCCCAGCCCATCTGCAGACCCTCCCTGTGCTCCAGGCCCAGAATCTGGCGCCGGCTGGCCCCTCGGTCCTTCCAACCCGCCTGAGCACATCCCCGGGCTGAGGGGGAGGGAAGGGCCTGGAAGGTTGTTCACAGGCCAAGGTCCAAAGGAAACAAGTTGCATTCCAGGAGCAGAAACCCAGTGGCAGGGGGTGGGGAGCTGGGGCGACGGAGGGAACGCGCGCGCAGAGCTTGGCGGGCCTCCGAGGCGGCTCGGTAAGCTTCTCTTCGTACCCCAGAGAAAGGTGGGGGCTGTGACGGGTCTCCTCCCGCAGTCATGGCGAGTAGGATAGACCGGGGGCTCTGCAGCCAGCCAGATGCGAGTTTGAATCTCAGCGCTGTGGATTATTTTCTGAACGTAACTATAGGAACTGTGATGGGATGAATAATGTCCCCCAAGGACAGTTGCTGTGCTGACCCTGGGAACGTGTTGCCCCGCTGCGGCAAAAGGGGCTTCACAGATGTGATCAGGTTAAGGACCCTGAGATGGGGACAGTAACCTAGATCATCCGGGGGGGGCCCAATGGAATCAAAAAGATCCTTATATAGGAAAGAGGGAAGCAGGAGGGTCAGAGTCAGAGAAGGAGGGAAGCAGAGTTCCGAGAGAGGCACGGAAGGGCCGTGAGCCAGGGAATGCAGGCAGCCTCTATACAATGGAAAAAGCAGGAAAAGGGATTCGTCCCTCGAGCCTCTAGAAGGAAGACAGCCCTGCTGACCTGTTTAGATTTCTAATCTCCAGAATTTAAGACAATAAATGTGTATTGTTTTAAGTCACTGAGTTTGTGGTAATTTATTACCGTAGCAGAAACTTGGTAGAGCAGCTTTCTTCATCTCCCTGGGCCTCAATTTCTCAATCTGTAAATTGGGGATAACTGAATCCTCACAGCATTGTAATGAAGGTTTGGTGCATGGGTACATTGGAGGCGCTTAGGGTGGTCGCTGGCACACAGTAAGTGCACGATCAACAGTAGCTCTCTTTGTCTTCAAAATGGAGATCAACCATTCCTTTATCCAACTAATATTTATTGAGCATCTTCTACGTTTCAGGCACTGTTCTAAGTGCTGGAGATGCAGCATGAATGAGACAGGCAAACACCCCAGCCCTTGGGGAGCTTCCACTCTAGAGAAGGAGAAAAACAAAAGAAATGAATAAACTCTACGGGCAGTTAGATGGTGCTAAGTGCTAGGTAGCAAACAAATCAAGAATGAGGAACTGACAGAGCTGGGGGACTGGGTCAAGGAGACCTTGGGGAGAAAGGGACATCTCAGTAGAGACCTGAAGGAGGCGAGGGAGCAAGTCCTCTGGAAATTGGGAAAGAAGCTTAGCAGAAGGATTTAGCCAGTGCAAAGATCCTGGGGCAGGAGCATGCCTAGAGCTTGCAAGAAAAAAGCAAGGAGGCTAGTGTGGCTGGCAGGGTGAGAAGTAGGGGGAAATGAGGTCAGAGAGATGACAGGTGGAGGGAGGGCAGATTGTCTGAGGCTTTGGGGTCCACGGCAAGGACTCTGGCTTTTACTGTGAGTGAGGGAGGCGCTGTGGGAGGGCTCTAAGCTAAGGAGAGACATAATCTGACTTCAGTTTTAAAGATTCCCTCTGGCTGCTGAGTGGGGAGCACACTGTGGGTCGGGGAATAAGAGTGAAGCTGTGAGCCCAGTGAGGATATAATCATAGGGTTTGTTGGAGCAATAAATGAGTCTGTGTTTGTAGAGCAGGTGCCTGGTACATATGTTGGCTGCTAATTCTTACTGTTGTATTATTATTGTTGTTTCTGTTACTTCTCCCTTGTCACAGAAGATTCCAGAGTCACAACTGACCATGGATTGTCCCCCAGCTGTAAATTACAGCCCCCCATAGAAAGGAATCATCCTCACCCCCCATAAGAACTTCTGTTTCCTCGTCTCAGACTCTTCCTTATTCATCACATTCATGACACTGAACTCCAGTGGTTCCTATGGTAACCCAAAGATCAGTCCCAGCCCCCTTCTTCACTACCCACCACTGTTTTTGAGGCTGAAAACCAGGGACTCATTTTCCCAGCATCCTTGTCTATTACTCCCAGTCATGTGACACCATCATGGCCAAGGAGATAAAAGCAGAAGTCAGCTGGGAGGCTTCTGGTAAACCTTTGTGTCCCTGATAATAAGGGTCAGAAAGGGCTTTCCCCTTATTCCTACCTTGACTGTGGATGTGATGGTCAGAGTTGTAGCAGCCATCCTGTGGTCATGAAGCAACAGGTACAAACATGAAAGTCAACACTCTAAGGATGGTGAGGCAGAGAGACAAAGAACCTGGGACATCAGATGTCATTGAACCAATACCTTCAATACCATTGAACCAATACCAGACCACATTCTTCCAGATTTTTTGTTATGCGAGAAAAATAAGTACATATTTTTTATATCATCGTTTTCTATTACTTTCAGTCAAACACATTCTTTACTGACTGACTTACAGAAGAGAAACTGGGCCCAGAGAGCCATGGGGTGATACTCAGCATTACGCAGACAGTCGTTGGAGATGCCAGGACAGGATTGCAGGAGGGGACAGGTGGGCTCTCAGACCTTAAGACCAGAGACAGCCTCAATTCTTCTTTGGAAAAATGAGAATTTGGGGAATGTGAGCTTAGAATGTGCCAGGAGCTTCTCCTGAAAAAAAAAAAAAAGGTGGTCTCAGATTCATAAGAGAAAGCCAACAGGCAGAGACGTGCAGAGAAGGCAGACTCAGAGAGACAGCCATTTATAGTCCCAATTGTTGTAAAGGTGTCCAAACAAACAAACAAACAAACAAACAATACAACCCATTCTGCTCTGCCCACACTGTATTTCCAAGAGCCAATTCAGCTTTTTTAAAACAGAAGCCTGAGCTTCTGTAGCTTAAAAGTAAAATAGCCTAATAAATACAGCCTCTTAAGTTGATGTGATCAATCCATAGGGAAGATGGTTGCTATCAGTCCTCCTTGGAAAGACACTCCATGAATTTTATACCAGAACCTGCCTTTGACTACTAGGTCCAGAGCTGGGAAAGGAATATGTATCTCTCTATCAACTAGACTTCACCTGGGGAAACTATAAACTTCATTTCTCCTGTTGTCTTAGTCAGGGGAACATTAGCTGCTGTAACAAACACGCCCCCCCAGAATGTCTAATGGCTCAAATAATGATAGGAGTTTATTCTTGCTCATGTAAAGTCACGGTTGTTCTTGATTGCAGGATGCTTTCCCTCAAGGTGTGATCCAGGAACCTGAGTTCCTTCCACCTTATAGCTCCTCCATGTTCAACTTTTGGCTTCTGAGGTGGTGCCGGGAGTCTTCTCTGTTCCAGTTGGCTTCAATGAGGAACAAGTAGAGAGAATCATGGGCAGGAGATTTAAATTCCCTTCCGCTCAGGTCCCGTTGCTTAGAACTCAGTCATGTGGTCAGAGGAGGCTGGGAAGTGTCTTACAGAGGTGTGCACAGCAAAAGAAGGAAACAGGGGCTTCCCTGGTGGCGCAGTGGTTAAGAATCTGCCTGCCAATGCAGGGGACACGGGTTCGAGCCCTGGTCCGGGAAGATCCCACATGCCACAGAGCAACTAAGCCCGTGCGCCACGACTACTGAGCCTGCGCTCTAGAGCCCACGAGCCACAACTACTGAACCCGCGCACCTAGAGCCTGTGCTCTGCAACAAGAGAAGCCACTGCAATGAGAATCCCATGCACCGCAAGGAAGAGTAACCCTGCTCACCGCCAACTAGAGAAAGCCCACACACAGCAACTAAGACCCAACGCAGCCAAAAGGAAAGAAAGAAAATTCCTGCCCTCATGGAGCTTATATTCTAGTAGGAGGAGACAAATAATAAATAAATAAAACAGTAAGTGAGGAAGTGATAAGTTCTAAAGATATGGGGTGGGGGGGAGGAGGGAGGCATTTTTTGGTAGAGTGGTCAGAGCGTGTGTCATTGAAAAGATGCCATTTGAACAAAGACTTAAAGGAAATGAGAGAGTGAGTCATGGAACTATCCAGAGCAATAGCAGTTCAGGCAGACAGAACAGCCAGTGCAAAGGCCCCAAGGCAGGACTATGTGTATTGTGATCAAGGAATGGCAGGGTGGCTGTGTTACGGACCAGGGTTCTTGGCCTCCTTCATCAATAGAAATTGATCAGAGGCCAGACAAGCAAGTCAGGCAAGGCTTTTTTGGGGCCCCTGCGGCAGCAGGGGGGAGTGAGAACAAACAATAGGTTCCCTTGCTGGCTCGCTCCCTGGGGCCAGGGGGCTGGGGGGCGAGCTTGTTCCTTACATGGGGTGAGGGTAGGGGTGTGTCCAGGGGTCCGGCTGGAGCGGTGGCTTAGGTGGTTTGCCCACCCCTTAGGTGGTGTTGTGTGCAGGGGGCGGGCGCAGTACCCTGTCTTTGCTCCCGACCCCCCACCCCCACCCCAACCCCTGCTTTTGCTCCAGGCTCTTCAAAAGTGGCAGTTGGGTTTTTTGGTCTCTTTGTGTCTTTGGTCCAGAATTTGCCCCAAGTGCACATGCATGCAGTTGTTTTTAGTCCCATACAGTTTCTTTGTATTTTGCTGCTGGAGGAGAGGAGTGTCCAGGTGCAAGCATGGCAGCACTGCAGCAAAGGGTCCCAGGTCCCAGCCTGTCTCAGCTGGAGCAGAGTAAACAAGGGACAGAGTGGAGGGAGGTGAAGGCAAAGAAGTAAGTAGAAGGTAAAGTTAGTAGGGCCATGATGAGATTTTGGGCTTTGCTTCTGAGGGATATAGGAGCCAGGGTTCTGAACAGAGAGGGACATGATCTGACTTAGGGGCTAACAGGAGCCCTCTGGCCACATGTGGGGAATCTTCTATAGTGAGGCTAGAGGTTGCTGGATATAATAAATTAAAAGGTAGGTTGCCCAATGAAATTTTAATTTCAGATAAACAATGAATATTATTTTAGTTATAAGCATGTCCCATACAATATTTGGGACATACTTATACCAAACCAAATCATGTATCTGAAATCTAAATTTCATTGGGTTTATGTGGCAATCATGAGAGCAGGCAGGGAGGTGGGAGGAGATGGAGACCAATCCAGGGTAAAAAGTGGATGGATTCTGGGTCCATCCGGAAAGTAGAACTGATGATATTTCTTAATAGATCATGCGTGGGGCTTCCCTGGTGGTGCAGTGGTTTAAGAATCCACCTGCCAATGCAGGGGACACGGGTTCGAGCCCTGGTCTGGGAAGATCCCACATGCTGCAGAGCAACTAAGCCTGTGTGCTACAACTACTGAGCCTGCGCTCTAGAGCCCGCGAGCCACAACTACTGAGCCCGCATGCCACAGCTACTGAAGCCCATGCACCTAAAGCCCATGCTCTGCAACAAGAGAAGTCACAGCAATAAGTCCACGAACCACAACGAAGAGTAGCCCCCACTCGCTGCAACTAGAGAAAGGTCCGCGTGCAGCAACGAAGACCCAATGCAGCCCAAAATTTAAAAATTAATTAATTAATACAAAAATAGATCCTGTGTGATATATAAGCGACTACTTACGCTGTTATCACAGACACATATACAAAAACACATACACACCAACATACATGCATACATTTATACACGCACATGCACACATATACATGTGTACATATCCAACCACGTATACAGATATAAATACACATAAATACATATGCGTCTATATACACATACATAATTTACACACATGTACACAAGACATATAGACACAGACACATATACACACACAAATATATGCATACTCACACACATAGAGAGATGTGCGCCCGTATATACATAAACATTTTTTCTCTTTTAGGAGTAAAAATGTGAACGTGCTACGGCCATTGGCTTTAGGGGAGGCAGAGGACAAGTGGGATGGGATGGTGCTTTCTATTTTCAATGCTGCACTGCCTCAGTGTCTAACACTGTGCATATCTTATTTTTAAATGTCCACAGGGGTTATTTTGGCAGTAGGTTAATGGGTCACTTCTTGTTTTCTTCTTTATATGGGTCCTTATTAAATAAAAACCAAGCCACCACAACCTAAAAATAGAATCTGTTGGAAGCCAAGACCACATTATTGGCAGCAACCACAGTGATGCTTTTTTCTTTGTTTCTTTTTTTCTTCCCCTTCCTTTTTCTGCAGCTCTGATTGCTCTTGTAAATCTGTCACTGAATAAGGCACTTATAGCCGTATCTGAATAGTCCGGCCCTGGCACGTCCTCGCCAGTGAGATTGTTTGAGCCAGCAGTTGCCACCTCTCACATTCCTCAGGCTCCAAAAAAATGACAGGAGCATCTGCTAAGGATTTATTCAGCCTTGTGACATAACAGCTTTATAACAAATGACTGGGTGACAAGTTTGAACACAAGGGTTTGCTATTCTAGATGGCTTCATGCCGGCAAATTCAGGGTATTTCCCTTCTCATTTGTGGTGAGAAATGACAAGAGTTTCACCATTCCATTCAGATGTTAAAAAAAAAAAAAGTCCCCCACTGCACCACTTTGAATCCTTCTGGACCTGCGTAACCAAGATTAGAAATGACAAGAATTTCACAATTTGATCAAAAATTAAAAAAAAAAAACACAACTTCCTCATTGCCCCACTTTGAATCCTTTTGGATTTGTGTAACCAAGATTAGAACTGACAGCTGTTTAAAAACTGGTACCAGAGCTGGGACATTGCTGAAAAGAAAGTTGAGAACAGCTCATTTAACAGCCATCAAAATGTTTTAAAAAAATCAATTAAAAGGTTTTGGAAATGGAGAAAAAAAAAAAGAACACATCAATGGAATGATTTCAAATATAGGCATTCAGTGTGTCAGTCTTTCAGACTTTACAGTTCTTTGATCGTATACAAGCTTTCAAATTCAAATGTATCAAGCTTGCTCCTCATAGCTTCTGAGTTCTGTTTTTCCACTCAGAAAAATATTTCCCCCACCTCTAAGTGCATATATTAATTCACCAGTTTTTTTTGGAGTGCTTGATGGCTTCATGGTTTGCATTTAACTTTTGGATCCATCTGGATTTCAGTGAAAGGAACATAGAAATCCAGCTTTTATCCCCTCACTCTCCAAAGAAAGGTTTGGCTGCCTGGTCCTCGTCTTGCCTGGTGAATAGTAGCACTGCCTTCATTAAAACCAAAAATCTTGTACCTGGGGGCACCAGTTAGGACGCATTTTGCTGTCTGAAAAGGCTTACTCTTGCCCCTACCTTCAAAGTTTCTCCATTATTCTCATACGGTAACAATTTTTCAGCAGCTTATCCTGCAAGCATATGTCAATTTCCAGGAGGTGGACAAACAGGTAGGGGGGGATTTTCATTTCAGAGTTAATAAGAATCTCAGCTGTTCGCACTTCTTAGCCTGAATGTCAAAGTCACGGGGAGGCACCCAACCCGTGTCCCCGACAGCATGTGATCACGCCTCAGTTGTTACACATTCACTGGCTTTTATAGAACTATTACTCAGGGATTGGAACTTTCTCCACGACAGCAGTGCCCAAGGTTTACTTGTCATTACATTGAGTGTGACAAGGCTTGTGCTTTGCAGAAATGGTGGAGTTTTTCAGGCATGGACCTGCCCAGACGAAAAATGTTTAAAAACTAACGAGCGTCCAAAGGGATACACCTTCCAAGACAAAGATACTTTATAAGAAGTATATATTTGTACAGAAACGACAGGAAACGCTGCCAAGAAGAGCAGAAAAATCTGGTTAACTTAGCAAATATCTGTGAATGTGGTGTGCGGGTAATTTCTTTTTTTTTTTTTAAAGTACAGTGTCATTTTTTAATGCAAAGAGATACAGAGAAAATGAAAAATGTCTTACTATCTCGCCATGTCGGCATTCTAAAAAATAATGTGCTTTCAAATGTGAGAGCTACAGACAAGGATGGCAGTAAAGCCCTCCCACACCCACACCCACCCACCTTCCACTCATTTCCCTACCTCAGAAGAATCCCTTTTCAAAGTTTGTTGTTTTTCCTTCCAGGAGAAAAAAAAAAAAAAGAATTGATGCATATACTACCATTTGTAACCACATAACTTTTTTTTTTTTTTTTTTTTTTTTATGGTACACGGGCCTCTCACTGTTGTGGCCTCTCCCATTGCGGAGCGCAGGCTCAGCGGCCATGGCTCACGGGCCCAGCCGCTCCACGGCATGTGGGATCCTCCTGGACCGGGCCACGAACCCATGTCCCCTGCATCGGCAGGCGAACTCTCAACCACTGTGCCACCAGGGAAGCCCCACATAACATTTTTCATTTATACCAAGGTGATCCCATGTGCCCTACTGCACCTGGGTATTTTAAACATATTTTCCGGAACTTCACTGGTGGTGCAGTGGTTAAGAATCCGCCTGCCAATGCAGGGGACACAGGTTGGAGCCCTGGTCCAGGAAGCTCCCACATGCCACGAAGCAACTAAGCCCGAGCTACACAATTACTGAGCCTGCGCTCTAGAGTCTGCGAGCCACAACTACTGAGCCCACGCGCTACAACCACTGAAGCCCGTGTGCCTACAGCCTGTGCTCCGCAACAAGAGAAGCCACCGTGATGAGAAGCCTGCACCCCACAAGGAAGAGTAGCCCCAGCTCCCGCAACTAGAGAAAGCCGGCGCACAGCAACAAAGACTCAATGCAGCCAAAAATAAATAAATTTTTAAAAAGAGAAATGCTTAGATGTCTATCACGGATGTATTATAGAACAACTTGGAAAATATTTTTTCAATTAATTTTATTTATTTATTTATTTATTTTTGGCTGCATTGGGTCTTTGTTGCTGCGCGCGGGCTTTCTCTAGTTGTGGCGAGTGGGGGCTACTCTTCGTTGTGGTGTGCAGGCTTCTCATTGCGGTGGCTTCTCTTGTTGCGGAGCACGGGCTCTAGGCCCACGGGCTTCAGTAGCTGTGGCACGTGGGCTCAGTAGTTGTGGCTCACAGGCTCTAGAGTGCAAGCTCAGTAGTTGTGGCTCATGGGCCTAGTTGCTCCGCAGCACGTGGGATCTTCCGGGACCAGGGATCGAACCCGTGTCCCCCCTGCATTGGCAGGTGGATTCTTAACCACTGCGCCACCAGGGAAGTCCTAAGCATTTCTTTTTCATGTCTATAGAGTGTCCCATCTTCCCAGGGTTGTACCCCAGTTCATTTAATCAGTTCCATACTGATGGACCCTTGGATCACTTTCATTTTCCACTCTTACAAACCCTCCCCTTTAATAGCTCTTGAGAGCTATGGCATATATTTGAGACTATGTGGCAGGAGAAAACTGCTAGCAGCAGGTTCCCTGGGACCCAAAACAAAAATCTTTTGAAAATTTGACAGCTATTTCCACATGGCCTTTGGACCAGTTCACACTGCCAATAATAATGAGTGACACTGTTTCACCACATCCTGGTCAACACTGGCTATTACACAACTTTTAGAACTTTTGCCAATCACGTACGTGAACAATGGTATCTCCTGGTTGTTTTCTAGGCTCTCGGCTCTATTCCCCTGATCTCTAAGTCCATCCTTATCTTGTGACTGTTTCTGCTCTGCTTTTCTTTAAGTGTGACGCTGAGCATCTTTTTATGTGTTTACTAGCTGTGGACACTTGTTTTCCGGTAAACTTCCAATCCGTGTCTCTTGCCCATTTTTCTCAGCTGTTCCACTTTCTGTTGATCATTTACATAAGTTTTTTGTAAAGGGAGGCATGAAACCTCTATTTTTCCCCAGTTTGTCACTATCTTTTGACTTTGTTATTTTTTTCTTGTATAAAAATATTAACTTTTCTGTTAATCACAGTGGCTAAGAAGCCGGTTTTCTTTGATGGTTTCAGGTTACATGAGACTGGAACCCCTCGCTGGGTCCCGGCTGAGCCTACATTTGTGTTAAGATCTTTGAACTCTGCGAGTCCACTCAGCTTTGAAAAGCTTCCTCCCCTCCAGAGGTTGTGGAGAAAAGGGAATCCTCCTACACTGTTGGTGGGAATGTAAACTGGTGAAGCCACTATGGAGAACAGTACGGAGGTTCCTCAGAAAACTAAAAATAGAATTACCATAAGATCCAGCAATCCCACTCCTGGATATATATCCAGACAGAACTATAATTCAAAAAGATACGTGCACCCCTATGTTCATAGCAGCAGTATTCACAATAGCCAAGACATGGAAACAACCTACGTGTCCATTGACAGATGAATGGATAAAGATGTAGTACATATACACAATGAAATACTACTCAGGCATAAAAAAGAACAAAATAATGCCATTTGCAGCAACATGGATGCAACTAGAGATTAGCATACTAAATGAAGTAAGTCAGAAAGAGAAAGACGAATACCATATGATATCACTTATATGTGGAATCTAAAATATGACACAAAGGAGCCTATCTATGAAACAGAAACAGAATCAGGGACCTAGAGAATAGACTTGTGGTTGCCAAGGGGGAGGGGGCTGGGGGAGGGATGGAGTGGGAGTTTGGGGTTAGCAGATGCAAACTATTATACATGGAATGGATAAGCAAAAAGGTCCTACTGTATAGCACAGAGAACTATATTCGATATCCTATGATTATCCATAATGGAAAAGAATATTTAAAAAAGAATGTACATATTTATATATATGTGTGTGTATATATATATAACTCAATCACTTTGTACAGCAGAAATTAACACAACTTTGTAAATCAACTATACTTCAATTTAAAAGAATTAAAAATAAAAAAGAGACAAGCTTCCTCCCCTCCAAGATGATCAACGATCCACCCATCTTTCCCTCTGCAACTCTTACAATTTCATTTTATACACTGGGATCCGTCTGGAATTAATTTTGATGTAAGGAGTGGGCTGTTTTCCCCCTAACTGTTAGCTTGTTGTCCCAAGACCACTGTTTGAATAATTCACCTTTCCTGTGCCGATTTGAAAGCCCACCTATATTTGTAAACACTTTGTCGATTTAGGTTGCTCTGTTTCTCCCTTTCTTCGGTCTGTACTGGACTGTTTTAATTATCGCAGGCTCATCATACAGTTTCATATTTATCCGAGCCAATCCCCTTGCGTGACTGACCTATCTCTCTGTTTCCTGGTTGTTTATTTGGGATGTTTCCCTCCCTATTCCTACATGTTGACAGTTTTAAAAACAGCTCAGCCTGCCCTCATAGGAAATGCTTCAGTTACGTGTGTACAGGATCACGGAAAAGCAGTGGGAGGGAATTTTTACTTCAGCGTTTTGCCCTTGAACATTCTGTAAATGCTCGCATTTCTCATCGAAGTGTGAAAGTCATAGGGGAAACACCCAGAACACGCCTGGAGCATGAAAGTGGGCTGTAATCGTTGACATTAGCTACACATTCACGCTTGTTTCAGAACGTTCCCACTGAGGCGGGGGCCCCATGGCTTCGCTTTGCTTGAGCATGACCAGACTTGTACTCTCTGCAAGCCCTCTTCCTTTTCCAGTTTTGTGAGAATGGAAGAGCCCAGGCTGGAATTTTAAAAACTGACCCTTGGAAAGCTAAAAACTTTCCAACCAAAAACATGTTGATTAAAAAAACTCAAATACGGCTTCCCTGGTGGCGCAGTGGTTGAGAGTCCGCCTGCCGATGCAGGGGACGCGGGTTCGTGCCCCGGTCCGGGAAGATCCCACATGCCGCAGAGCGGCTGGGCCCGTGAGCCATCGCCGCTGAGCCTGCGCGTCCTGAGCCTGTGCTCCACAACGGGAGAGGCCACAACAGTGAGAGGCCCGCGTACAGCAAAAAAAAAAATAAAATAAAATAAAACAAAAAACCCCCCTCAAATACACATCTAAAGAGGACAGCAAAAGTTTTCTTCCGAGATCTACAGCAGAGCTACGTTCCCCAGCAGCCAGAGCTAACACGGGCGTTTGGCTTTGTGGCTTTTTTAATTCAAGGTAAAGTATAAAGAAGAACCTCTACCGTACCCCCCCCCTCAAGAAAGGTCCATGATCCAGATGCCAGATTTTTTTTTACTACTTAAAAACATTGCACTGAAATTCACGTGACATAAAATGAGCCATTTTAAAATGCACAATTCAGTGGCGTTGAGTAGATCACAGTGTAGTGGAACCACCACCTCTATCTAGACCCAAGATCTTTTCATCACCCCAAAAAGAAACCTGTACTTATTAAGCAGTCGAACCCCATTCGCCCTCCCCCAGCCCCTGACAACCACTAATCCGCTTTCTGTCTCTACAGATTTCCCAATTCTGGACATTTCATATATATAGATCGTACAATATGTGGCCTTTTGCGCCTGGCTTCTTTCACTCAGCTTAATGTTTTCGAGGTTCAGCCACATGTAGCATGTATCAGCACTTCACGCCATTTTATGGCTGAATATTGACTACTGAAAAGAAACACCTAATACGGGACTTCCCTGGCAGTCCAGTGGTTAAAGACTCCTGCGTTTCCACTGCAGGGCGCACAGGTTTGATCCCTGGTCAGGGAACTAAGATCCCGCGTGCCACGGAGTGGCCAAAAAAGAAAGAAAAAAAGACACTCAATATGATTGTATGGTTAGAAATTGACAAAGCACAGGAAACCAGAATAAACCCTGAAGGTCCCCACCTTGCACCCCTTCCACCTGCCCTCTACCCCGTCCCTCACTCTAAGGGCAATCACTATTTTAAAAAAATACCTGTGGCTTCCCTGGTGGCGCAGTGGTTGAGAGTCCGCCTGCCAATGCAGGGGACACGGGTTCGTGCCCCAGTCCGGGAAGACCCCACATGCAGCGGAGCGGCTGGGCCCGTGAGCTTCGGCCGCTGAGCCTGCGCGTCCGGAGCCTGTGCTCCGCAAGGGGAGAGGCCACAACAGTGAGAGGCCCGCGTACCGCAAAAAAACAAACAAACAAAAAAAACCCCTGTACCTTCCTGAAACAAATATATCTGTATGCATGTATTAATAATATCAATGCGTTATTATTCCTTCTTAAAATATTCAACAAAAGGGATCATAATGCATCTTTTTTGCAGCAGAGTTTGTTCACTGAAAAGTGTGGCTTAGAGAGAACCTACCTCTGCGAGTGAGGTTGGGGGGTGGGGGAAGGGTGGAGGATGGGCAGGGCTCTCAATAGACTTTGGTGGGGGGAGCCTTAGGCGTTTTCTGGGGGCTGTTGCACAGGTGTGTTCCATTTGTGAAAATGCGTCCAGCTGAACACTTAGGATACACATACTTTTCAACGAAAGGTTTTACAAATATGGCCTGGCAATGAGCACTGAGATCCATTTCATTCTGACAACTGCAGTGTTCCTTCCTGTGGTGTCCCATAAATCATTTAACCATATTGCTTCCAGTTTCCTCCTCCCTTTTTCAAAAATGCTATAACCAGCATCCCTGGCATACCTCAGCACAGTTGGATGAGTATACTTTAAATCTCGATGGCTAGAACCACATCGCCCTCAGAAGGAAGCACAAATGTCCATGCTTATTAAGAACACCTGAGTAGAATATCCTAAGTTGCAGGGTTTTCCCTTTCAGCACTTTGAATATATCAAAAAAAAAAAGAAAAGAAAAGAAAAGAAAAAGGATAGCCAGGTGCCTGCTTCCCCAAGCCCTCTCCAGGCTGGGCATCCCTAAACTTTTGCATTATTGTTACGTTGATATGTGAATGATGAGATCACGTGGCTGTTTGGCTTTGCACTTATTTTAATCATTCATGAGAGAGGTGGGGAAGCAGTGTGGCATCCTGGTTAAGAGCCTGTCTTGGAGCCCCAGGGTCCCAATCTGGGCTCTACCATTTGCCAACAGAGTGACCTTGGGCTGGTTATTGACCTCTTTGGGTGATGAGTTTCCTCATCTATAAAAATGGGGAGGATCATAATAGCACCGCCCTCCCCATTTTTTTTTTTTTTTTTTGTCTTAAGTAGATATTAGGAAAATGCTTATGAGTGCTTGGCACATTGTATTATGTTACATAAACATTTGGTAGGAAAGTAAACCCTTTGTTGGCTTTTTGTTTATTATTTTTTTCTGTGAATTTCCTATTGAGATCCTTGCCAGATTGTTCTATATTTGTCTTTTCTTTGATATGTACAAGCTTTTTGTAAATTGAGAACATTCATCTTGAGTCCATCATACTTATGGTAAGTGTGCCCTCCAGTTTGTTGTCTTTTTTTTTTTTTTTTTTTCGGTACGCGGGCCTCTCACTGTTGTGGCCTCTCCCGTTGCGGAGCACAGGCTCCGGACGCGCAGGCTCAGCGGCCATGGCTCACGGGCCCAGCCGCTCCGCGGCATGTGGGATCTTCCCGGACCGGGGCACGAACCCGCGTCCCCTGCATCGGCAGGCGGACTCTCAACCACTGCGCCACCAGGGAAGCCCCAGTTTGTTGTCTTTTGACTTTGTGGATTTTTTTTTCTAAGGATTTAAGTGTTTAATATAATCAGGTTGATTTCATCTTTTCCTTCATGACCTCTGGGCTTTGAGTCCTTCTTGGGAGTACCTCCTGCTTCCAAAATGGTAAGTAAAGTTACTCCTGTTTTTATCTAAATATTTGTTGATTTCTTTTTTACATGTACGTCTGTGATCCTTCTGGAAGGTATTTTGGCAGAAGGAAGCAGAGAACCCAACTTTAGTCCTGTTTTCCAAGTAGCTGCCCAGTTTTCTAAGCACTAGCCATGCCTAGAAAATCCCCTTTCTCCCCTGCTAACTTAAAATAAATAGCACTATAGTCAGAGTCTAACTTCTCAGATGTATGAATTTCTATTTTCTGTACTTATTATTGTCTCACTGTTTCGTTGGTTTATTTCTTTTGTTTTTTTTAAATTAAAGTATTTTGAATTAAAATACTGTGTTAGTTTCAGGTATACAGCAAAGTGATTCAGATATATACACACACACACACACACACACACACACACACACACACACGTTTTCTTTTTTTTTGGATTCTTTTCCATTACAGTTTATTACAAGATATTGAATATAGTGGTTGGTCTATTTTTTCAGCATAAACAAACTAAGTGATATCTCAGCTTCATAATCTATTTCACTATCTACTAGGACTCACTCCCCTACCTTAATTTTCATTTTCCTGAGCGTTCTGGCCATTCTCAGAGGGTAGCAGATTTTAAATAGTTTGCCTTTATAATGTCAGGATGCGGTTCGGTTAAACCAAATGCTTGTAAGTCAAGTATGGGGAATTTGGTTCATCTGAATCATTAACATCCTTTAATAACTGAGCACCTTCCCCTCAGAAATGTCAACGTCACAGGATCCAACAGGAAAATCCATTCCAACAGCTCCTCCTCCGGGGTGGTGATGTGTTGCATCCTCACACTGGACCAAGCAGCCTCCACCCCTCTGTCTGAGCCCCCTGACCTTGAACTGAACGTGACTTCCACACACTTGAGATGTGACTCACATGCACAGTTTTATGAGAACGGACGTGTCAGACCTGAATTTCAAACAGAGACCCAAGCTGGGCTGTAACAGTCTTAATCCACATCGCGTTGATGGGTAACGTAAACAGGCTCACAAAGTGAGCTGGAGCTGGCTTACCACAAGATTTATAACCACACACAAAATGTGTTAAACCAGCCCCGTCACGGTGATGTGGCTTTTAGTGTACAACATAGTTATGGTTTTGGCTGTTAATCATTCAGTGCACAGAACTATAAAGATGAAAATAAAATCACCCCCCTTACTTTTTATTTTTAAATATCTATTTTTATTTTGGCTGCGCCAGGTCTTAGTTGCAGCACGCAGGATCTTCTTTTTTTTTTTTTAGGATCTTTTTGCAGCATGCGGAATCTTTTAGTTGTGGCATTCAGGCTCTTAATTGTGGCATGCGGGATCTAGTTCCCCAACCAGGGATCGAACCCGGGCCCCCTCCACTGGGAGTGTGTAGTCTTACCCACTGGACCACCAGGGAAGTCCCCCCTTTACTTCTTTTAAAAAATAAATTTATTTATTTTATTTATTTATTATTTGTTTTTGGCTGCGTTGGGTCTTTGTTGCTGCACGCGGTCTTTCTCTAGTTGCGGTGAGCGGGGGCTACTCTTCGTTGCGGTGCGCGGGCTTCTGACTGCGGTGGCTTCTCTTGTTGTGGAGCTCGGGCTCTAGGTGCGCGGCCTTCAATAGTTGTGGCTCACAGGCTTAACTGCTCCGCAGCATGTGGGATCTTCCCAGGCCAGGGTTTGAACCTGTGTCCCCTGCACTGGCAGGCGGATTCTTAACCACTGCGCCACCACGGAAGCCCTACCCACTTTACTTTTTAAAAATTGTGTTTATTGAGGTGTCATTTACGCACAGTGAAATGCACACATTCTAAGTGTATAATTCGGTGAATTTGGACAGACACGTATACCTGTGCAACCACCACCCCGGTCACAGAACATTCCACCAAACCCCCTCGCAAAGACCTTCCCCCAACTGAAGCAAGCACGGTTCTGATTTTTTCCACCAGAGATTAGCTCTTCCTGTTCTAAAACTTCTTATAAATGGACTCATACAGTAATGCTACGGATTGAATGTGTCCCCCTAAAATTCATATGTTGAAATTCCAATCCTTGAGGTGATGTGTTAGGAGGTGGGGGGTCTTGGGGGTGATTAGATCATGAGGGTGGAGCCCTCCTGAAAGGGATTAGTGCCGTTATAAAAGAGACCCCAGAGAGATCCCTAGCCATGTCAGGATTCAAAGAGAAGTCTGCCATCTGCAACCTGGAAGGAGGCCCTCCCCAGAACCATGCTGGCATCCTGATCTCGAATTTCCAGCCTGCAGAACTCTGAGAAATAAACTTCTGTTGTTTATAAGTCTCCGGTCTATGGCGCTCTGTTCAAGCAGCCTGAACTAAGACTAGTATGTGTATTTATTTTGTATCTAGGTTCTTCCCCTTAAAAATAAAACCTTTGATAGATAAACAAGGACCTACTGTACAGCACAGGGAACTAGATTCAATATCTTTTAATAACGTCTAATGGAAAAGAATCTGAAAAAAATTATATATATATATATGTATAACTGAATCACTTTGCTGTACACCTGAAACATTGTAAATCAACTATACTTCAATTTTAAAAAAAAACAACCTTGAGATTTGTCCCTATTGTTGTGGGTATCAGTATTTCATTCCTTTTTGTCATTGAGTAATATTCCATTGAGTGGATGAACCACTTCCTAGGTAACCCAAGAGAAAAGAAAACATACGGCAACCCCAAAATTGGTTACGTGAATGTCCACAGCAGCATTATTCACAACAGCCAAACAGTGGAGACAGCCCAAATGTCCATCAACTCATGGATAACTAAAACGGGTATGACATTTGGGTTGTTTCCAGATTTGGGCTATAATCAGCAAGATGGCACACGTTTTTGGTAGATAGAGGTTTTCATTTCTCTTGGGCAAAAATATTTAGGAATAGATTGCCTGAGTCACGTGGCAAGGGTACGGCTAACCTTAAGAAACTTCCAAATAGCTCCCCAGAGTGGTTGTACTATCTCTGGTTATTTTGTTTTCTTGTTTGTTTGTTTTATTTTTGGCAGCATTGGGTCTTGGCTGCTGTGTGCGGCAAGCGGGGGCTACTCGCTGTTGTGGTGTGTGGGCTTCTCATTGCGGTGGCTGCTCTTGTTGCGGAGAATGGGCTCTAAGTGTGTGGGCTTCAGTAGTTGTGGCACGCGGGCTCAGTAGTTGTGGCTTGTGGGCTCTAGCACACAGGCTCAGCAGTTGTGGCGCACGGGCTTAGTTGCCCTGTGGCATGTGGGATCTTCCCGGGCCAAGGATCGAACCCGTGTCCCCTGTATTGGCAGATGGATTCTTATCCACTGTGCCACCAGGGAAGCCCTCAGGACAGCTTTCTTATTACTCTTTACTTGTTACTATCAGAAAAATAAATTATTCATAAACCAGCATGTATATACAAATCTTTTGTGTTTAAACAAAAATGATCTTAATGTGCATTCTTCTGAATGTTTTTTCTTAAATTAATAAGATAGCTCAGAAATCCTTTTGCGTCGGCACATAAGAATGGCTGATAATTGATTTAACCAGTCCTGAAACCACAGGCATTGAGATCATTTCCGGATTGGACAAATTCACCTCCCTACAAACAGTGGAGGAGATTGCCCATTTCTCCACCGCCTCACCAGCAGTGGGTTGTTATCCAATTTTCACATTTCTGATTGGTGAAAAACTATAATTCATCGCTTTTGATTTTAATTCTTAAAATAGGAATGGGGTCGAGCGTTGTTCTTTTCACACACTTAATAATCATCTTGATTTCTTTTCTCCAAACTGCCTGTCCTGGCCTTTGTATACTTTTCTGCCAGGTTGTCTTTTTCATATTATTATTCTGAATCAGCTTTTGGTAAATTAAAGAAATTAGCCCATGTGTGTTATACATGCTGTTAATATTATTCCCAGTTTGCAGTTCATCTTTCTTTTTTTCCACTTCCTCTTCATTGGCTAAAAGCACAGACACTATACTTCTAAATGAATTAAGATATACATGTTTATGTGTTACATACATTTTTTGAGATTATGTGGTAATCCCTACTCAGTACATTTTTTTTCCCAGAAATTTCCCTATCTTCTCATATGATCATTTTTCTATAGCTCGCTTTGCAAACCCAGGATACACTTCAATTAAATGGAGCCAGAAGCTTGAAAGTGAAGTCAGAGGAAACGTGGTCTCACAGTGGACCCACTATGTCTATCTAATAAGTCCTTCCTTTCCTTATCAAAATTGCAGCAGTCACAGGAGAAACGCCAAATCTTACACCGGGCACTGAGATGATCCCAGGACCATGGAGTCATGCTGAGACCTGCCATGCATCCTCTTGCTGTTCCATGGCCATCAGGGCTCAACAAGAGCCAGGACCCAAAGGACCTGTGACGGTCCCACCTGACGCTTAACTGAGAAGGACAGATGCGCTCTGTAGACCCAGGACTTCCGGGGCCACTTTTACAGGCCTGGACGTACCCAGGTGGTGTTAGCACAGACCAGCACAGCTCTCTGATCTCAGTCACTCGTTCTGTGGCAAAAAGTACAAATCTCTAAGCACAATGGGTAGAAAAAGTCACTGCATTATCCGTGGAGAAATGAATTCATCCGACCACACTGGCTAATGTTTGGATTGAATCATGTCTCTGTTTGCGTGCTTTTAAATCTCTGTGGTGTTGTAATTTTTTTTTTTTTTAATTAATTATTTATTTATTTTTGGCTGTGTTGGGTCTTCGTTTCTGCGTGAGGGCTTTCGCTAGTTGTGGCAAGTGGGGGCCACTCTTCATCACGGTGCGCAGGCCTCTCACTATTGTGGCCTGTCTTGTTGCGGAGCACAGGCTCCAGATGCGCAGGCTCAGTAGTTGTGGCTCACGGGCCTAGTTGCTCTGCGGCATGTGGGATACTCCCCGACCAGGGCTCGAACCCGTGTTCCCTGCATTAGCAGGCAGATTCTCAACCACTGCACCACCAGGGAAGCCCCGGTGTTGTAATTTTTAATGTGAGGAAATATAAAAAAGTAAATTTTTAAAAGTATGTAGCATCCCACCACTCAAGTAGCACCACCAAATTGATTATTTTGTTAAAGTAACAGAGGCTCACTGGTGTTCTGTGAAAATATTAGTTGTAATCACCAAATATCGATAAAAACTCCAGAAACTTGGCATCAGTTTAAACAAGTATGCTCTAGGAAGCTGCCTTTCCCTCATATGGTTGCCAGGAGGGAGTATGTACGATGTGTAAGAAGGTTTGCCCATCAGGTGAACAATGCTCTCTTGTTTTGATTTGCACTGATTGTAGCTTGAGTGCAGTAAGCTTACTTTTCACATAATTTATCAGTTGTTTGTAATATCTTCCCAGTGAATTGCCTGTTCATATGCTTTGCCCATTTTTCTATTAGGGTGTTCATCTTTTGCTCATTAACTTGAACCAGCTCTTACTAGAGTTAAAAAATTAGCTCTTTCCTATGATATATATTAGAAACATTTTGCAAGTGTATCGTGTCTTTTTTTTTAGTAGTAACATCTGTCACAGGGTGACTTTTAATTTTTATGTTGATAAATGAATTAATTTCTTCCTTGGTGTGGCCCTTAGGGTTTGTACCCTGCTTAGAAAGATCTTTCTCACGCCAGAATGACGGACACATTCGCCTGTGTTTTCTTCTACGACTTTTATCCTTTCAGTTTTTTTGTGTTTTATTCTTTGATACATCTGGAATTTATAAGAGTAACTAGCCTCTCTTCCCACTGCTGCCACAACACCAGCTGTTCAGTAATGTCTCTTTTCCCACTGATTTGCAAAACCACCAAACAAAATTCCCCAAATCTGTGTGTCTATTCCTGGATTTGCCGGTCTGTTCTACTGCACTATCTGTTATTGTGTGGATTCATAACATATTTTTATAATATCTTTAACAACCCGCAAGGCTCATCCTCTTTCCTGGTCTGTTTTAGAATTTTCTTGGTTACTCCAGCTGTGAGAATGTTAAAACCGTTCACCCTGCAATTACCGGAAATGCTCAAAGTTAACAGATCTTAAGGCCTGGAAGAAGAGTGGTGTATTTTCGTTTCAGTGTTGAATCTTTAACACTGTTTAACAAGTGCTCACATTCCTTCCCATAAACAGAGGGTATTAGGAGAACACCTCAAATTTACAGTAAGCACAGCCATCATCTGTCATGCCAGATTATGCTGGCAAAATCTGTTCCAGGTTCACTCATCATTATCACAGTGAAAGTGGAGCATACTGGCAGCAGATGGGCTGGAGAAGTTTCTGCCATGTGGTCCCCTGCTTCTACAGTTTTGCAGAAAAAGGCTGGGATTTCAAAATCAAGGGAGCATGGGACTTCCCTGGTGGTCCAGTGGTTAGGAATCCGTCTTCCAAAGCAGGGGACGTGGGTTCGATCCCTGGTCGGAGAACTAAGATCCCACATCCACGGGGCAACTAAGCCCGCGCGCCACAATTACTCAGCACGCGAGCCACAACTAGAGAGCCCGCATGCCACAACTACTGAGCCTGCGTGCTGCAGTGGAGGATCCCGCATGCCACAGTGAAGATCCCCTGTGCTGCAACTAAGACCTGATGCAGCCAAAAACAAAACAAAAAACCAAACCAAAACAAAAAAATCAAGGGAGCAGAATGGAAAACAGTATGGCAGTTCCTCAAAAAATTAAAAATAGAATTACCATATGATCCAGCAATTCCACTTCTGGGTATATACCTGAGAGAATTGAAAGCAGGGAGTGAAAGAGATATTTATACGCCCACGTTGATAGCAGCACGATTTGCAACAGCCAAAAGGTGGAAGCAACCCAAGTGTCCATCAGTGGAAGAACGGATAAACAAAATGTGATACACACATACAATGGGATATTATTGGGGAAGAACATTCCTCTTCATTTTTAAAAGGAAGAAAATTCTGACACATGCTAGGACAGAGATGAACCTTGAGGACATTATTCTAGGTGATACAAGCCAGTCATAAAAAGTGATTCCACTTCTATGGTGGTTGGTGAACGCTGGAGGGAGGATGCAATGGAGAGTTATTGTAATTGGTTCGAGTTTCAGTTTTACAAGATGAAAAGATTCTACGGATGGATGGGGGTGATGACTGCACAACCACGTGAATGTACTTAATGCCACTGGACTGTACACTTAAAACAAACGGTTCAACTGCTACATTTTATGTTATGTGTATTTTACCACAATGTTTTTCAAAGGCAGCTACCAATTCACCTACCCATGGCACATTTAACACAACGTCAAATATATGTTCATAGCTCAAAGGAATCTTTATTCCAAAACCTCTAGAAAAACAAGCTATCTCGGCAACCTTAGTCAATGCGCTTTAGGTTATAGAACACAAATATTGGGGAGGAAAAAAATGGCCTGTCATCCCGCCTCTCAGAAAACAGCCCTACTGACATTTTACAGAAGTAAAAAGAATTCATGGGCAAGGCCAAAAACGCAAAAGGTACAAAAAAGGAACAAAGTGAAAAAGAAATTCTTCTCTCCCCATCACCTTCTCATCCCTCTCCCCAAAGACACCCCCCGTTTAAAATATTTCTTACTTACCTTCTAGTTATGGTACTTATCATAAAGGATTTTAAAGACCCAACAGCCTTACCCATTACTGTAGAGTCTCCCACCTTGGGAGGACTCTGTGAAGTTGATAAGCCCCATTTTACAGATAAAGAAATGAAGGGGAAAGGATCTGCCCGAGGTCACACAGTCAGAGAGTGGAGCTGGGATTGTCTCCCTTACCCACTCCCCTAGGCTGTGTCTCCCCCAGGCCCATCCTGTGGCCTGCCCTCTAGGGTCTCTCCAAGGCTTTACTCTGAGCTGGACAACTAAAGATTTGTCCTGAACCTCTATAGGAGTCATTCGGTATCTATTTTGTCCTCTCTGCATCCCTCTTGAAAACCGGTCCCTCCCTTCTTCCACTGATATCTGGAGGGGCTGGCTGTCTATCAAAGGGCCTACACCCACTGTCACAGGGATATGTGACCCAGGCTGGCCAATCAGGGCACTATGTTCCCATAGCTGTGGGAAGCCGTTGTTCTGCCTGTCGCAGATAACGGGAAGCCGTTGTTCTGCCATGTCACAGATAACGGTTATCAGGGAGTAGCCCAAAGGCTATGTGCCACACATGCGCCACGACGAGCCAATATGCTAATGAAGGATCAGAATTGCAACCAATAAATTGTGAACAGCACATATCTTGTTGAGTTAACCAGCCAACCACAGGTTGCCACAGGGTATAGTGCATTATAAAAAGCCAGTGTGAACAAGGCTCGGGGTCTTCCTTCCATCTGTCTGAAACCAAGCTGTACTCCAATAAAGTGTGATACGAGAAGAATCTAGCGTGTGGTGACTCGTCATTCTGCTGGTCAGAAGCGGCTCGCCGCACATAGCCACTCTGGTTTGGAGCTAGACATCTTATGGGGGGTTGGGGGACTATCAGAAGTCTTCCCTGACTCAGTATCTGGAACCATCGGAAAACACACCCATTTTTACTGGGAGCTTTCAGGATCAAATAGCTTTACACTGCTGGTAGCTACCTTTGTCGCCATGGAGAGGCTGGCCTGAGAAGGAAACCAACACACAGGAAAGAGCTTAGAGTGACAGGGGAGCCAGATTCCTGAGACTTGTCTTTGAGCAGTTGGATACAAACGTACCTGAAGCCATTAACCCAGACACTAGGCAGCCAGATGATGAAAACTGGAACATTCTCTAAGATATATTAGGTGAAAAAACAAGGTCCAGAAAAATGTGCATAGTAGTTACATTTGAGTGAAAAAGAGGATGAAAATATATCTGCACATAAATGCTGTAAATCTTTCATCTACATAGAGCATCTCTGGAAGGACACAAAAGAAACCACTAAACTCTGGAATCTAGGGTGGATGGGTGATTCAGTTTTCATTGTATTCCTTTTCGTAGTTTCATTAATCAGGAAACTGTCAGGCGTGAAATAAGCTAATTCAGATTGCTGGGGGAGGAGAGGATAGGCAAAGGCAAGAGAAAGAAAAGAAAAAGTAAGGTATTTATTGATTCATGTAACCCGAAAGTCCAAGAGTCTGGCTTTCAGGCAAGGCTGGAGCCAGGCTCCCACTTAATGCAAACAATATTCTCTCTTTCTCTCTTCTGCATCTGCTTTCCTCTGTATTGCCTTGGGTTCAGAAAGTCTACCCGCTCTGACCTCACCTCCTATTTCCCCTCCTACTCACTCTGTTCCAGCTGCACTGGCCTCCCCGACACAAGAAATCCTCCTGCCTCAGGGCCTTTGCACTTCCTGATACATGGTGGCAAGATGACCTCCATCAGCATCTACTGGTCTGTTTTTTTGGGGTTTTTTTTGCAGTACGCGGGCCTCTCGCTGTTGTGGCCTCTCCCGTTGCGGAGCACAGGCTCCGGACGCGCAGGCTCAGCGGCCATGGCCCACGGGCCCAGCCGCTCCGCGGCATGTGGGATCTTCCCGGACCGGGGCACGAACCCGTGTCCCCTGCATCTGCAGGCGGACTCTCAACCACTGCGCCACCAGGGAAGCCCTTATCTACTGGTCTTTTACATCTAGTAGTTTACATTCTACTAGTAGGGAACTCCAGAAGAGAGTGGAAGGACATAAAAACAAATCAGCTCGGTGGGCTGAAGTGCATGCTGTTTTCCCAACAGTGGTGGAAGAATTAAAGTGGTAAAATCCGCTTTGGTTTTTACTGACTCATGAGTGATGGTCAACGGCCTGGCCATGGGAAACCTGTCCTTTAAAGGGATGCCCAGGGGCTTCCCTGGTGGTTCAGTGGTTGAGAATCCGCCTGCCAATGCAGGGGACGCGGGCTCAAGCCCTGGTCTGGGAAGATCACACATGCCGCAGAGCAACTAAGCCCGTGCGCCCCAACTGCTGAGCCTGTGCTCTAGAGCCCGTGAGCCACGACTACTGAGTCCACGTGCCACAACTACTGAAGCCCGCGCACCTAGAGCCCATGCTCCACAACAAGAGAAGCCACCGCAACAAGAAGCTGGCGCACCACAATGAAGAGTAGGCCCCACTCAAGGCAACTGGAGAAAGCTCGCGCCCAGCAACGGAGACCCAACACAGCCAAAAATAAATAAATAAAGGGATGCCCATATGGGGCACAGCCCTGTGGAAATCACTAGGGGAATTTAGGAGGTGCGTTAAAGTAGGACATGTCGGTGCCTTTCAGAACTCCCAGGTTTGGAAGGTGACTGGAATCCACAAGCAGATATCCCCATGTGGTCCCTTGAGTTGGTCACCCGGGGCCATGGAATGAATGGCTATGGGGGCACTGCAGCAATACAGAGAGGGGCTGAAGCCAGACACAGTCCTCTTGCACCCTCTGAGGCACAAAATGCCAGGAAGAACTGCTGGATCTGCCAACGAGAGACACAGACTGCACGTGGCTGTACGGCAAACCCTCTGGTGGGAAGGCCTGATCGTATGTAGCCGGCACGTGAGGCTGACGCCGCTAGCCCGGGGGGGCGGGGCTCCAAACGGAGGTTGACGGAAGTGGAAACTGACTCCAGACTAGGCTTTTCTCACTCAGTGGAAGATGCAAGTGCCCAGAATCCTATAAAAGAGCCACAAGATACTGGACCAGTTTGGACGGCGGAGCGTCACTTCTTCAGATCAAGGATTACACTTTACAGCCCGTATGTCCAGCCACGAGCAGAGAAATCTCCTCCTTTGAGTAACAGTTGGATGGAGAATTGGAACGGGGAAGGGAGCCTGTGAACATCGTAGCTGGATCACGACCCTCCCCTCTCCTGACTCACTCAGACTAAAGTCGAATTCCATCCTTCCTGAGTCGTTTCCTTACTTCTTCCTTGCTTCCCTCCACTGGAGCCACGCCGGCCTTTTTCTCAGACCAGGCACCCTCGTGCCTCCTTTCACACCGATTGTTCCCTCTGCTTGGGATGCTGTCCCACCAGCCAGTGGTCTGTCTCACCCTTCACCTCCTTCAGGTCTGTTCAAACGTCACCTCCTAAGAGAGGCGCTCCCTGACCACTGTGTAAAACAGCCAACTCTCTCTTCTGTCTCGCACACACATTCACCTCGACCCTCTCCTGCTTTATACCTTGTCACAGTACTCACCAACCCTTACCCGCCGTCATATATCTATGCATATGGTCCACCTCCCCGCTGGAATGTCAGCTCCCGGAGGGTAGGGCTCGGTCTTGTTCCTGGCTGTCCCATAGATGCTCGATAAATTCTGGCTAAACGGAAGCATGAATGGATGAGCAAACTTTACCTTCAGGTCCTCCTGGTGGCGTGCAACCCTCTCCTCAGCATCGCGTGCCTTGCCCTGGAGGCCCCTGTGGCCAGGCCTTGCTCTGAGGCCCACCCCTGAACAGAATGCTGCGCCGTCCAAGCAGCGGTCTGAAGGGTTTCCTTGGACAGCTGACTTCCCCTGTACCCCTCGGAGCCCCATCCCTGGATCTCCTCCCACTTCCGGCCACGTTCCCCCACTTCCAGCCCTTCCTGACAGACTGGGTGCACACTGGAGGGAGTGGCTGGTCATGGGAGGTGCATAAAGATCTTGGCCAAACGTGGCTTTTCCCATCGAGGGGCGAAGAAAAGGACCCAATAAATTGACCTCTGACCTGGGTTTTTATGTGTGCACACTCCAGTGCCTAATTAGCTCCCCCGTCCTCAAAGTCCAGCTTCCCCTTTGGTCTCTTGTGCATGAGGTGACTCTGATGCGGTGGCCCCCTGGTTCAGGCGTCCCAAGCAGGGGAGGGGCTTGGTCAGGAGGAAACTTAACTCGATTTTTTGTTGAAAAACCTCAGCTTCTGTCTGAGGGGAAGCTGCTTTTAAAAATAAACTCGGCTTCTCAGGTTAATTCACAACACCAGGTACCTGTTCTAGAAACTTCTAAAAAAACGCAGACTCTCTGGGGAAGGCTTTCACGTTGGTGGCAGGCCATGTAGCAATGAGAGACATCTTGATGACTTCTTCTCTCACAGGAAATTGACGACCCTTCCAGCTTGAACCCAGGTCTGCAACAGCTGGGCTGGGTGTCCAGGATAGTGTGTATTGTTCAGCGGGGGGGACGCTTTTCTCCAATTAAACAGTCCATACCACTGGCACCTATAAGAGACTCAACAGATACTTAGCTTGCTAAACTTTATTTTACAGCATATACATTTACATTTACTAATCATGGTGTCAATTTGTTAACACAACGAAGCCCTAATGGACCTGATTCTGAAATTAGGAGCTGGAGAGCTGGAGGCTTTTGTCACCTCGAAAGGCCAATTCACTCCTCTGTTTTGTTCTGCTCAGACCCAAGGAAAACCATGACGCACACAGGTGAAGAGCTACAAGCGGAAACCACCTCCTTTCTTCCTGCATCCTCAGACTCATCCAGGCTTTTGAAATGAATCGTCAACAAGAAATCTGTTTTCAAAGTTGAACCACCAACAACATCTAACAACTGTTCACATTCTTTATCACAAAAACTGAAGCCAGAAGAGAGACCCTGAAGCTCTCTCTGATAGAATATGAATTACTGCCTGCCGTAGCGTGCCGTATTGATACATCTGCCACCACACAATTGAGCATCACAGCAGGACAAGAGTATGTGAATTACAAAGGGAAACTTCTTTCAGAGTGTTCTATGACAGGCCATGCGCAGGACCAACTTCTCCCACTTGGAACTTTTCCTATCAGTCACATTTACAAGAAATTCAATTATAGGCAAATAGGTGGTGGAATCAACGAATTGGATACCTGTACCAAAACAAGCTAACTGGTGAACACAAGGTCATATTTTGATAGTCTCTCACGTGGCTTGTTTGACTTATGACACATTCAAGTAGTCATCTTTCAGTTGTTGCTGTTTTTTTAAAAATACATGAAAAAATAGATTCGGATTACTTCTTTAAGCACAGCTTGGGCTTCCCGGGGATACAATCTGGAAACCACTGAGCTCAGGTAACCCGCCCTTCCCCCGACTCCTGCACACCCAGGACACATGGCATTCTGGTCTAGTCAGAGGGCAGAAATTCACAGCCAAGTTTTAAAGAATGTTTTTCTCTCTCTTCCTAGAACGTGAGATTTGGTCTTCAGCCTCAAAAAGAGTTTGGGGGTATTGGATGGAATTAGAGCCAGGGAGCCAGCAATCCCAGAGTCCTTTCCTACCCATGCTCCCACATGCTTCCTGCAAGGGTTTCACCCCGAATGGGAATCCAAGTCCCATTTTTATTAACAGGACCGAAAACCAAACACTTCAAGGCCTAAGTGGACAATCTTTTTCCCCCAAACCGATGCTTGGGACCTTAACATCCTCTGGTTAGAGAACTGGAGGATGGATATTGCAGACCAGTAGCAGCAAGGAAGTCAGGTCTGCAGCAAAGATCTTGGCTTAACCTACCCAGTGGTCGAAGCAGAGAAAGGGAAGAAGGAGCGAACGGTCGCCCCGCCCTTTACAATGCCAGGCCCTGCAGAGATTGGCTGATTATCCAGAAAAGGAAGCAGGGGATGGGGGAGAAAGGCTGAACGTGGATGAACGTAACAGTGACCTTGCCCATGTGCCAAGGTGAACGTTTTAGAGTTTTCCCAATCTGCTTAGTGACTCTCCAGCCTCTGAAGGTGAGTCTAGGAGGAGGTGAAAAAGCAGGCCTGGCAGAGAAAAAGCATAGGGGTATGCCTCCTCACCCTAATTCCTCCCACCTAAATCTCACATACCATTTACCTCTGAGAGCTGGATCTCTACGAACTGGGTGGGTCCCTAAAACAGTGAAAAGTCAACGACAAGAGAAACGTTGTTCCCCGCTTGGAACTTCTTCCTTGGTCTTTTCTCGACTGCTCAGGTGCAGACGGAAATCTAAGTTTTCTGGGTTCTGTGGATAAATTAGAACAGCTCGAGAGGGGAAGCAGGGAGAGGTGTCACTGGAAAGTTTTTTCACTTCCTTGGAACTTCTAAGTCCTTGAACATTTCCATCTCCCAAACAGGCCTCCAGAAAACTCCACCCTCAAAGCCACCTACTCTGACAAACAATATATAACCCCAAATTATTCAATTCTTACTGAGGAAGATGGATCAGATGAAGTGTCAGATGACCGGAGAATACCACGGAGACACTCACCAACAAAAGATAGGTCAGTGGGTTTGCTCTGCCACCTCCTGTCCCCACAGGTATCCCCAATGTTGGCCTCAGGGGCTCCTAGGAGGGGGGTCAGGGCTCCCAGACTCTAAAACAACTGGTGTGTCACCCACTCCCTCCACTGCACTGGGGTCCTCCTCAACGACCGTCGGACCCTCTGTCCCCTTGGGTTCCTCCGTCCCCACCTGCCCGTGCTGTTCCTCCCCCTTCAGCCACTTGTTGACACAACCCAAATGACTTCTGCTGTCATTCTCACCACTGGAGGCATGAGGAGAGCCTTGTGGCTTGGCCTTTGGACCCTGGGAGGTTGAGGCTGGTGGCTTAGCGTGCTGTGGGCTCCGAAGGGCCTTCCGATCCAATGCATCCCTTCTCGAGCCTTGCCCTTTCTTTGGAATCTCTGGCTTCTTCCTGGTGTCTTCCGAATCGACAAGGACATAAGAGACGGGACCCAAGCTCACCTTCTTTTTCTTCCTCGTGGGAGCAGGGCTCTTTGCCGAGGCCCAGACCACGGCATTCTTCTTTGGTGGACCCTCTGGACCGCCGTCGTGGTCTGACTCAGAGGCAACTCCAGGGCTCGCAGCTTCTGCCTGGGCATCGTGGGGCGGGTTGCTGGGAGACTTCCAGGCACATTTCGCTAGGGCCTTCTTCAAAGCTGACCCCTCCTGCTTCACACAGGGCTTTCTGTTGCTCCTGATATATTCTGACATCTCCATATTTTCAGCATTATCAGCTTCAGGATCCTCCAACAAGGCCGAGCTGTGGGAATGGTTGCCTCTGGATTTCTTCCAGGGCACTGGTTCCTGCTTGGGAGTTTTTTTCTGCTTCTTTCTCCTGGGGCAAGTCTTAGCTCCAGCCTCTTGAACCAGAGGTTCAAGAGGGTCACCTTCATCTTCCACGTCATTCCAGCCGTCCAGGTTCTCCATCTTCAAGGCAGAGCCCACCTCTGCAGCCCACCCTGGCTCCTTCTTGACCTTCCTCGCTGTTGCCAAAGCCAAGGATGCCGCTGCTTGGGCCTCAGCAACCTCTTGAGCCCTAGCTTCCTCCCGGCTGCGGATCTCGCCATCCATGCAGAAGATGATTTGCACCACCGCCCCCAGAAGCACCCCCAGAGCTTCTGCCCAGTTCTCTGGGGGCTGATTCCGGTTCTGGGGTGGTGGGGACTGGCTGAGCTGCAGCAGGCGGACCACATCCTCCCAGGTGCGCCCCTCTGCAGCCAGGAATTCACTCAGGTTTTTTAAAAGCTCAGCATCCTGGGTGGGGTCCCTACAGACCACTCTCCAGATGCCCCCCCTTCCTGGGAATTCCCGGGGTATGGCCCTCAGATTCACACCCTCGCCTACCTCGATGAGGATAGCTTTGGCATTCTCTTCCCTCAAAAAAATCTTGTTGAGCACAAAGTACGGACCCAGCGGGGAGAGGACCCCGTTCAAGGTCTCCTCAATTTCCACTTGGCCACAGTCCTCCGGGATACCTGTGACCAACAGGCACCTGTGGATGTCCACTTCCATCCCCCGGCACCAGTCCTCCAACAGGTTCACCGCCATGGTCGTGGACACCTGGCAGCTCGATTCCCACGTGTACTGAAGAGTCTACGACGTGGACTGGGGCTGCAGTGGTCCCTAAACAGCAATCCTGTAAGGTGACAGGAGAGGGAGGTCAAATTCCCGGGAACAAGGCCAGGCTCAGAGTTCTCGGCTGCCCCCTCCAAGGCTGGCCTGCAGGACGCCTCGCGCTTTCCCAAGGTCTTCCTCCCCAAACCGGGCCCCGGGTGCTCACACGTGTCCTGGAATCGCCGAAAACCGCGAGCGGCCTCCCCGGGGCCTGGCTCTCGACCAGCCAGTCAGGGAAGCGGCAGCCCCGCCTCTGACCGCCCAGACGGGCCAAGGAGAGGCCGCCGGGATGCAGCCGGCTCGCCAGGTGCCAGCTCGGGCCACGCCGGCACGGATGCTCTGGGCCAAGTGCCCGAGACGACGGCGTCCGCCCCCGCTCAGACAGGGCGCGTCAGGTGGCGTCTTGCCTGGGTCCAGGCAGCTGCGCTGAGCCGAGGCCGGCATCCCAGGGCGCGCTTGCACACTTGCTCCCCGCGTAGTACCCGCGGTCTCCATGGCAACCGGTGGTTGCAAGCTAGCGCGTGGGCTGTGCAACTGGGCCTGGGGAATCGCGTGGGACTGCGACCGTTCACCTATTCACCGAGCCCGAGGTCTGCATGTTCTCTGATTGCCCTCCCGGACCCGGTCTTTCCACCTTTCTCTACTCAACATGGGCCTCCGGACGGGGGTGGGGGGTGCTGACTTCTATGGCTGCACCAACTACCCTTCTTACCCTCAGGCTAACTGTTGGGTTGAGCCAACAAGACTCCTAGGAGACAACAGAAAGCAGAGGGCGCGAGGAAACAGCAGCTTCAGTACCCCTGAGTTCCCCTAATAAAAGCCACAGCTCTTGTTGAGAGCCTTCTAGGTT
Source organism: Phocoena sinus (assembly GCF_008692025.1). NCBI lineage: Eukaryota > Metazoa > Chordata > Mammalia > Artiodactyla > Phocoenidae > Phocoena > Phocoena sinus. The sequence goes on from NC_045781.1 coordinate 8,883,035, forward strand.
AGCTACAGTTCCTTGTTCGAGAAATTTCCAGAAGTTTCTAGAAACTTCTCGATTTTCCGCCCCCTTCAAGCCTGGGGATAGTGCCTCACCTTTCCTTGCTGGTTTTCTCAACTCACTGCCTACAGGTAACACCTTTGTTAATAGTTAATGAAACAGTCCTCAGTGACTCAGGTTGAGTTGCCATGTTTCCTGTCAGGCCCTCACTGATACATCTATCAATGTGGCTTCCTAACTGTGCGATCTTAAACAAGAAATGTGAGCTCTCTGAGCTCCTTCCTCTTCTTCACAATAGGAATACCAATAAAAACTTTCCTGATCTGGAAATTTTGAAGATTAGGGGAGATCACATATGAAAAATGCAGTGGGCCTGGGTATTCAACCAAAATCTGTTGTTTGGATTCCATTTTGGAATTGGCCTTTGCAAGACCAAATAGCCAGATATCCATTTCACTTTCCTCTCTGATATCCCTGAACTTGGGCATGATCAATATTTGTGTGATTGATTGCCCGAGTTGCCATCATATTTTAGACATCATTCAAATTGCTAAATTTGAATATTCACATTCCAGTAAAGACAAACACTCTAGCTGTAACTAAAGTTTTATTATAAATTTATTTTTTTTTATTATAAATAAATTTTTTAAAATTTATTTATTTTATTTTTGGCTGTGTTGAGTCTTTGTTGCGGTGCACAGGCTTCTTATTGTGGTGGCTTCTCTTGTTGCAGAGCATGGGCTCTAGGTGCGTGGGCTTCAGTAGTTGTGGTGTGTGGACTCTAGTTATGGCTCGAGGGCTCTAGAGCACAGGCTCAGTAGTTGTGGCACACGAGCTTAGTTGCTCCACGGCATGTGGGATCTTCCTGGACCAGGGCTCAAACCCGTGTCCCCTGCATTGGCAGGCAGATTCTTAACCACTGCGCCACCAGGGAAGCCCATAACTAGAGTTTTAAAATCTCAAGTGTTTAACATGTTGAAATTCTATGAATCAGCTGAAGAATGAATGTATGTCACTATGCAGTGGTTTTAAAACGTTGCCATAAATTCTTTAACATTCCTTCTACAGAGAGGTGGGGATCTATGTCCCCCTCCTCTTGAATCTGAGCAGACTTGTAACTGCATTAACCAATAGAGAGTGTGGTAGAAAGGAAATGATTGAACCCATAGTATCATGGAAGGGAAGCTATGTGACTCCTCAGGCTAGGAGGCCATGCAACTTCTTCCTTTTTTTTTTTTTTTTTTTTTTTTTTTTTTTGCGGTACGCGGGCCTCTCACTGTTGTGGCCTCTCCCGTTGCGGAGCACAGGCTCCGGACGCGCAGACTCAGCGGCCATGGCTCACGGGCCCAGCCGCTCCACGGCATGTGGGATCTTCCCGGACCGGGGCACGAACCCGTGTCCCCTGCATCGGCAGGCGGACTCTCAACCACTGCGCCACCAGGGAAGCCCTGCAACTTCTTCCTTGTTCATTGGGACAATCTCATCCTTGGATCTTTGAGCATCCAAGCTCAACTATCCTCTGGCTGCCATGCTGTGAGGAAGCCCAAGCCACATGGAGAAGCCACATGTGTGTGCTCCAGTCAACGATTCCCAGCTGAGCCCAGCCTTCAAGTGATCTCAGTCCAGGCACCACACATGGGAGTAAAGAAACTTGTAGATGACTCTACCCCCAACCACTTGAGTCACTCCCTAACGACTTACATCATCCCAGTTGAGGGCTAGACATGGCGTAGCAAAAACAAACCATCATTGCTTTACCCCGTGTAAATTCCTGACCCATAGAATCAGTGCCTATAACAAACAGTTAGTTGTTCTATGCTGCTAAGTTTGGGGATGGCTTATTATGCAGCAAGTAATAACAAGAAGATATTGCAAAAGTAGAATGCGTCTAGGATTGGTGATGATTGACATTACTTCAAAAGACGCAGAGAGCAACGATCTTTGGTCCCTGAAAAGATTCCCCAAAGTAGCTTTTTCTAGCAGTGCACCGAGTTTCACTTCATGGGTTTGTTTCAATGATATACCATCATTACTATCAACGAGATCCTCCAGGTTCTCAGATGATGAGACAATAAATCTTCTACTTTAGTCAGTTACTTTTAGCAAGGAAGGAAAGGTTGATAGTTTGGTGAGTGTCACCGTCAGCTGAGCTGGTCAAATATGTCTTGTTTCTTCTTCATCCATTTAGTATCATAAAGCAGAGTAGCCAAAAGAGCAAGTTGCAGCTGACTTTGCTACAAGATTATACACCCAAACTGAAGAAAAAATTGGGTACTAAATTTAAAAAATTAAATTGTAATAAAAAATTTTGAATTTGATAGAATTTCAGATTTATTCTTTTATTCCCTAAAGTTCATTCTATGATGGTGATTTTTGCCTGTGACCAAATACTCAGCATTCAACGTTTTATTTTAAAAAAATGTGTATTTGGGGGCTTCCCTGGTGGTGCAGTGGTTAAGAATCCACCTGCCAATGCGGGGAGGCGGGTTTCATCCCTGATCCGGGAAGATCCCATGTGCCACAGAGCAACTAAGCCTGTGTGCCACAACTACTGAAGCCTGAGCACCTAGAGCCCGTGCTCTGCAACAAGAGAAGCCACCGCGGTGAGAAGCCCGCACACCGCAACGAAGAGTAGACCCTGCTGGCCTCAACTAGAGAAAGCCCGTGAGCAGCAACGAAGACCCAATGCAGCCAAAAAATAAAATAAAATAAAAAATGTGAATTTGGGGGCTTTCCTGGTGGCTCAGTGGTTAAGAATCCTCCTGCCAATGTGGGAGACATAGGTTCCATCCCTGACCCAGGAAGCTCCCACATGCCACGGAGGAACTAAGCCCATGTACCACAACTACTGACGCCCGTGCACCTACAGCCCGTGCTCCGCAGCAAGAGAAGCCACTGCAATGAGAAACCTGCGCACCGCAACGAAAAGTAGCCCCGCTCTCCACAACTAGAGAAAGCCCACACACAGCAACGAAGACCCAGCGCAGCCAAAAATAAATAAATAAGTAAACAATGTGTATTTGGTCCTGACACATAGTAAACTGTTATCATTGTAAAGGCAAGAGTTCCAGGAGTCCTCCCACTGTTTTTTTTTTTTTGCGGTACGCGGGCCTCTCACTGTTGTGACCTATCCCGTTGCGGAGCACAGGCTCCGGATGCGCAGGCTCAGCGGCCATGGCTCACGGGCCCAGCCGCTCCGCGGCACGTGGGATCCTCCCGGACCGGGGCACGAATCCGTGTCCCCTGCATCGGCAGGCGGACTCTCACCTACTGTGCCACCAGGGAAGCCCCCCTCCCACTGTTGAGTGGAATTCTTCTTATACCATCTTTCCATTGACCTGGAGTTTGTTCTGGGATGGTTGAACCATTGGGTCCAGGAAAGTAACAAGAAGATTGGTAGCATAATGTCTACCAAATGGGATGTTCTTGTTAGAAGAGTGTAGCAAGTTGTACTAAAATCTAGTGGTAGCACAAGGGCGCTGCTGTAAATTTGCTGATGGAAAATGGATAAAATTGAAAGGTCAAAAAATGCCAAGTGTTGATGAGGAGAAGATTGACTGGAACTCTCATATGTGTAATACGTGTACACGTCTCGTGTATGTGTATTTTGGAAACGCTCTGGCTGTATCCACTAAAGGAAAGCAGATGCTAACCCTACAACTTAGGAACCCCACGCCTAGCTATGTATGTACCCAACAGAAATGTGTTCACTAAAACTACAGACAAGGATATTCATTGCAGCATAATTCCTAGTGGCCAAACTCTAGAAGCTACCCAATCAACAGAAGAGCGGATAAACTGTAGAATGTTCACACAATAAAATACTAAACAATTCGAATGAATGATCTACAATGACACACAACAATATAAATGAATCCTGCAAAATCTTGAGCAAAAGAAACCAGATACACAAGAGCACATACTGTATCATACCATTTATATGAAGTACAAAAACAGGCAAAATTAACCTATGTTTTTAGAAGTCGGGAGAGTTGTTTCCTGTGGAATATCTAATGACTTGAAATGTGTCTCCCTCCCGCTCTGTTTCTTGTTCTGGTTGTCGGTTATAGGTGTGTTCCGATTGTGAAAATTCAACACGTTATATGCCTACGATATGTGCACTTTTCTGTAAATATTTCATACCAGTCATTGCTGTTTTGCTGATTGATTAGATGTGAGGTGCAAGGTAAACTAAGCAAATGTGACCCCAGGGTTTTGGAACGAGTAACTAGAAGGGGTATGACGGCACTTAGTTTTATACGGGGAAGGTTTGATGGAGAACAGACTTGGGAAAGAAGGGAGAGGGTGAATCGGAAGGTTAGTTTGGGCCATGATGAATTTGAGATACTATGTTGAGGGTCACAGGACCACCCTCAGTTTCAATGATTTGCTGGGAGTCTTCCTGGGACTCAGAAAAAGGATTGTACTCACAATTATACTTTATTACAAGAAAAGGATACAGTTAAAATCAGCAAAGGGAAAAGGTGCGTAAGGCAGAGTCTGGGAGAGACCAGGTGCCAGCTTCCAGTTATCCTCTCCCAGTGGAGTTACATGGACAGCACTTACTTTTCCCAGCAACAGTGTGTGACAACGCATACAGAGTATTGCCAACCAGGGAAGCTCACCTGAGCCTTAGTGTCCAGGATTTTTTTTTCTGGGTCAGTCATGTAGGCATGGAGCACACATGTGACTGACTTGACTTACTCAGCCTTCAGCAACTCCAGAGGTCAAAGTGATGCTGCGTGGCACAAGGCCACCACCATAAATTGCATTATGAGTACAGGATCCTCTAAGGCTTAGAGGTTACCCAGGAGTCAGAGAAGAGCTAGTTGATTCTTTAAAAGGTACGGGGTTTGGACAACCCAGACCTGTTGAGTTAACTCTTCACTACACGGATGCCTAAGAGTGTTTCAGTCAGGTTTCAATCAGAGAAGCAGATTGAGTTAGTTAAGCATTCCAAAATATTAAAGAGATAAATAAATGCGTGAGAGAGAAAAACTTTAAATTTGTTATTTATGTATGAACAAACATTTATAATTACATATACAATATACAATTATATGTATAGGTAATTATAAATATATATTTGTACATATGTATATATGCATGTATATATATATGTGTGTGAGTGTGTATGTGTGTGTGTGTGTAAGTGGAATCAGCTGCCTGTCCCTTCTCCCAACAGTGAACCACCCATGATTACCAGCGGATCTAAAAATAGTTTTGAAGCAACTTTGGTAGGAGTCCTGGCTGCGGTTTCCATGACAACACTTCCAACTGCAGTTTCCATGACAACACATCCATGCAGCCCCAACACTTTCACCCATCTTGGCACTTTAGGGTTACCTTTGCACCCTCTTCCTCTCTGTTTCACCTTTAGGTTTTTATTTTGTCTTCTTGTGTACTTTAAATGAGAACACACAGAATTTCCATGAATACTGAGGTCCAGGGGCTCTGGGCTCCCACCCAGATTTCCCCTCCTGAGTAAGTTGTAATAACCCACTGTGGTGGTTCTGTGACTCATCTGACTTGTTCTATCCGGTTTGTGCTGTGAGAGCTCCTTCTTGCTCCAGAGTTTCTTCAATTTGTACTTTCTAAAGGTCCTGTGACATGGCTTTCCCCGTCAATGCTAACCCCCAGACTGCTAACCTCAGCATCTGATGTGAGTCTGCACATATATTTCTCCATCTCATATAATCAATAAAAATACACAGACTATAGGGAATTCCCTGGTGGTCCAGTGGTTAGGCCTCCACGCTTCCACTGCAGAGGGAATTAAGATCCCACAAGCTGTGCAGTGTGGCAAAAAAAAAAAAAAAAATACACAGGCTATTTCCAAATACCCATAATTTATTTATATTTTGAAAAAAATTATTGTTAAAATACTCCAGAAAAAACAAGAGGGTAGGGGGATAGAAGGAACAAGATTGGCTGTGAGTTGACCCTGAAAAAAAATTGTTATAGATGGAGTTCATTATACTATTCTCACTACTGTCGTTTACATTTTTTAATTTCCATGAATTTTTTTTTTTAAGGAAAGAAAGAAAATGTCTTCTATCTTTGGTATTTTATTTTTCATTTTTCTTGCTAACAGAAAGGGTAAAATGCATCCCCACAGGATTTTATTGTTTTAATCCTAACTGTTCTCATAATATCTGCTACTACAACTTTTAAAAGGTAAAATTCATATTGTTAACTGGTTAGAAAGAGTCATCCTATCTGTCTATCTGTCCTTGTTTTGTTGAAATATTTAACCAAATAAATATATACCCTGTTCTCTATTTAAATAATTATTCTCATAATTTTAGAAAACTGTCATTATTAAATATTTAGATATATGAAAAAAGGTATACACGATAATAGAATGACTGCCTGCGTGCCAGTTTACCCACCACCCCACCCCCAGCTTAAGAACTGAATCATTTCCATGTTCATTTACGTCTTTTTCAGCCATGATCTTCCACTATTCTCACCTTAGGATGTTTGTACTTGCTGTTCCCTGTGTGGTTCCCTCCTTGCCATTCAAGCCTTGGCCCAAATGTCACCTCCTCTAAGAAGCCTTACCAGATTCTACCTAACTGCAGGAGTTTCTCCTTCACACACACTCACAAAAATCACGTTGGCTTATTAGGGTATCAGTTAGCATCATTGCATAACAGACAATTCCCAAAGTGGTTTAAAGATAGTACATACACTATCTAAATTTGTACTCCCCATGACAACAGAAGGCCCCAAGGGTAGGCACCTTCCCTGTCTTTTTCACCATAGATTCTAGACAGTGTTTGCTGGATGAATAAATGACTGCATCCATTGACTGTCCTGGGTTGGAAATGGAGCCGGCCATTTGGACAACCACTGGAATTCTGAAGCCAGAGAGTGAGACACCCTCTTTAAAAATAAATAAAAAGACAAAAGAAAGAGGGTTGCCTCTGTCTGCAGTGCTGGGAAGGGAACCAGAACAAAGGAGTGCTTATTCATCCGTGTAGACAGGTAAATAGTAAACTCCACAAGAGAGACGCCCGCTCTCCCCTGCCTTAGAGGGTGATTTTTTTCTTGATGACAGTCAATGAGGCCAGTCACTCCAGGTGGCCATAAATCCTGTGGGTGGCCATTCCAGGGAAACTTTTCAACCTGTACTCTCTCTGCCTCTTCTCTCTAAGCTCAGGTCCCCCTAGCCAAATCAAGGTTGGAGTATTCACAGCTCAAGTCCCCTTCTCACCACCACCCTCCATTACTCTTCACATGTACATTTTCAAAAATCTCCACTGCTTGTTAACAGGCCTTACCACAAAAATTTACTTTTTATCCTGGCAAGCTTTCCCAGTGGATTTCTTGAATTCCTTCTCCTTGTTGGTCCAGCTAAAAGAACCATCAGATGGTCAGAGCCAATGAGAGCCATCTTCTAGGACGACCCCTGTTGGCCTGACTGTGGTGCATGCTGAGACCCAGAGAAAGTGAGGGCCAGAGGTATGGGGGTTGTAATCAGGAAGAACAAATCTGACTCCATACTGGATCTGTTTCTTTTATTTTAACCTTTGTATTTTATTGCTTTTGCTATAAGTTATTCACTAAAGGGATGTTGCCTATAAGCTTAAAGTATACATAATAGCCCACCTCCAGGAACTCTGTCTCCCATGCCTGAGCATTAAGCTAAAGTACCTTTGTTTAGCTCACAGGAAACATCCTGACCAGACTTAACCTGTGAATGGCTGCAGGAAGGAAGAAATTAACACATCCCCTCTGGAATCTGGCTGGAACCAGGAAATACAATAACTTATCACCTTTTATACTTTACCTCCTTACCTCCCCCTCTTTGTTTTATAGAAGAAACTAACATCCACCCCAGGCAAGGTCGTTCTTTGGGACACTAGTCCTCCATCTTCTCAGTCTGCTGGCTTTCCAAATAAAGTTGCTATTTCTTGCCTCAACAATTCATCTCTCAACTTATTGACCTGTCATTCAGTAAGCAGTACAAGCTTAGACTTGGTAACAAGGTAACCTCAGGGATGGAGCTGAGCACTGGAATATGCCTAGGGGCTCTTGTAATAATTATGATCATCACTATTATATAATATAAAATTACTATTATTATTATTAAGCATGGTTCTAGTACTGTCTACACAGCAGTGAACAAAACAGATAAAATCCATGAGCCTTGCAGATAGATGGAGTAGAGTCTTTCCAGACAAGGAAACAGCCAGTGCAAAGGCCCAGGGGCTGGAGATCGTGAGATGTCTGAGGAGCCGCAAGGAGCCTAGTGTGACTGGTGCAGAGGGAGGGAGGGGGAGAAGGTGGGAGTTGTGATCAGAGAGGGACTGAGGTCTTGGGAGGACTTGGCTTTTTCTCAGAGGAACATGGGAGACACCATGGGGTTCTGAGCAGAGGTGTGATCTGATACGAATTTAACCCTCACAACAGGCACATGGACTAGAGATTATCAACCCATTATATAGATGAGGACACTGAGGCTCAGAAACCACACATCCAGTTTGTAGGGAGCCAGGATTTGGTGAGATTTTTTTTTTAAACATTTTGGCCACACCATGTGGCATGTGGGATCTTAGTTCCCGGACCAGAGATCGAACCAGAGACCCCTGCAGTGGAAGCACGGAGTCTTAACCGCTGGACCACCAGAGAAGTCCCGGGAGCCAAGATTTGAACTTACATCTGTCTGGCTTGCTGTGTCCCTGACCGGGGACTTGGACCCCAAGCAAAGAGGATAAGGGCAGCCTGGTGACCCTGGCTCTGGAACTGAGCAGAGTAGATTTGGGAAAACAAAGATCCACAGAGCTCCCTGAGTAGGGCTGGGCCTGGAAGAGACCGCCAGCCGCTCTCATCAGAGACCCTCCTCCTCTGTTCCATCACCTGCCAACCAGAGACCAAACCTCATGGCCAGTCCTAAGATATGTGATTATCCAAGAGCAGTTCTAGGGAGGATCTGGAATTTACCTTTCTTGTTCAGCTTGGATTCCTCCATTCACTGTAAGTTTTTCTGGAGTCTCACAGTGCCCTGGGCTTCTCCCTTCAAAGCCTTTGTCACACTTGACCTGGATCACACCTCCTTGTCCTTCAGGGCTCAGCTTCCTCCAAGAAGCCCTCCCTGATTGCCCAAGATGGGTCCAGCGCCCCCTTGAGGCTCCTTTGTCCCAACTCTGCACACTCTGGGTCATCACTGCCTGGAGATGGGTCTGTCTCCCCCACTGGATTGTGAATCCTGGGGGGTCAGAGCTGGGCTGTCATTGGTCACCTCTCTGTCCCCGGCACAGGCCGAACACAGAGGAAGGGCTTGGGGAATACTTTTATTGGATGGATTTGCCATAAATTCTCCAAAGACACTAATGCAAGAGGGGAGGACGTTTAAAGTGATGGTCATCTTGGGTCAGACTCATGACCTCAGAGCTGGGAAACCTTGAGCACATCACTCCATCTTTCTGAGCCTCAGCTTCTCTGTTTGCAAAATGGGGTGTTGGGAGGATTCTGGGGATGATACATATGAATCTCAGGGCCTGGCACATAGAACTCACTCAGCACATAGCTTTCATCACTATTATTATCCAAGATGGGGAAATGAATGGTTTTCTGGACAAGCACTTATTTTATCTTTTCCTAATTTGTGTGAGGGGGGCAAGTATGAATAAGTGTCTTAATCTGATTATAGAACACCAAAAAAGAGCAATAGATAGCTATTATGAAAGAACATATTGAAAAGAGGACAATAAAAATCTTCCACAGGGCTTCCCTGGTGGCGCAGTGGTCGAGAGCCCGCCTGCCGGTGCAGGGGACACAGGTTCGTGTCCCGGTCCGGGAAGATCCCACATGCCGCGGAGCAGCTGGGCCCGTGAGCCATGGCCGCTGAGCCTGCGCGTCCGGAGCCTGTGCTCCGCGACGGAGAGGCCACAACAGTGAGAGGCCCACATACCGCCAAAAAAAACCCCCCAAAATAACAGAAGCAATATTGTAACAAATTCAATAAAGACTTTAAAAATGGTCCACATCAAAATAAAAAAATTTAAAAATAAAATAAAATACGGTCTCATGCTTCAATACCACGGAACTGGCAACTCTATCCCCTCCCAGGGCCATTCTGAGTTCTCTCTCTCTTCCTCTCTGGAAATAATCGACAAAACCTTGGGATTATGTGTTGGGGGGAGAGATGTGTTCTCATCTGAGCTGGGGCTCAGGTTACAACCACCAGCTGCAGGCCCTGAACTTTCTCCTGACAAAAAAATACCCAGCAGCTGTCTCCTCTCTCTAAAGGGAAGGAACAAGTTTCCAAGGGAGGAAACATGGCCAGGAAACTGGGAGGCCCCATGTTCTTTTCCTTTGCTTAATTTATTTTTCCTGAAAAACTGCCACACAGCAAAATAATCTATACAGTAAGATTGCATGAATATAACATTCAAAAACACTCAAATCTATAGTGTTGAGAGATGCATAGCTTGGTAATAAACATACATATCTATAGAAAAGCAAGGAAGTGTTTATCACAAAGCGGGGTATGATTTACCCTGGGGGGAGGGAGGAATTTGTGATGAGCAGGACACGTGGGGCTTCTGGATTGACCGTTTCTTGATGGGTCATAGGACCATGGAGTTTGCTGTTTTTTGTGAAACTGTGTTTGGGGCACATGTCTGTATGCATGAGACATATTCCATGACTTTTAAAAATGTTTTTTACAAGCAGCTACTCATTCAGGTACAGCAATGGAATGAATGTTATGTCTACTTTCTAGAATGTTCCATGGATGAAAATCTGAACCCAGCGGTACAAGTGCGCATTTTAAAAAGACCAAATGCACAAAACAGTCAGGTGAAGCTTCTCTCGTTTATGTTGTGGACACTGATCACATTTCTTCCTGGTGTCTGGAAAGTGTCACGTGGTGAGAATAGTAGTCTTGGCTGGTGACTAATCCTGCTTTTTTGTCTGAAGCCTTTAACTAAAGGACAAAAGGGAATAAACTATTTTATTTATTTTTCTGAAAGAAGATGTGTATTGTTGTCTTAAAATTCTTTGAATACTAAATTATGTTTACGTTTGCCAAACATTATAAATATCTACTTGAAGATGGCAACACAGCAGAAAGACAACTGGTAAACCAAATTTAATAAACAACATGAAGAGAGGTAGATCATATTCCCTTGTGGGCCTGAAAGATATCACGTGGAGGGAAAAATCACATATCTTTGGGTGTGTCCTCTTACACTGTTGCTGGGAATGTAAATTGGTGCAGCCACTATAGATAACAGTATGGAGGTTCCTTAAAAAACAAAAAATAGAGTTACCATATGATCCAGCAATCCCACTCTTGGGCATATATCTGGAGAAAATTCTAATTCGAAAAGATACATGCACCCCAATGTTCATAGCAGCACTATTTACAACAGCCAAGATGTGGAAGCCACCTAAATGTCCATCAACAGATGAATGGATAAAGAAGATATATATATATATATATATATATATATATATATATATATAATGGAATATTACTCAGCCATAAAAAGAATGCTATTTGCAGCAAAATGATGGACCTAGAGATTATCATATCAAGTGAAGCAAGTGAGACAGAGAAAGACAAATATCATAAGATATCATTTATATGTGGAATCTAAAAAAAGTGATATAAATAAACTTATTTACAAAATAGAAATAGACTTACAGACATAGAAAACAAACTTATGGTTACCGGGGGGATAGCAGGAGGTGGGAGGGGGAGATAAATTAAGAGTTTGGGATTAACACATACACACTACTATGTATAAAAGAGATAAACAGGGCTTCCCTGGGGCTTCCCTGGTGGCGCGGTGGTTGAGGGTCTGCCTGCCGATGCAGGGGACACGGGTTCGTGCCCCGGTCCGGGAAGATCCCACATGCTGCGGAGCGGCTGGGCCCGTGAGCCGTGGCTGCTGAGCTTGCGCGTCCGGAGCCTGTGCTCCGCAACGGGAGAGGCCACAGCAGTGAGAGGCCCGCGTACCGCAAAAAAAAAAAAAAAGAGATAAACAACAAAGACCTACTGTACAGCACAGGGAACTATATTCAATGTCTTGTAATAACCTATAATGGAAAAGAATATATATATATGAATATATATATGAACATTAATATATATATATGAATCACTTTGCTGTACACCTAAGCTAACACAGCGCTGTAAATTAGCTATACTTTAATTTAAAATGGTTTTTTAAAATGACATATATTTAAGCCCTAAATGCAAGGAAATGTGGGCTATGGAGGACATTAGGAGAGGGGTCGTGGTAATGAGGAACATACATCTGACCCACGACTAGAGAGATTTTATTCCAACTGAAATAAGGTTTATGCAGGAATGAGGCCACCCTCCAGGGCCACCCACTCACACACCAGGAAGGTTTTGAGCTTAGAGGTTGAAGGAAAAAATGAATCATTTGTACATCTTTCTTTTTTTTTTCCTGGCTAGAGCTGACGTTTCCATTAAAATGCTCCCTAACCGCCTCACCCTAGTTACTTGTTTTTGGTTTTTTTACCCTCAGTGTCATTTATATAGACATTCTTTATCTAACGATGTAATATATGATTACTATAGAAAAACCTCGATAAACATGGAAAAATTAGCCATCGTTTTGCCACGTATACACCATTCAAACATTCTGCTGTGGAACATTTTGCTTACTAAAGTTAGATTATTGGTTTTAATTCAAAGAATGTAGAAGCCTTTTGGAGACTTCCCTGGCAGTCCAGTGGTTAAGACTTTGCCTTCCAATGCAGGGGGTGTGGGTTTGAGCCCTGGTAGGGGAGCTAAGATCCCACATGCCTCAGGGCTAAAAAACCAAAACATAAAACAGAAGCAACATTGTAACAGATTCAATAAAGACTTTAAAAATGGTCCACATCCAAAAAGAAAATCTTAAAAAAAAAAAAGAATGTAGGAGACTTCAAAGTAAGCCATATCAGTCTTCCCATGGCACATAAAAATAATTATTATTACTTTTAAAACAGCACCACCACCGACAGGGCCCAGGGCCGCCATATAGAATGAAAGGAAGCTTTGAGGGGCAATCAGGACTCCTGCGTTCTTCTCCTTCTCTGTCACCAACTTGCCCTGTGACCTTAGCAAGATCCTCCCCTTATCTGGCTTCAGCTCTTTGCCTCTGAAATTGGAGGATTGCAGTAGAAATGGTTCGAAGCCCTGGTCACACGTTAGAGTCACCTGGAGAGCTTTTCCAATTACGATGCCTACGCCCCATCCCAGACCAACAGGTTCAAACTCTCTGGGGCTGTGGCCAGGGCATTCCAGTTTTTAAAATGCTCCCCGGGGGGGCTTCCCTGGTGGCGCAGTGGTTGGGAGTCCGCCTGCCGATGCAGGGGACACGGGTTCATGCCCCCGTCTGGGAGGATCCCACATGCCGCGGAGCGGCTGGGCCCGTGAGCCATGGCCGCTGAGCCTGCGCGTCCGGAGCCTGTGCTCCGCAACGGAAGAGGCCACAACAGTCAGAGGCCCGCGTATCGCAAAAAAAAAAAAAAAAAAAAAAAAAAAAAATGCTCCCCAGGGAATTCCAATGAGTAGCCAAGGTTAAGAATCACCATCCTGGGAGTTCTCTGGTGGCCTAGTGGTTAGGATTCCGAGCTTTCACTGCTGTGGCCCGAGTTCAGTCCCTGGTTGGGGAACTGAGATTCCCACAAGCCACACGGTGCAGCCAAAAATAAATAAATAAATGAAAAGAATCACCATCATCATCTTTTAATCATCCTTTATCTGGGGTTCTGAGTCAGTAGTTTCCAGGGAGGAGAGGACCCAGGCTGCTGCAGCTACTCCAGGGAACACACCTTGAGAATCACTGCCGTAGACATTAGTTAATTCTCTCCCTGCTGTGACATCCTACAAGTTTATGAGTCTCTGGTCATTATAAACAAAACCGAGAAGGATTGGGAGTCTGGGATTAGCAGATGCAAACTACTTTATGTAGGATGGATAAACAACAAGGTCCTACTGTATAGCACAGGGAGCTATATTCAGTATCTTGCGATAAAACATAATGGAAAAGAGTATGAAATAGAATACATATACATGTGTAACTGAGTCACTTTGCTGTACAGCAGAAATGAACATGACATTGTAAATCGAATATATGTCAATTAAAAACAAATGATTCCTGGATGACAACACGTTTTTGATAGTGAAGTCCTCTTGTGGTTGCCCCGTAAAAGGTGGTTTTGTGGTTGGCTGGATCAAACACACCCCAAATCAGCTGGGAGGTCAAGACTTATGACACCACAAGCACCAAGAGGGTATAAAAAGGTTTCTTACTCACATGCTGGATCTTTCTGGAGAGTTCAGGGCAGGCACAAGGCAGTCTGGTGGCTTGAACAGAATTGGAGTGAGTGAGTTGGGTCTTTACGGTAGGTGGGGCTGGGGGTTGTAAGCCTTGACCTTCACACCATTGCCAAGGACAGGAGGGAGTGGGCTTTTCTATGAGCTTTCCCAGACATGGGGCGGGTGATCTAAACGCTGTGGATGGTCAAACCTCAAAAAGAAAGTCGGGGGACTTCCCTGGCGGTCAAGTGGTTAGGACTCCACACTTTCACTGCGGAGGGCCCGGGTGGACCCCTGGTTGGGGAACTAAGATCCCGCACAAGCGCGTGGCCTGGCCAAGTGGTTGGTGGGGAGTTGGCCCCTTTATTACAGAGGTGTTACATTGTGAGTACATTTATACATGATTACAAAATGTAAGTGGCACAAGGAACGGGCAGACCTTGCTCTGGGCTGGGTACTCTGAGTCCTCTGTGCTGAGGACTAAAACTTTACAGCGACCAGCAGGAAAGGGGCTGCATCCAGCGTTGCCCCATTTTCAGATGTGGAAGCTGAGGCCCATGGAGCTGAATGACTTGTCTAAGTTCACACAGCCTAGGAGTGGGGAGCTTAGCACTTGAACCCAGATCAGGCCTCCAGAGATTAGACTCTTGGCCACTCGTGCTGTTCTCTCTCTCTTTTTTTTTAAAAATTAGTATTTATTTTTGGCTGTGTTGGGTCTTCATTGCTGCGCCCGGGCTTTCTCTAGTTGCGGTGAGCGGGGGCTACTCTTTGTTGCGGTGCGAGGGCTTCTCAGTGCGGTGGCTTCTCTTGTTGCGGAGCATGGGCTCTAGGCGCATGGGCTTCAGTAGTTGTGGCGCACGGGCTTAGTTGCTCCACGGCATGTGGGATCTTCCCAGACCAGGGCTCGAACCCGTGTCCCCTGCATTGGAAGACAGGTTCTTAACCACTGTGCCACCAGGGAAGTCCCACGTGCTGTTCTCTTTTTTTTACAGGAACACAATGAAAACAAAATCCTTTGTTCATCCATACACATATTTTCTCTTTTTCTGGTAATTCAGATGGTAATGCACAAATGGTAATGTGCATCCAGGTCACCTCGGTGCCTGGTTAAAATGCAGATCCTGAGGCAGTAGTTCTAGGCTGGCGCCTGGTGTCTGCTGTTTAACCAGCTCCCAGATGATGCAAAGGGAGATGGCAAGCACTGTTCTACACTTGCCATTTTCAGTAAACAATACTTTTGTTCTATCATCTATCCATGTATCCATCCCAATTTTTTTTTTTTTTTTTTTTTTGCAGTATGCGGGCCTCTCAGCGCTGTGGCCTCTCCCGTTGCGGAGCACAGGCTCTGGACGCGCAGGCTCAGTGGCCATGGCTCATGGGCCCAGCCGCTCCGCGGCATGTGGGATCTTCCCGGACCGGGGCACGAACCCGCATCCCCTGCATCGGCAGACGGACTCTCAACAACTGCGCCACCAGGGGAGCCCCCTGACAACATCTTGATTTCAGACTTCCAGCCTCCAGAACTGTAAGCGGATACATTTCTGTTGTCTTAAGCCACCCAATTTATGACAGGTGGCCAGAGCCGTTGTTTCTGTGATTGGCTGTGACCAGCACACCAGCTTCTGGTGGCCCCAGGTGGTCCTGGGCTTGTGGCAGCATCACCCCATCTCTGCCTCTGTCTTCACGTGGCTGTCTCCTCTGTGTCTCACTGTGCCCAAATTCCCGTCTCCTCCCTTTATAAAGACACCAGTCATATTGGATTTGGAGCCCATCTAGAGATCCTTAAAGGATTACAGCCGCAGGGCTTCCCTGGCGGCACAGAGGCTAAGAATCCGCCTGCCAATGCAGGGGACACAGCTTCAAGCCCGGGTCCAGGAAGATCCCACATGCTGCAGAGCAACCAAGCTCATGTGCCACAACTACTGAACCCGTGCTCTGGAGCCCGCAAGCCACAACTACTGAGCCCATGTGCCACAACTACTGAAGCCCGCAGCCTAGAGCCTGTGCTCCACAACAAGAGAAGCCACCGCAATGAGAAGCCCACGCGCACCACAACGAAGAGTAGCACCCGCTCGCTGCAACTAGAGAAAGCCCGCGCGCAGCAACGAAGACCCAACGCAGCCATAAATAAATAAATGAAAAAAAAAAAGAATTACATCCACAAACACCCTATTTCCAAACAACGTTGCACTCCAAGGTACTGGGTGGACCTGAATTTTTTTCCTTGGCCGCGCTGCGTGGCTTGCAGGATCTTAGTTTCCCAACCAGGGATCGAACCCTCGGCAGTGAAACCTCAGAGCCCTAACCACTGGGCCGCTAGGGAACTCCCTGGACCTGAATTTTTAAAAGACACTCTTCAACCCAATACACCGCCTTAAGCAGAAAAAAGCTTTGTTGGAAGTTTCAGAAGCGGGCTCAGAGAGACTCTGACAGCTTGACAAGAAGAGGATCATTTACAATTTTTATTTTAAAAAGTAGTTCTGCTTAATTTCCTTCTGCACACACATCACTTTACATGACTGGATAAACGTGATCGCATAGGTGGTGACCCTTTGTGCCCTTTGTGGTTTAGATCCACCCCCCACCCCACCCCATTCCCCTATAAATGCCCCTTTTTCCTGCATAACCAGGTTAACTAGTGACTTGTGTACTTATTGAGCACTTACTGTGGGCCAGGAGCTACTAGAAGCCCTTTACATGTCTCCCAGTCACCCTGCAAGGCAGATACTATTATCTCCATTTTACAGATGAGGAAACTGAGGCCCAGAGAGGTCATCTGAGGTCACACAAGTCACAGAGCTGTAACCCTCACCTTTATAGCCTGACACAGCCGTTCACATTTTCTCATTGTTCATGGACTCATAGAGATACAGAGGTTATTTGCAGTATTTTATTTTTGACCAAAAAAAAAAAAAAAAAAGGAAATCCTATGACATACAACTTTTCTTGCCTCTCTCTGTGCTTACTCCAAAGGACCCCAGTCTGTACATTCCGGGTGCATAAGACACCAGCGTGGTGTTGCACCATCATTTTCAGCCACTCTCCCAGCAATGGCATTTCCGGTGTTTCTGATGTTCTGCGCACGCAGGTAAGCCACCCTGGGGCTGGAAACCCAAGCCCCAGGCCAGCCTGCACTGCACTAGAAATTCTCACTTTTTTCTGAGCCTACTAATTGTCTTGTGCATATCAGTGACTGTCTTTATTTGTCGTGTGTACTCAAGTCTTCCTTCCTTAAATGTAACTGGTCAAATTAGACCACTGTTTAGTGGTGTGTTCAGAATGTTTGGACACATCTTCTTCTTTTTTTTTTTCTTGGCCGCACGGTTTGTGGGATCTCAGTTCCCCCGCCAGGGACAGAACCCGGGCCATGGCAGTGAAAGTGCCGAGTCCTAACCACCAGACCACCAGGGAACTCCCGGGCACATCTTCATTTTTTAATGAACTAGGGGACTTTTTAAAAACTGCGACGTGATTCTGATGTTTCTAGGGGGTTAGAGGTATCCTGAAGAGTTTGCCTGAGCCTTGGTGCCTATGTTTTCTTTTTGTTTTTTTTTTTAAAGAAGATGTTGGTGGGTAGGAGTTTATTAATTAATTAATTTTTGCTGTGTTGGGTCTTCGTTTCTGTGCGAGGGCTTTCTCCAGTTGCGGAGAGCGGGGGCCACTCTTCATCGCGGTGCGCGGGCCTCTCACTATGGCGGCCTCTCTTGTTGCGGAGCACAGGCTCCAGACGCGCAGGCTCAGTAGTTGTGGCTCACGGGCCTAGTTGCTCCGCGGCATGTGGGATCCTCCCAGACCAGGGCTCGAACCCGTGTCCCCTAGCATTAGCAGGCAGATTCTCAACCACTGCCCCACCAGGGAAGCCCTGTCTATGGTTTTTATGGGGGTTGGGTCACATAAGCCTGGTTACTCAGTCTCCAGCCCCTCCAGGGATCAAACTCAGCAGCCTGGCCCAAACCCCCCATGAACAAAAACAGGCATTCAGCATAAATTGCATTGTTAGCATAGACTCTCTGCCCCAAGGCCCCAGGGGAAACAAAGACATTCTTATCAGGCAGTACATTCCAAGGGCTTAGACGTTCCCTCCCAGGAGGCCAGTTCTTTTTTTTGAAAGTGCATGGGCCAAGCCCAGAGTTAACCCCTTACCGCACAGGGACCATCTCTGGAGCCTACAGAGAGGAGGCTTCAGTGCCAGGATTGGAGGGAGGGGAACTGCTGGCCACAGACTCAGGAGGCCTCACCTATTTGGGAATCTGCAAGGTGGGAGGGTGTGGGAGAAGCAGAGGTGGGGAGAGACCCTGGGAGGAGTTCAGGGAGCTGGGATCGGGGACCGCTGCCCCAAGGAGCTCAGAGAGGAACTCATGCTAGGGCAGTTTCCAGTAAACCCTGCTCAAAGCCAGCTGAGTGTCCTCTTGTGCCTTGGTCACATGAACAGACCCACCCTTGTTAATCTTGAAACTGTTCTCCCTGAGGAGACTGTTTACTCCCTCCCTCACACCTACACACCCACAATCACAAACACACACAGGCATTCACACAGCCACAGACATGCAGACACACACCAAGGCATAAAGACTCATTCACAAACCATTACCCACCTTTTAAAACACCAGGCACCTGCTAGGACTTTCAATACGAGGTTAAATAGATATGGGGAGATTGGGCATCGTTGTCTTGTTCACAATCCTAGGAGGAAGCACTTCAATCAAGTATGATGAAGTTTATGATACAGTATTTTGTTTTATCAGATGCCCTTTATCTGGTTGAAGAAAAATAAAATGGAATAGAATAAAATAAAATAAAAAATGAAATGAAATGAAATAATATACCATGCACCAGCACCCATCAGCCCAGATACACACACACACACACACACACACACACGAGCCTACAATCAACACAGATCTATACATACACCCACACAATTCTCTGGGTAGACATACACACCCACTCTTACACACAAACACACATTCACATGGACACATGCACCCACATACACCTAATGGTTGAGACACAAACACACGCTGGCATCCACACTGGGGCACTGACGTATGCACACGCAGTCTCACCCACCACAAACATGTGCAAACACACACACACACTCAGAGACACACTTGTCAAATCACACACAAGCTTCTCATCTTCACACCCCCTCTGAGTAGCCCTGAGACTCTGGACAAATTTGTCCCTTACTGAGTGTCTGTCCCTCCTTTGAGTGGACACAGGCTTCTCTGCCCTGCCATCCCTTGTCCCCAGCATGAGGATCCAGTGAGGCCCCCAAGGTGGGAGGTCCCTTGGGTAACCTGAGACAGGGCTTTCACTATTACTTTTTTTTTTTTTTTTTTTTTTCACTATTACTTTTAATCCAAGGGGGCTTCAAATGTCACCAGCAGGGCCCAGTCCCCAAATGCAGCCTGTTGGTGCCTTCCAGGCTGTGGTTTCCAATGTGCCAAGATTTTCAGGGCAGAAGCCCCAGAACTGGAGTTTTGACTCCAAACCAGCGCTTATCTGGACTGACCTAGCCGCCATTCAACTATCACCACGGAGAAAAACAGTGAATCACAGACGTGGAGGGGATAGATACCACCCTGTGACAGGTGAAGACCTCCTAAGTCCCCCACCCCAGGGCCCATGGTGGTGTGACAGGAAAAGAGGAAATCGTTGGGGGGATAAGATGAAGAGGGATTTCTGGAAGAGAGATTTGGAGCCTGGCTCACCCCTGGCACTGCCAATTATAAGCTGTGTGACCCTGGGCTGATTACTTAACCTCTCTGGTTAAGTAATTACTTACTCTGATTACTTACTCATCTGAAAGGGGGATCATAATAGAGCTTTCCTCTCAGTTCAGAGGTAAGGATCGAAGAAGACACTGTGTCAGTGTATCAGGGGCTGAGAACCGCTACTCTAGGGTTCCAGGGGAGATTCAGACGCCACAGCAGGCGTTCTCAAACAGGTCGTGCATCAGAATCACCTGGAGAGCCTTTTAAAACACAGATTGTTGGGCACCTCCCTCAGGGTTTCTGATTCTGTAGGTTGGAGGTGGGCCCGAGAATATGCATTTCTAAGTTGATGCAGCTGATCTCAGGATCTTACTTTGAGAACCACTGCCCTAGAGGAAAGTCCACTTTCTGCAGCCTGGCGTTCAAAACACAGGCGGAGGGACTTCCCTTGGGGTGCAGTGGTTAAGAATCTGCCTGCCAACGAAGGGGACATGGGTTTGAGCCGCGAAGATCCCACATGCCCCAGAGCAACTAAGCCCATGTGCCACAACTACTGAGCCTTCGCTCTAGAGCCCGTGAGCCACAACTACTGAGCTGCATGCCACAACTACTGCATCCCCCGTGCCTAGAGCCTGTGCTCTGCAACAAGGAGTAGCCCCTGCCCGCGCACAGCAACGAAGACCCAACACAGGCAATACATAAATAAATAAATAAATAAACAAAACAAAACACAGGCGGAGCTTTGGAGCTTAAGACTGCAGGCTAGTGCTCCGCACACCTTGAGCGCTCAGGAAACGCCATCAACCTCATGATTTTAACCGTCAGTCCTAGAGCGCCTCCTGGTGGGGACCGTGGGCGCGCCCTGAGAGCCAGCGCGTGCGCGATTTTAACCATCGGTCTTGGAGCGCCACCTGGCGGATAAGCGGGCTACGGCAACTTGCCTGAGTTGACACCGCAGTCTACGCAGGCCTAGACAAAGGAGAGGCGGGGCGTCCTGTGTGAGGGGCGGGGCCAGCAATGAGGAAGGCGGGGCCTTGTGGGCATAAGGCTTTGGGGCTTTCCTGATGGCAGGAAAGGGGGGTTCTTTTCTGTTCCTGGAGTCCTGGCTTCTCACTCCGGCTCTTCGAGGACCAAGTCACATCCCTGGGAGTCTCAGGGCGCCCCCGTCTGTTTGATCCGGTCAAGGGTCGGGACAGTGCCTCTTCGAGGTCCGAGCCTGGGGCACGCTCCCGGCCTATCTGCACACCGCGACCTGCCCCCTACCCCAGGGACCTCTGCAAGCAAGGAATCCTGGCACCAGAGGGGTCAGGGGTTACATGTGAATAAATCCCGATCACCACGGCCCCGGCTCGGGCCTTTTGCACCAGCTGTTCCTGCCTCCTGAGTGCGGTTCCCTCCTGCATCCTCCGGCCTCACCCCTCCCCTCCTTCGGGTCTTTGCTCAGAAGCCATCTACATTTTTAGTGAGGGCTTCTCTGAACAACCTTAACTAGGTCATGACCGCGGACCCTCTCCCGCCCCAGCCTCCTCAGGCCCCTGACCTCCTGATTTTTCTGCTCTGCAGTCACCACAGCACAGGGGAGAGAAGCTTGTACTTGTCTGGGAAGCTTATGATTTGTCCCCCGATGATGGGTCCGCGAGGGTCCGTGCTTGTCCGTCCTGCTTCCTGCCGCAGCCCCGGCGGGGCCTGGATCCGCGGCTCCCTCGGGCCTTTCCCGGGACGCCGCCTTCTTTTCCCGCCGGAGGCCACCGCGTCTCCTCCGTCCTCCTCGGGGCCCGCGGCAGCTCCGGGGCTTCCCTCTCGGGGACCAACCCGCTGCTGCAGGGCCTCTGCGGGCTCCGCGCGCCGCGCTGTCCAGGCGGGAGCGTAGGACTTTGACGCGCGGAGACGGCGGGAGACGCTCCTCCCCGCGCCCCCTCGGCTGGTTCCCACCCCCGCGTAGCGTTCTAGCACCTTCCTCGCCCGGCGCATCTGGGCTCAGGTTGCCAAGTCCGCGCGGTTCACTCCGTCCGTCAGTCACTCAACAACTAGAATCTGCGCGGCCACGTGGGCGGGCACTGTGACGGCACTGGAGACGCGGCGAGGGCCGGGGGGACCCGACGGACCTCAGAGCCACCCTGGCCGCCGCGCGGAGCCTGAACGGCTCTGCTGCCCTTCCCCCCTCGCAGAGGCCCCTCGGCCTCAGCCACCGTCCCGAGTCCTCTGCCAGCTGCGCCGCCGCTGCTGGCCCATGGACACTGGTGGCAGTTGGAAGCGGGAGGAGGGGGACTCAGGCTGCGGTGGCAGCAGCAGTGACGTGGGACAGGGGCTCCGGGAGCAGCGGCTGCATTTCTGATCTTTGGGCAACCTGACCTTCCCCTTTTTGCTCTTTGCCTTCAATACCCGTGTCCTCAATGCCCTCTATTAACCCCCCAGACAAACAGAGTCAGTGCACTGTTTAGAAACAAATAAGTGTGCCAAGTGGCAATCAGAGGTCTGAAATAAAGTGGGGATGTGCGGGGAGGGTTACATTTTTAACAGGGTGGTCAGGGAAGCCCTCCTAGGAATGTGACATTCGAAGAAAGACCCACACGAAGTGAAGGACAGAGCCCTGCAAATATCCTGGGGAAGGGCACTCCAGGCAGCAGGAACAGCAAGTGCAAAGCCTCTGAGGCAGGAGTATGCCTGGCGTGTTCCCTGAACAGCATGGATAACTGGGTGGCTGAAGTCACGTGAGAGTGGTGGACAATGAAGCAGAGACGGGACGTACGGACAGAGTGAGTAGATCAGTGCTGTCCAAGAGAACTTTCTATACTTGCCTGGTATGGTAGCCATGGCCACGTCGTGGCTCTTGAGCACGTGTAATGTGACTCGTATGGCTGAGGAAATGGATGTTCAATCTTATTTAATTTTAATTACATTTAAATTGCCCCTTGTGGCCATTGGTTACACTATTGGACAGAGCAGGTCTAGACCACCGTAAGATCTGTGGCTTCGACCTTAATTGACATTGGAAGCCATTCGAGGGTTTGGGGGAGTGATTGACTGGACTTGACTTCTTAGTCAAGCCAGGTCATAAGGCCAGCCCAGATTCAAGCGGAGGGGAAACAGACTCCACCTCTTGATGGGAGAAATACCAGGCATAGACAGGGAGGGAAAGAATTGATACTGGCCATTTTGGAGACAATTCTCCGCAGTGCGCCCTCTGGCGGCGGCTGGCAGAGACGAGGCCGGAGTCTGTTTGCCCTGCTCCACTCAGAGTGGACACGAGTAACTCCACCTTCCTGACCCCAGTGTGAGCATCTGTCAGGGGCAGGTAATAAATTGTGGGAAGATGTTGGCTTGAATAAGAATCTGTAGAGAGAAGAGTTCTGACTACAGGTCACAGCCGTAAGGTCATTCTTTTTTTTTTTTTGCCGAACTGCACAGCATACGGGATCTTAGTTCCCAGACCAGGGATGGAACCCGCGCTCCCTGCAGTGGAAGCGCGGAGTCTTAACCACTGGACCGCCAGGGAAGTCCCTGTAAGGAAAATTTGGAACAGAATCTTCTGGGAACCATGGTCACTTCTTCAACAACTTTTTTTTTCATAGACAGCTGGTAACCAAAGGATAGCATGGAGCAAAAGGATGGACCGTAAAAGGTGGATTTGTTTAAAAGGAGTCCTCTGTTGATTCCATTCACCTACAAGTCCATGATCTGTCATTCCTGTGACACTCTCTAATCAAATTATCTCATTTGATGACTCCCAAGATATTCATTTTAAGTTTTGTGTAGAGAATATAAGAAAGTACTTGCTGTCTGAAGCCAGAGGAAAAAGACCTGAATTTTTTCAGGGTTGGCAGACTGATGTTACGAAGTGTATTCCACAACAGAAAAATGGCAATGACTGTGGAATCTTTTGCTCCACACACACAAAAAGGCACTGCAAGTGCCTCTCCAGAGGGCAGCCTTTCCAGTGTTCACCAGAAGACATGCTTGAGTGTGGAAGGGGATTCACAAGTTGCTGTGTGAGTGCTGGCTCCTGGGCTGAAACTCAGCAGGGACTCTGGGAAATCTGACCAAGTCAGAGCAGATGATTTTGTTGCTTGAATCTCCAAACACTTATTTCAGTTTTTACAGATATTTCAGATCAGTGATGTTGGGCCACTCTTGCTACCTCAGGTTTACCTTTTTGTCCTTATTCATTTCTCCAGTTACCATGCACTATTTTTTAATGTTCGGGTTGGTTTCAGGTTTCTTTTTGTTTTTTGGTTTCAGTTTTAATTTGATGAATTCCATGCATCCCTTCTCCCTCATATTTAATATTTATATCCAAATGCATGCATATAGACAGGGCATGCCGTGCAGAGGGTTTTTTTTTTTTTTTCAAGTCTAAAAATGAAATAGTCGGGCTTCCCTGGTGGCGCAGTGGTTGAGAGTCCACCTGCCGATGCAGAGGACACGGGTTCGTGCCCTGGTCCGGGAGGATCCCACATGCCGCGGAGCGGCTGGGCCTGTGAGCCATGGCCGCTGAGCCTGCGCGTCCGGAGCCTGTGCTCCGCAACGGGAGAGGCCGCGGCAGTGAGAGGCCCGCGTACCGCAAAAAAAAAGATGAGATTACCCTGAATTATTCAAGTGGGCCCTAAATCCAATGACAAGTGTTATTATGAGAGAAAGAAGAGGAGAACCCCATGTAAAGATGGAGGCAGAGATTGGAGCCAAGAAATGCCAGGAGAGAGAAGCTGGAAGAGGCGAGGAAGAAGTCTACCCTAGAGCCCTGCTGACATCTTGATTTCGAACTTCCAGCCTCCAGAACTGTGAGAGAATACATTTCTGTTGTTTTAAGCCACCCAGTTTGTGGGGATTTGTTACGGCAGCCTTAGGAAACTAACACAAATCTGGACATAGATTGGATTTGGATATCATTGTAGATACACATACAGATAAGGACGCAGATGTAGATACGGCTGTAGCTCTAGATAAGGATACAGCTGTCAGTGTAGATATGGATGCAGATGTACTTAAGACAGAAACCTACAGACAGAGACAGAGATAACACAGATCTTGAGGAAACCCTGATACAGGAATGGAGCCAACCTGGGCTAACCATGGGGGCACTGCCAGAGGGAGGCCACCGCAGATGTCACAGACACAGCCTCCCACAAATGCTCCACAGCCAAACTCTCAAGGTTTTCTGGAGAATCCCAAATATCTGAAATGGCTTTCTTTAATGGCCCCAGAAAGCCTGCTCTTTTCTAGTTGCTAGATAATCATTTGGCACCCCCCCCCACCACCGAAGTGTAAAAGCAAAACTCGTCCCCAAAACATCTGCAGCTTTCTCTTATCTTTCTCGTATAAATCCCGTTTTGCCTTTACGCACTGACAGTAGTCCAAGGCCGTCTGCCTCCCCTTCCCACGCTGATAACTGTCTTCAAGTTAGACACAGGGGTTTGGAGCCCAGGAAAGAAGAGGGAGCTAGAAAGGGCTGAGAGAGGGGGCGCTGGGTCCCTAGGGAAAGTCAGGAGGGGAGTGCCCACCAAGCCACTTGGGGATCCAGCAGCCAGCGCCTTTAAACCAGCTCCAAATGAGTGTTGGGGCAGCTCTGGGAAAGAGGTCCCAAGAAAACGCCTTTAAACATCCCTGTCTTAGGGACAGGAAAACAGGCCCAGATAGGAGGGGACATAGAAAAGGGTAAATGCCAAATACTTTGATTCAGGCTCAGTTAAAATTGGTAGTTGAAACCAAGTGACGCAAATTAGAAATATGTCTGTCATACAAATGAGTAGGGAAAAAAAACGCGGAATAGAGAAAAGGTACTCCCTTTACCCCGGTACTTTACTGCCATCTGCTGGAACAGTGTTGTAATGAATATAGAACACCACGACTTTAACAGCGCCCCCTAGAGCTGTAGAATAGACAGTCACAAAAGTATCTAATGAGAACTCTTGAAAGGACAGATGGTTAACAAAAATGCTTTGAGAATTGCAAAGCTCTGAGGGATTTATGAGTCTTTATTATCCGCGGTAAGACTGCAAACCATCTGTCCTAAAAGGAGAAAAAAGAGATCACCCAGGTGGGATGAATTCTTATTTAACTTAAATCTTTATGTATTCTGTGTTTCATCATCGTGAAAATTTAGTTTGTTTTGTTTGCTGAAAGGGGTCAAAAGCTTTCCCCCAAATGCTCTTTTAGCATTAGCGTCAAAGGTCTTATTATTCAAGAAGCTCTGCCCCTTCCTAGCTGTGTCCTCAGGTAAGTTGCTGCCTGACTCTGTGCCTCAGTTTCCTCATCTGTAAAATGGCAATTCTTGTTATGAGGAGCCAATGTGTTCATGCCTGCAATACGCCTGACACAGGGAGTGCTCAATATTACTGCAGACTGGTTAAAGGCACAGACTTGAGCCCAGCTCTGTGTTCAAGTTCCAGCTCTGCTGCTTGCTGGCTGTGTGATCTGGGACACGTAACTTAACCTCTCTGTCCTTCAATTTGCTTATCTGTAAAATGGGCATCAAAAAGCATGTCTATTCACACAAATGAACTTATCTATGGAACAGAAACAGACTCACAGACATAGAGAACAGACTTGTGGTTGCCAAGGTGGTGGGGGGGGGAGGGAAGGATTTGGGATTGGGATTAGCAGATGCAAACTAGTATATATAGGATGGATAAACAAGGTCCTGTATAGCACAGGGAACTATATTCAATACCCTGCGATAAATCATAATGGAAAAGAATATGAAAAAGAATATATATGTATAACTGAATTACTTTGCTGTACAGCAGAAATTAACACATTGTAAATCAACTATACTTCAAAATTTTTTAAAAACTGCGTCTATTCATAGTGTTGGCATAAGAATTAAATGTTCATGCATGAAAAGTACTTAGAGCCGGCCATGTAGCAATTACTTTATGAGTTGCCTGAAAAGGTGTCCATTTTATAGGTGAGGAAACTGAAGCTTGCACAGATGCAAGCGTTTCCTTGAAGGTTGCTATCCTGATTGCTATCCTGCCCAGGGTCTCTGCGAGGCCAAGGTGGGTGGTGTCCCCCCCCCCCCCACGCCCCCCACCCCTGCCCTGCCTTCTTTCCCACCACATTTGCATCCCGCATCCCTGTTTTCAAAGTGACTGCGTCTATTTTTTATTGTGGAAAAAACACACAACATCCAATTTACCATTTAAACCATTTTGAAGTGCACAATTCAAGTGCATTTAGTACATTCACTGTGTTGTGCAACTTTCATGTCCATCTGGTTCCAAAATATTTCCACCCTTAAAAAACCCTTGTATCCGTTAAGTAGCCACTCCCCTTTCTCCCTGCCCTCCAGGCCCTGGCAACCACTAATCTTTCCGTCTCTATGGATTTGCCTCTTCTGGACATTTCAGGTCAATGGAGTCGTACAGTATGTGGCCTTTTGTGTCCAGCTTCTTCAGTTAGCATCATGGTTTCAAAGGTTCTGCCGTAACATGGATCAGAACTTCATTCCTTTTTAAGGCTGAGTCCATATTCCGTTGTATGAATAGACCGCATTTCTTAATCCATTCACCTGTTGGTGGGCACTGGGTAATTTCTGCCTTTTGGCTGTAGTGAACAGTGCTGCTATGCACATTCGTGTACTAGCTTTTGCTTGAACGCCCGTTTTCACTTCCTTTAGGCATATACCTAGGGGTGGAATTGCTGTGCGTCAGGACTGTACCTGGGAATGGTAATTCTGTTTAACCCCTTGAGGAACTACTAAACGGTGTGCCACAGCGGCAGTGGCAGTTTCCATTCCCACCACGAACATGGGACGGTTGCAATGTCCCCGTGACTGTTTTTAAAGTACAGGCTGCAAAGCATGAGGCCCCCTGAGGCTGCCCCTTTAGTCATCCCGAGATGGGCGCTCGCCCCAGCCTTCCCGACACTCTCAGGCTTTAATTGCTTCTGCCCACGTTCATTCTCCAATTCCTCAAGTGGGCTCCCTCATTCTTTGGGCCTCTAGCCCTGCGGTCATATTAACTCTGGATGTAGGCAGACCTGGGGGTCCAAATCCTGACTCCTTGCTTATTCTGTGTGCTCTGGGCAAGTGGCCTCAGTTTCCTCACCCTCCTCGTGCAGACACCAGAAGGAAACCTGAGGGAATTTCCCTGAAATCTGGGTGGAGGGAAAGGCGTTCTAACTCTGACTCACAAGCCAGAAGCAATCAAAGAAAAACCAATACCTTTGATTTCTTAAAAATAGGGAATTCCCTGGTGGTCCAGTGGTTAGAGCTTGTCACTTTTACTGCCGGGGGCCTGGGTTCAATCCCTGGTTGGGGAACTAAGATCCCACAAGCTGCGCGGTGAAAAATAAAAAAATAAAAAAGTAAACTTTTACATGGCAAAACCACCACAAGCAAAGCCTAAAGATAAAAGACACGTTGGGACAGGGTAAATTTTACGTGATGTGATTTTTTTTTTTTTTTTACCACAATACTAGTATTAAAAAAAAGGGGGGGGGGAGAAAATTATCTGCAACGCCCATGACAAATACAGGGCCTTTTAGTACCTCACTATGTACTGTTCTGGCTGGAGATCCACAACCAGAGTCTAATCGGGCAGAAACATCAGACGGACCCCAAATAAACATTCTTTAAACAAAGAGGATGGAGAGGATTGTCTTCTTCACGAATGTCAATATCATAAAAGATAAAGAGGCTGAGGAAATGTTTCCGATTAGAGACCAAAGAGACAGGAGAACTAAACGTAACCCAGGGCATGACTGAGCAGGTCAACAGATACAACTGGAATACAGTTAGTAGGATAAATACAAAGAGCACAGCCACGTTAAATTTACTAGTGGATAACTGTAGCGTGACTATGTGAAAGCACCCTTAATCTTAGGAAAAACACACTGAAGTGCATAAGGCTAAAGGATCATGAGGTATGCCAAACAATTTACTCTCGACTCAGGAAAAATGTGTGTGTGTGACACATACAGGGACACACACACACCAGTGCAAGCAAACGGAACAAAATGCTCTGTAATAGGTGAGTCCGGGTAAACGGTACACAGGGGTGTTCTTCGGACCTTTTTTGCAACTTTCTACCTTTAAAGTTGTTTCCAAATACAAATTTAAAAAAGAAAAAAAGAAACCGTCGGTATTTTAAGAGGACTGCCAGCGGCATGCAGTCTGGAATCGAGTCATCCTTAAAATAAAAAGCAAAATCGAAAAGCTGACAAATTAAATGCTAGCCACGCGCCTCTTTCTATAGGAATAATTGCATCTCTGGGCTTAAAGTTAATTCTAAGCAACTTGAGACCAACCAATAAATTTACTTTTAATCAGAAATTTAAGTAAATTATTAAAAAACTTCCTCTGAAAGTGCTGTCAACATGGGTCTTGGTGAGGCCTCGCGTGGCAGGCAGTGTTCCGGGGAGGGGACTGGCACAGTGTCTCCCATCTATTTCCCCAGCCCCTTGAATCTGGGTCCGTCTAGATGACGTGGTCGATGGACACGATGTGGGGGAGGGAATGCATCGGGACTTCCGAGACCAGGTCGTGAGGTCCTGCGGCTTCTCTCTGGGCATCCAGGATGCTCCCTGGTGGGCCCCGGCTGCCATGCTGTGAGAAGCCCGGGCCACAGGGAAGGCCAGTGTGGGCACTCCAGCCACAGTTCCCAGCCAGCAGCCTGCCCCAGCTGCCAGGCGTGGGAGTGAGCCATCCTGGACGTCCAGCCAGGCCAGTCTTCAGGTGAGTCCAGGCCCAGAGGCCACCTGACCGACCACAAATGCCTGAGACTTCAAGTGAGAACTGCACGGCCGCCCTGTCAACCCATGAAACAGAGAAAGATGGGGGTGGGGGGAGGGGTGTGTGTGTGTGTGTGTGTGTGTGTGTGTGTGTGTGTGTGTGTGTGCGTGTGCGCGCTCTTAAAGTGAGTTTTAGGGTTTGCTATGCAGTAAAGGATTCACCTCACCCAAAGAAAGGTCTGGCCAAGGCGGGGCTCTAAGCCCTGGGAACATCCTCCCAGATAAGGGTCTTTTTTTATCCAGGTGGCCTATACGTACCCGAGATTTATGCTGGGGACCCTGGGCCACACGGTATCGGCTAGTCTCTCTGGAGACTAAGGTCAGCCATGTGGGATGGGTGGCCAACGTGACCAAGCCCAGTAAAGACCCTGAAAACCAAGGCTCAGGTGACCTTCCCTGTGCGTGTTGTCACATGGTTGCTGGGAGAAAGCAGCGCCATCCGTGTGACTTCACTGGCAGAGACAACCGGAAACCCGCGGCTGATCTCTCCTGGGCTCCGCCCTGTGGGCCTTTTCTCTTTGCTGATTTTTTTTTCCCCTTGCTGTGATAAACTAACGGTGCGTATAACAGCTTTCCTGGGTTCTGTGAGTTCTTCTAGCAAATGACTGAACATGAGGGTGGGCCTGGGGACTCCTGAACTCCGGGGTTACCAGCAGGAGTGATCATAACACCCGGACGCCGGGTGCCTCGCCCGCTGGAATTCCCCCTGGAGGTCTGAAGGACTCCTCAGAACACTTGTTTCCCATGGGAAGTAAATGCAACTGGCACATTGGGACTCGTGCCTATTTTCCTCAGGACAGCCCAGTGCATACCCCCGGAAGGTGGTTCATTCACACCCACTGCAACACCGACTTGCCGTGGAGAAGAGGACCTACCCGCAGGACCTCTCTGAATGCCAAAACAGAATTAGGACTGAGATCACCTCATTTCTGTCCCCCGGGTCGGGGGGCGGGGGCGGCACCTGAGGGGTCAAGGTACTCACCGGACTCCACCCTCCATCTGCTGTCATCTGGAAAAGGTGGATCCAAAAGAGCTCAGACTCAAAAACAGACATCTCTCCAGTGGCCCAAGCCAGGGAGAGCAGCCTGAATGGGGTTCAGCAGTAACCTCTGATGGAGACTAAAAGGGGAAGTGGTAGAAAATACCTCCAGTCTTCCACGGCGGGTGGAGACGTCTGCTTCATTGCGTGATATAAGGACCGAGGCTGGCCTGCCCAAGAGGGCTCTGCCCCACTGGGCTGTGAGCAGCCTCAGTGAACACTTGCTGACGGGGATCGGCAGAGGGAAGGAGGAGCTTCTGCTCTGCCCTGGTCTCCCCACCTGCACGTGAGCCGTCGATGGGGGTTCTCTGTCCCAGGCAGCAGAACTCTCCCTCAGGAGCCCACTATGATGGGCAAAGGGGCTGCTTGGCTGGCTGGCCCCAAGACCGGCCTGTCCAGCTCCAGGGTGCCCCAGGGAGATGAGAGATGAGGGGATGGGACTTTATGAAGCGGTCACCCCCATCCCAGCAGCTCCCGAGGCTCCACCATCGGAGACAAGCTGACTTACAATAATGACTTTATTTTAACATAATTAATTACAGACATAAAAGAGCCGGGAAGGGGGTGAGCCCCAGCCTAGCCCCGCCCTGGGGCTGCCAGGAGCGGGTGAGGTGCAGGTGAGGCCTCCCTGATGACCCTCCTTCCAGGGGTCTTCCCTTGGCGGGGACCTATTGCTTTAGCAGGGGAGGGGCCACACAAGCAAGGGGGCGGGGAAGCCTCTGGGCCCCGCCCCCCCCCAGCAGTGCTGGCCTCCCTCCAGAACGCCGGCTCGGTGCCCCACCCTCCGCCTCTCCACCTCCTTCTTCTTTGTCCAGGGAGCAGACCATCTGGCCAGCCCCCCACCCCCTCTGCAAACCTAAAGGGGAATAAATACAAACTTTACAAAGTAAAAGGGGGTTCCAACGTTGCCTGGGCCGGGCCCGGGGTCGGACAGGGAGCAGGGCCCCTGCCGCGTGGGCCTCACATCATCCCCAGCTGCAACAGCGTGCTGGCATAGGCCATGGGCTTGACGTCGGGATGAGGCTGAGAAACCAGAGGCACACAGGTCAGACACAGACAGAAACGCGCCGGCACGTGGAGCACCAGATGCAGAAGCCAGCCCTACCCCTGAGAGCCGTTATGCACTCATAAGAGCCTCTTGCCCCCGGGGCCCAGGCCAGGGAGAGCAGGGGACCCAAGGGGGTGACTCACCACTGCTGTGAACTGGTGGAACTGGGGCCGCAGGTCAGAGCCCCGGAGGTGGATGTAGGCAGCTTTGTTCCCCATCTGGTCGCTGCGGGGACAAGGGCAGAAGGGCCAGTGTGGTCCATCAGAGGCTGGGTGGGCCTGGGGCATCAAGGAGGAGGTGGGGCGGGGAGAGGGAGGGAGAAGAGCCCTGGACAGAGTCAAGGACACGGACAGACAGAGGCTCACCAGGCAAGAGAGAGGAATCCAGGTGAAGAGGGGCCCAGGGGGCCGAGGCAGGAGGCGTGGGGATGAGGGGGAAAGAGGGCCACGTGGGAGCCGAGGGCGGGGAGGAGAGGGCCCAGGGAGCAGGGCCGGCAGAGGGCCTTCCTGACAGGATGGGCAGAGGGCACGGGCAGCCCCACAGAGGCAGGACTCTTGCCAAAACCTGGTCTCCAGGCTGACCATGCCCTGGCTCTAGTCAACAGGAAACACAGGGGACAGAGGAACGTGGTGTCCGGCCACCTGGGGATGGAACGGCCAGAGCACAAGAGACTCTGGTTTCTTCAACCAAAAACCAGCAAGGGGGAGGGCAAGAAGAACAGGCAACTCGAAGATCAGGAGACTGAAAACGTGGCCCTTGTTTGGGTCCTGCTTGGAAGAAATCGACTAAAATGAGATGTTGATGAGAGACGTGGGGAAATGGAACTCTGGCTGGGTTCAGGTGACTCTTTAGAAGGTGTGACAGTGGTGTCACAATTATACACAGGAAAGAAGACTTCCTTCTTTCAGAAATATACTAGGGCAACAACGGGTAGAAGCGAGAATGCCTGGGGTTTGCTTTACAATAGCCCACGGTAGGGGTGGTGAGAGCTGGTAACTGCTGAACCTGGGTGACAGGTGCGTGGGCGTTCATCATACTATTTTATCTACTCTTACGCATCCTGGGAATTTTCTATCACAGAAAGTTAAAAAAAGAAAACCACCAGATGGGTGGCGCAGGTGGGGACGTACCAGTAGTTGGGGGCAGAGAAGACGGTGACGCAGCGCCCGCCGTGCGCCACCTCATAGCCCTCGGCCTTGACCTCGTGGCTACGGATGATGTAGTCCAGGTTGTTCTCCTCCAGGAAGGCCTTGGTGACGTCGGGCCCAAACTGACAACTCACACCCCGCTTGCTGACCGAGCGCCCATTCTGGGGAGACAGGGAGCTCAGGGTGCCTGCTGCTCCAACCCGCCCGCTCTGCCCACAGCCCGCACCTGCTGGCCACGGCCCCGGGCAGACTGACCTGCGGCTGCGGGTCCGACCAGAGCAGGTCGCACATGGGACCTGGAAGGGAGCAGAGGGGAGCGTCGGGGCCTGACGGAGGGCAGGGGAGGGGCCGTCTGCCGCAGGGCGGGCATGGGGCACGTGAGACGGGACTCTGAGCCGCTGCTCGCCTCCCCGCTGACCTTCCCCCAGGACCAGACCCCATTCAATCCATTAGGGCCCCAAAGCTGGAGGGAACGTTTCTTTGTTGTTGTTTTTTTTAGCCGCACCACGCAGCACGCAGGATCATAGTTCCCCCACCAGGGATGCAACCCGAGCCCCCTACAGTGGAGCGCCGAGTCCCAACCACTGGACCGCCCTGGGGCCAGGGAAGTCCCTGGAGGGAGCTTTTAACACTGCAGTTCTGACCAGGTCCCTCTGTTGCTCAAGCCTCTGTGGCTCCCCCTGCCCTAGGAACAAAGACCAAGCTCTTCACCCGGACCTGTGAGGCCGGACAGGGTCTGGCCTCACCAGCCCCTCCGCGCCCCGCGCTTGCCCGGCCGCACTCCTGCGAGAAGGCACCTCCTCCTCCTGCCCTGTCGGTGTGCGCGTGGTGCCCCCAGGAGGCCCTCCCACGGCCCGCTACCTCACCACTCCACACACGCCCTCTCCCCACAGCTGTGTGTGGCTAACACTCTGCTGTGTGTCCCCATGACATCACTCCAGCGGCAGCAGGTGAGCTCACAGAGAAAGAAAGAAACGACCGCTGTGTGCTGCGGACACTCCTGCTCCCCGGCCAGCACTGCCTCACGAGGGAGGTGCACTGACCCACGTTACAGGTCAGGAAACTGAGGCTCAGCCTTGCTGTCTCTTGCCGAGGGCGCAAAGCCCATCGGGGCAGGGCTGGAGGCCCCGAGCCCCAGGAGGGAGGGGCTGTCCCCAGCCTTCCCCAGTCACCTGAATCTGGGGGCTGCCGACTCCGCTCGATCTTCCTGATGTCATCCAGGGTGACGCCGTCTTCACTGAACAAGCCCCCGTGCATGATCTGGGGTTCAGGTGGGAACAGCAGCGTGAGGGCAGGGGCCAGCCACACCTCAACCCTCTGACTCGCTGCACCTCATAGCGGCGGCGGGGGCGGGCCTGCCTCACCAGCACTTTGCCATTGATACACTGGGCCAGCGGGAGCCACTCGAACACCTCACTGAAGAGCTCGTACATCTGGGCTGTGTACTTGGCCTTCACCTCACCCTCAAAGCCATAGATCTGGTTCATGTTGTCCGTCTCATGGTTGCCTGGCCGACAGCAGGACAAAGAGAAACCTCAGCACCGCTGGGTGCCCTCTGGCTCAGACCCCGACCAAGGCTGAGGACAGCCTGGTGGCCCCAAGCCAATGGCATCCACACAGCAGCTCACTGGTCCCTCCCAGAAACCCGGCCCCTTTCTAGAGGGGCAAACGGGCTGAGAAGGCACACGGCCACAAGGCCCAGGCCTGCACTGATCATCACGGAGTGGGTGAGGCCTGGGTTCAGCCCTGGCCCCGATCCCAAGTGACCAGAGGCCTGTCCCTTGCCCCGTGAGCCTTGGGCTCCTTCTTGAAGGACTGGCCGTGCGTTCTGGGCAGGAAGTACCGAGGAGGGGGAGGTATTGACGAAGAGGCGGCCCCCTGCAGAACGCCTGCTGTGGGCCGGCCCCACGCCCTGCTTTTATCTCCCACCCGCAACCTCACTCCTCCCTCCTGGGGCCTGGGGGAGACAAGGAAGCTGCCAGGCCCCCACGGCTGCAGCAGGCGCTCATTGAGCGTCTGCCACACGCCAGGTCCTGCTGCAAGAACCCCCCGAACCTGGCTGTGAACCTGCCCGGTGTCAGCACTCGTGCCCCCAGGAGCCCCCAACCCAGCCCGCTGCCCTCACTTCCTCCTGGTTCCCCCCTTCTCCCAGCTGCGCCTTCCGCTCACCGCCCCACCTCTCAGTGGGCAGGTCCTCCACCGGCGGCCCTCACTCCCTGGTGACCTCATCCTGCCCAATACCACACGTACGCTGAGGAATCCACACTTTACAGCCCCCCGGGTGCCCCCAGACATCTCTCAGTCTCACAGCCACGTCCAGAGCCAATCTTCCAGCCTACACCCTGCTCTTCCTGTCCCCCCATCTGTCAGTGGCAGCCACAGCCCTCCAGATGCTCCAGTCAAAACCTTGGAGTACCCCCTTTGACCCCTTCTTTCTCTCACACCCTCATCCAGCCCACTGGCAAACACTCTGGGTTCTACTTTGAAAAGTGAGCCCCAATCCAACCACCGTTCCCACCCGGGTCCAGCCACCACCAGTCTCCCTGCTCCCACTCTCAGCCCTTGGTTTGTTCCCCACACGGAGGCCCAAGGGATCCTCTTAACACCAGAGAGAGCCCCTGACCCTCCTCTGCTCAGAGCCCTCCCATGACCAAGTCCTCACCAGGGCCCACAGAGCTCCATTAACGCGATACCGCTGCACAGTGCACAACCTGCCCGACCTTACAGGGCAGGCCCGTGCACGATCTCCGTGAAGACACAAAACAAACACACCTGCAACCGGTGTCCCCACTTCTTAGGTAAGAAATGGGAGGCTCACAGAGGAAAAAGCGAGGGCTCTGCCCAGGTCCCCACACTGACCCCAGACCCTGCTGCCTTCCAGCTCACCTCGAAGTAGGTGAAAGTGATCAGGGTACAGGAGCTTAAAGCCGAAAAGGGTGAGGATCACTTCTACAGAGAAGGAGCCGCGGTCCACGAAGTCGCCGTTAAATATCTGCCCTGCTAAGGAAAACAAGGGTGGGGGGGGACTGCTCCCTCCTCAGCCCCTCCACACCCCGGCTCCTGTCGGCACTGCCCCGGGGTCGAGAACGCCAGCAGGGCTTGGGGCATCTGGGCTTTCGTCTCTCCTCACAGTGTAGGTCTGGCCCAGCAGCTTGGCCCCTCTGAGCCTCGGGATGGTACTAAGATCTCCAACCTCGTCTGCTCCTCAGGGAAACTGATGGCAGAGCGGGAGACCCCAGGTGGTCAGCCGGCTTCAGCTCTCCCCCCAGTATAGGCCCAAAACCATAGGGCAAATGGGACACAGGCCCTCCCACCCGACACTGCACAGGCCTGGCAGCCCCACCCAGTGGCCATTCATCAGGCAGTTATAACATGAGCAAATACTTATCCAGCATGGACCGTGGGCCACTGAGCACGTCACAGGTGTTAACACACTATTCCTCTCAGTAGCCCGATGAGGGAAGCCCACTTTACCACTATCTCTTCTCCCCATTTTACAAACGAGGAACCCGAGGAAGTGCGAGGTGAAGTGACCTGCCACAGCCATAGCTGGAAAACGGCACAACCAAGAGGGAAGCCAGGTGTGGGCAGGGCCAGGCGCCCCACCTATGTGCTCTTGTACCACACACATCCAGCCCTCTTTCAAGCCGGGGAGAAGCTGGGGCTCGAACACACTGGCCACCTGCCCAGGTCACACAGCAGGCGGGGACTGGCCCTGACCGGTCTGGCCCCAGAGCCCGGAGCGCAAGGCCGCCAGCCGCTCCACCCCCACTCAGTGCCAGAGCAAGCACGCAGGCCTCTCCCTCCTCAGGCTCACACCTGTTTCCCAGGCAGGGGTTCCTCTCCCTCCTGCACCCCATACCCGGGAGGCGGGGCCGGGGAGGGGCCTGCCCTTCCGAGGAAGGATACGTAGGGGTTGGTGTCCGAGGGTAAACCATTGAGCTCAAATATGTTGAGGAGGTCATAGAACTGGCCGTGGGTGTCCCCGCACACCGTCATCTTCTCTGTCTGGAAGAAAAGAGGCCACCGGAGAGGGAGGGGCCCAGAGAGAGATGTGGGGAGCGGGGAGGAGCGAGGGGAGCGGGGAGAGGTCACAGCAGACCGAGAAGAACCGTGCAAAACACACAGGCGTAAGGCACAGAAATGAAGAGGGGAGGAGAGAGACAGCCAGGAGGAGAGAGACAGGGTCGGGGAGGAGGGCAGACGTCAGGGAGAGAGAAGGCAGACCAAGCCCGGTGGGTCTGTGAGTTTCTGAGCTCCGTGGCCCCTCCCCAGCCAGGGAGCCACCCGCCCCGGCCCGCCTGCCCGCACACTGCCCCCAGCGCGCACCTCTTTGAGCGTGGTCTCCACAAGTGTGCTCAGCTTGGAGAGGACCTCTTTGACCTGTACCAGAATCTGGAAGGCAGGGCAGGCTGTGAGTGGGGCCAGCTGGAGGGCCTGCCGCCCACCCCAGCCCCAGAGAGACTGTACTGGCCAGGAGACGCTGCTGGGCTGAGGGTGAGGGAGAGGCGGGGAGGGGAGAGGAGAGGAAGGGGCAGGGGAGGCCTGGCTGCGCGGGTGCTGGCCGGGAACAGAGGCGGCCCCTGAGCTGTGACCCGAGTGTCCCATGCGGTATTTAAACATCAGGATTATTTCATGGGAAAACCTAGATTCTTGGTTTCTCTTAAAACAATCAGCATGGATGGGCCTAGAGACTGTCATACAGAGTGAAGTCAGTCAGAAAGAGGAAAATAAATACCGTATGCTAACACATATATATGGAATCTAAAAAAAAAAAAAATTGGTTCTGAAGAACCTAGGGGCAGGATAGGAATAAAGATACAGACATAGAGAAGGGACCTGAGGGCACAGGGAGGGGGAAGGGTAAGCTGGGACGAAGTGAGAGAGTGGCATGGACTTATATATACTACCAAATGTAAAACAGACAGCTAGTAGGAAGCAGCCGCATAGCACAGGGAGATCAGCTCGGTGCTTTGTGACCACCTAGAGGGGTGGGATAGGGAGGGTGGGAGGGAGACGCAAGAGGGAGGAGATATGGGCATATATGTATATGTATAGCTGATTCACTTTGTTATAAAGCAGAAACTAACACACCATTGGAAAGCAATGACACTCCAATAAAGATGTTAAAAAAAACAAAACAAAAACGATCAGCATCATGAAGAAACACACAGGATGAAGCCAGATGTGGAACATTTTATAAAACAACTGGCTTGGAAACGTCTAAATGTCAATGTCACGAAAATCTCCCAAAAAGGCTTGAGACTGCTCTAGGTGAAAAAAAGGTTAAAAAGGCAGGTCATATGCAGTAACTGATCCTTCAGTGGATTCTGGATTTTATTTTATATTTTATTATTATT